>NC_084841.1:18522924-18831333 GCF_033115175.1 Lepus europaeus
ATTTTAGAATCAAAGTTGGGGACCACTTGTGATAGCCGTTATAAATATTCTTACTTGAAATGTCTAAAAAAGATGACGAGAGACAGAATGATGTAACTTCTATGTCTAGGCCAAGATTTACATTAGCATCATAAGGTGGAGAGCTTTCTCAGACATCTCCTACTTAAGCACAGCACATTTATAACAAAGTGTTGATAGACCCAGGGATGGAAATCCTTTTGGAAAAGTCACTGAGTGTCAAGTTCCAGTCAGAGTTAATGGATTACAGAATGAGAGATGAGTCCAGCATCTTAAGCCTCTAAGTTGAAAATGTCTTATTAATCATTTTTTAGACTTTAACAGTTTTGTCACTGTCAAAAACAAGTCACACTATGATGAAATGGAAAGTCAGAATCTTCAACAAAATACACAATTCATCCAATTCCCAAATGAATCAAAGTTGATATCAATATGATATGATGGATTAAGCTTTGAAAAACACTCAGAAAAAAAGTGGGAAAAGTGTCAGGCAAATGGTGATTCTAAAACTTAGTGAGGAGAAGTACCACTCAGGGTATTTTGAAAAATGCACATCTCCAAGACTCAGCAATATAGGTTCTGTTTAGAAGTAGGACACATGAACCTGAGTATGTAATAAGTTATTAAAATCATACCTTGAGAAATTCCTCGTGATCTGAGTCTGTATAAATTAGAACCAGTGTTTTATATAAAACTGTCTGGCTAGGGACCCCCTAAGATTCTACCTGTCCTTCCACTTTCCACATTTCTTTGTCCATTCCTAAATTTTTTATTCAAGATTTCTAGAAGTTTATTTACTTTAGAAAGCTTTCTCACAATTGACATGAGCAATAAAATTGATAAAAATGTATGATATTTAATAAACTGGAATTTTTGCGTCCCATGTAAGATAGATGAGAGGGCTCTACAGATAGAGAGATGTGGTAAAATTGAGCCTGAATCCCTAATGTGGTAGCAGAGAAGTTCAGATGGTGTTAAAAGCACTGAGCAAAGATCTCCCCAAATTTGGGTAAGATAAGGAGATACACATAAAAGAACTCTGTCTGCTCACCTATTATGAGGATAAACAAGTATGCATTAAGAGAAGTAAGACAGAGGGAGGATGGAGAGAATCCACAAACTTATTCCCTTCCTCTTCCACTTAATTTCATTAGCCTAAATAAATGTATATATTTTATGAATTTAAAAACCATTTATAGAAACCACATGAGAATTACCATATTCAAAGTCCCTAAATTCAGGTCTAAGACTGTTTCAAACCTCCTATAAGTTATCACAGAGTTCATTGTTTTGAAATGATCAGTTAGATTTAATTCCAAATGAATTAAAATAACAATATTAAATATCACTTTTATTTTGATAAGGATTTAATGTGAATGTTAATCTCTGTGATAAACACACACAATGAAGCAACATGGATTTGAATAAATTCAGCCCATAATTTAAGACACTTTAATTTAAATACCTATGAAAAAGACTGTTAACTATCACAAAGAAATTGAATAAAATAGAAGCTATATTTAAAATATTTGATGACCATTGTTATAAAGGGTATAATTGAAATTTTAAAGACCAATGTGCATTAATTAACCAGAATAAATTGCCATTACCACTTAGAATTCAATTACTAATTGCATATTAGTATTTAGATATAACAGGAATTTCCTGGAAATGTTTGTAAATGCAGATAAGACATTCAAAATGTGAAAGGACACAAAGAAGGACAGAAACATTAAACCAAGGAAGGGCAATGCATACTTTAGAAATAAGTTTTTAGTGAGTTCCTTTAACACTGTGTGTCAGCCATCTTTCCAACAAAGATGCATACAGACTGAAAGTGAAAGGCTGGAAAAAGATATATCATGCCAGCAGAAATGAAAAAAGAGCGGGCATAGCCATCTTAATATCAGACAACATAAACTTTAACACAAAAACACACGTGCCTATGCTGCACAGGGCATGGGAGAGGTTCTGTGTGTAAAAAATCTGGGTTTTCGAAACCAGCTTTTTTCTATATATAAATTATGCTGCTATTACAGATTTAACCTTTTCTGTAAAAGGAAAGTCTACATTTTCTGCCTGTTCAGAACTGTTTAATAGCAGTTACTCTGGAGTGTATTTACATTTTTATGTTTTTTAAACTATTTTCCTTAAAGCTGAAAATATTGATAAATGGATATGGTTAGTCTTTCTAATAAAAAAAAAAAGAGAGAGAGAGACAAAGAGGGGCACTATATAATGATTGAGGGATCCATTCAACAGGAAGATATAATGATTATCAATGTATATGCACCTAATTACAGGGCACTGGTTTATTTGTTAAAGGACTTAAAGGGAGACTTAGACTCCAATACAAAGGGGACTTCAATACTCCACTCTCAGAAATAGACAGATCAACAGGACAGAAGATCAACAAGGATACAGTAGATTTAAACGACACTATAGCCCAAATGGATCTAACAGATATCTACAGAACTTTTCATCCTGCACATAAAGAATTTACATTCTTCTCAGCAGTACATGGAACCTTCTCTAGGACTGGCCACATACTAGGCCATAAAGCAAGTCTCAGCAAATTCAAAAGCATTAGAATCATACGATGCAGCTTCTCAGACCATAGAGGAATAAGTTGGAAATTAGCAACTCAGGAATCCCTAGAGCATATGCAAACACATGGAGATTGAACAACATGCTCCTGAATGAACAATGGGTCATAGAAGAAATCAAAAGAGAAATAAAAAAATTTCTGGAAGTAAATGAGGATAACAGCACAACATACCAAAACTTACGGGATACAGCAAAAGCAGTGTTAAGAGGAAAGTTTATAACAATAGGTGCCTACATCAAGAAATTGGAAAGGCATCAAATAAATGAGCTTTCAGTTCATCTCAAGGATCTAGAAAATCTGCAGCAAACCAGACAAAAATCTAGTAGGAGAAGAGAAATAATTAAAATCAGAGAAGAAAACAACAGGATTGAATTAAAAAAAAAAATTACAAAAAAATCAGCCAAACGAGGAGCTGTTTTTTTGAAAAAATAAACAAAATTGACACCCCATTGGCCCAACTAACTAAAAAAAGAAGAGAAAAGACCCAAATCAATACAATCAGAGATGAAAAAGGAAACGTAACAACAGACACCACAGAAATAAAAAGAATCATCAGAAATTACTAAAAGGACTTGTATGCCAGCAAACAGGGAAATCTATCAGAAATGGACAGATTCCTGGACACATACAACCTACCTAAATTGAGCCAGGAAGACATAGAAAACCTAAACAGACCCATACCTGAGAAAGAAATTGAAACAGTAATAAAGGCCCTCCCAACAAAGAAAAGCCCAGGGCCAGATGGATTCACTGCTGAATTCTACCAGATATTTAAAGAAGAACTAACTCCTAATTCTTCTCAAACTATTCAGAACAATGGAAAAAGAGGGAATCCTCCCAAATTCTTTCTATGAAGCCAGCATCACCTTAATTCCTAAGCCGGAAAAAGATGCAGCATTGAAAGAGAATCACAGACCAATATCCCTGATGAACATAGACACAAAAATCCTGAATAAAATTCTGGCCAATAGAATGCAACAACACATCAGAAAGATCATCCATCCAGACCAAGTGGGATTTATCCCTGGTATGCAGGGATGGTTCAGTGTTCACAAAACAATCAGTGTGATACAACACATTAACAGACTGCAGAAAAAAAAAAAAACATATGATTCTCTCAATAGACTCAGAGAAATCATTTGATAAAATACAACACCCTTTCATGATGAAAATTCTAAGCAAACTGGGTATGGAAGGAACATTCCTCAATACAATCAAAGCAATATATGAAAAACCCACTGCCAACATCCTATTGAATGAGGAAAACTTGGAAGCATTTCCGCTGAGATCTGGTACCAGACAGGGATGCCCACTCTCACCACTGCTATTCAATATAGTTCTGGAAGTCTTAGCCAGAGCTATTAGGCAAGACAAAGAAATAAAAGGGATACAAATTGGGAAGGAAGAACTCAAATTATCCCTCTTTGCAGATGATTTGATTCTTTATTTAGGGGATCCAAAGAACTCTACTAAGAGACTATTGGAACTCATAGAAGAGTTTGGCAAAGTAGCAGGATATAAAATCAATTCACAAAAATCAACAGCCTTTTTATACACAGGCAATGCCATGGCTGAGGAAGAACTTCTAAGATCAATCCCATTCACAATAACCACAAAAACTATCAAATACCTTGGAATAAACTTAACCAAGGACGTTAAAGATCTCTACAATGTAAATTACAAAACCTTAAAGAAAGAAATAGAAGAGGATACCAAAAAATGGAGAAATCTTCCATGCTCATGGATTGGAAGAATCAATATCATCAAAATGTCCATTCTCCCTGAAGCAATTTATACATTCAATGCAATACCAATCAAGATACCAAAGACCTTCTTCTCAGATCTGGAAAAAATGATACTGAAATTCATATGGAGACACAGGAGACCTCGATTAGCTAAAGCAATCTTGTACAACAAAAACAAAGCCAGAGGCATCACAATACCAGATTTCAGGACATACTACAGAGCAGTTGTTATCAAAACAGCATGGTACTGGTACAGAAACAGATGGATAGACCAATGGAACAGAATAGAAACACCAGAATTCAATCCAAACATCTACAACCAACTTATATTTGATCAAAGATCCAAAACCAATCCCTGGAGTAAGGACAGTCTATTCAATAAATAGTGCTGGGAAAATTGGATTTCCATGTGCAGAAGCACAAAGCAAGATGCCTACCTTTTACCTTACACAAAAATGCACTCAAAATGGATTAAAGACCTAAATCTATGAGCCAACACCATCAAATTATTAGAGAACACTGGAGAAACCCTGCAAGATATAGGTACTGACAAAGACTTCTTGGAAAAGACCCCGGAAGCACAGACAGTAAAAGCAAAAATTAACATTTGGGATTGCATCAAATTGAGAAGTTTCTGTACTGCAAAAGAAACAGTCAGGAAAGTAAAGAGGCAACCAACAAAATGGGAAAAAAAATTTGCAAACTGTGCTACAGATACAGGGTTAATAACCAGAATCTACAAAGAAATAAAGAAACTCCACAACATCAAAACAAACAATCCACTTAAGAGATGGGCCAAGGACCTCAATAGACATTTTTCAAAAAAGGAAAGCCAAATGGCCAACAGGCACATGAAAAAATGTTCAAGAGCACTAGTAATCAGGGAAATGCAAATCAAAACCACAATGAGGTTTCACCTCACCCGGGTGAGAATGGCTCACATTCAGAAATCTACCCACAACAGATGCTGGAGAGGATGTGGGGAAAAAGGGACACTAACCCACTGTTGGTGGGAATACAAACTGGTTAGGCCACTATGGAAGTCAGTCTGGAGATTCTTCAGAAACCTGAATATAACCCTACCATACAACCCAGCCATCCCACTCCTTGGAATTTACCCAAAGGAAATTAAATTGGCAAACAAAAAAAGCTGTCTGCACCTTAATGTTTATTGCTGCTCAATTCACAATAGCTAAGACCTGGAACCAACCCAAATGCCCATCAACAGCAGACTGGATAAAGAAATTATGGGATATGTACTCTATAGAATACTATACAGCAGTAAAAAACAATGAAATCCGGCCATTTGCAACAAAATGGAGGAATCTGGAAAACATTATGCTGAGTGAATTAAGCCAGTCCCAAAGGGACAAATATCATATGTTCTTCCTATTCAGTGACAACTAACCAAACACAAAAAAGGAAACCTATTGAAGTGAAAGGGACACTATGAGAAACGGTGACTTGATCAGCCCTTGTCCAGACTCTTGAAGTACAATTTAATACTTTATCCCTTTTAGAAATTTTTTTTGTTCTAGTTAATACTATTGGCTGAACTCTGTAACTAACTCACATTTATTCTTAGGTGTTGAAATTTAACTAAAAAGTGATCCCTGTGAAATATAAGAGTGGGAATAAGAGAGAGAGGAGATATACAATTTGGGACATGCTCAAGCTGACTTGCCCCAGATGGTGGGGTTAGAAATGTACCAGGGGATTCCAATACAATCCCATCAAGGTGGCATGTACCAATGCCATCTCGCTAGTCCAAGTGATCAATTTCAGTTCACAATTGTTCACACTGATAGGTCTAAGAGTCAAAGGGATCACATAAACAAGACTAGTGTCTGCTAATACTAACTGATAGAATAAAAAAGGGAGAGAATGATCCATCATGGGAAGCGGGAAACACAGCAGACCCATAGAATGTCAGATGTCCTAAATAGCACTCTGGCCTCAGAATCATCCCTTAAGGCATTTGGATATGGCTGAAGAGCCCATGGGAGTATTTTAGGCATGGAAAGCCAAGACACTTTGGAAAAAAACAAAAACAAAAAACAAACAAACAAAAAAACCTAAATGAAAGATCTCTATGAGTAAGATCCCAGTGGAAAGAACGGGGCCATAAAAGAAGGAGGTACCCTTCTCTGAAGGGAGGAGAGAACTTCCACTTTGACTATGACCCTATAGAAATAAGATCAAAGTCAATGAACTCAAAAGGCTTCCATAGCCCTGGCAACTCATGACTAGAGCCTAGGGAGATTACTGATGCCATAAACAAGAGTGTCAATTTGTTAAGTCAACAACAGGAGTCACTGTGTACTTACTCCTCATGTGGGATCTGTCCTTAATGTGTTGTCCAATGTGAAGTAATGCTATAACTAGTACTTAAACAGTATTTTACACTTTGTGTTTCTGTGTGGGTGCAAATTGGTGAAATCTTTACTTAATATATACTAAGTCGATCTTCTGTATATAAAGAGAATTGAAAGTGAAACTTGATGTGAATGGAATGGGAGAGGGAGTGGGAGATGGGAGGGGTGTGAGTGGGAGGGAAATTATGAGGGGGGGGGAGCCATTGTAATCCATAAGCTGTACTTTGGAAATTTATATTTACTAAATAAAAGTTAAAAAAAAGAAAAAGAAAAAACAAACAAACAAAAAACATCGTGTGTTTCAGGGACAATGAACAGTCACAAGGCAAAGCAAGCTTCTCATTGACCTTCATATCAGCCTCAGAGGAAGGAGGTGAAAATCCTGTTTGAAGGAGCATGTGTATGTTTTGTATTCCTGTGACAAGAATAGAAAATAAAAGGAAATGAGGGATGTACACTCCCATTTTCTCCATCTGCAGAAGTGAAGAGATGGTGTCCCGGGCATCGAAACTGGCCTGGAGGACTCCATTCTCTAGAAAATTGATTTTCAGTGTCTCTCCTGTTTGCTCACTTTCTCCCAGTTTGTTACTAATCTGTTTCCAGGACAAACTTGCTGGCTTAGGTTTGGTACAAGGTATACCTACAAGTTTTAATGAAATTTACTTTAATGAAAGAGAGGTTGTCAGTATATTCAATTGGTGATATCTCTAAAATCATGGTCTCCCAATCAGAAAATGAGAGGTAAGTGTAGCTTCTAATTCACCACTCCCTGAGAGAAGTTCAAAGAGTGCCCTGAGAGGCTGAGAAGATAAACAGAGCTTACAGGAGGTACATAATGTTAGGAAATAAAAAGTAAAAGCTCAGGATTCACCAGAAATAATGTCTCTAAGTAAATAACTGCAAAGATATACAATCCTGTGAAACTGGAAATTGAGAGGCTCGTGGAAAAGAAGTGAGACCTGAATCCAAATTGTCTCAGTTGCTCATTGGATGTACTTGATCAACTTCTTGCCTAATTTCTTTGTTTTTATTTTATACTTCAAAATGAAATTCTATAGAGGAACATATCCCCTTTAGTTTCAATATCGCTTTGTATTTTCACAAACAATTCCATAGTTTGTATAAAAAGTGATTTTTTTTTGACAGCCAAAGTTAGTGAGAGAGAGAGAGACAGAAAGGTCTTCCTTCCATTGATTCACCCCCCAAATGGTTGCTAACACCAGCGCGCTGCGCTGATTGTAAGCCAGGAGCCAGGTGCTTCCTCCTGGTCTCCCATGCGGGTGCAGGTCCCAAGGACTTGGGCCATCCTCCACTGCACTCCCGGGCCACAGCAGAGAGCTGGACTGGAAGAGGAGCAACCTGGACAGAATCCAGCGCACCCAAACCGGGACTAGAACCCAGAGTACCGGCGCCACAGGTGGAGGATTTGCGAAGTGAACCACGGCACTGGCCAAAAGTGATAGATTTTCATTATTGACATTATTTGCATTTTCTCCCATGCTTAACAAGTTTCATTAACTAGTACTTTCCCATCTGTGTTGATCAGAACATAATTTATCACACATGAGTCTTAACATGCTTGTAGTTGTAACGCTATAGAATTTCCCACCACACTGACTACCAGTAATATGTGCCTTGTTGCCATCTGGCTGGGGAAATATTCAGTTTAAAAATCCCATCATAGCATTCTCTTCTCCAGACACTTCCTGCACTGATAGCTCTCATCTGGATTTTCCCAGCACAGACCTGGGCTAAGAAAGGTTGAAGCAGCTCATTAGAAAATGCTGTCAGGAAATACTAACAGAGGAACTGAAGATAAAATACAGAAGGGAAAGCAACTTTACAGACTACACTATGTAGAAAGTTACGGCCATAAAGCTACCCAGTGTGTTCCCCAGAGTTATCCCTTCTGAGGGGAGGATCATGGGGCATTTGTGCGCAGAATGGAGTGCTGCTGTGTGTGGACCTCCTCTAGAGCAAGTTAACCCCTGCAGCTCTGGCCTGACTCACACAGAGGCTCAGGTCCGGGCCAGGGAATCCCCTCAGTGTAACTGCCAGCAACTGAGAGATGGGCCAGTGTGTAGTGAAGAAGAGGAATATGGGATAAACATTGCTAAGTTCCGCTCCATAAGCTCAGATGTTATGGTTCTAGATTTTTCCTGTCACATTATATTTGATTCAAGGATTTGGTCAGCTACATGGGTCAATAATATATCTATCTATATCTTGATCTATCAGTTTTTATCATCTCCTTCCATGTTGTTTTTCTTTTTCACTCAGAGTCTGTTGCTTCTGTCTTGGAACACCACAGTGTTAGTTTATTTTCTATGAGGCATTTTGTTTAACTGGCAGCATTTACTGGAAATGAGACCATAAAACTTTTGGATTCTGTCACAAGACTCAGACACATGTCTTAGAGAAAATATCAATTAATTTTTTACTAATTTCAGTTGAAAAATGATCTTTTTCAATGCTGCGCATGTAGAATGTTTCTTCATGTTGCTTTCCAAAGTGGTCATTGTATTTTCTTAGATGTCTCTGTCTCTCTCTCTCTCTCTCTCTCTCATTTAATTGAAAGTGTGATAGAGCTGGGGAGGGGGGGGAGACCTCTCCATAGAGGTCTCCATCAGCAGGTTCACTTCCCAAATGATTTCCAATAGCCAGGAGTGTGCCAGGCCAAAGAGCCTGAAGCACAGTAGCAGGAAGTTATATCAAAAGTGGAGCAGCCTGGACTCAAACTGGCACTCCCACATGAGAGGCTGGCCTCACAAGCTGTGACTTAGAGTTCTGTGCACAACACCGGCCCCAGATGTCCTCCGTTTTTGTTACAGGATGGACTACTGAAGATGCCAATGCTAATAGAATTCAACTTTTTACTCTTTCCCTCAGAGCAATAGATCATTTTTGGTTCAAACTTTTAAATGTTTATTATTTGCAATTTAAATAAGGAAAAGTAATATTAAATATTTCACCATGGTATGAAATCAATTACCATTCTTTATCCTCAAAGATCATCATTCTTTTTGCCTGACATCAATTCACTCAGCAAATGAAACTTTTTATTTTTTTCTCAAATCATGTCACTGCACTAAAAAAGGTGAAACAGATGCAAGAAGACACTACATTAGTGCATATTGGATACCATGAAAATTTGGATTAAAGTAAAAACAGGAGAAAGAAGATACTGTCAAGTGGGAGGTTTCCACAAAGTTTGTTGATTAACTGGATTTTAAGGAAAATGAGGGGCACGCGTTTTGCTCTTGGGATGCCCACACCAGGTATCAGAGCACTTGAGTTTAAGTTCTAGCTCTGCTTCCAATTCCAACTTCCTGCTAATGCACAATCTTGGAGATAGGCCATGAGGGTTAGGTAGTTGTGTCCCTGCCACTCATGAGAGATATGGATTGAGCTCCTGGTTCCTGGCTCTGAGCTGGCCTATTGCGGGCTCTAAAGGTTTTTTTTTTTTTTTTTTTTTTTTTTTTTTTTTTTTTTTTTTTTTTTTTTTTGACAGGCAGAGTGGACAGTGAGAAAGAGAGACAGAGAAAAAGGTCTTCCTTTGCCATTGGTTCACCCTCCAATGGCTGCTGCGGCCGGCGTGCTGTAGCCAGCGCACCGTGCTGATGAGAAGGCAGGAGCCAGGTGCTTCTCCTGGTCTCCCATGGGGTGCAGGGACCAAGCACTTGGGCCATCCTCCGCTGCCCTCCCTGGCCACAGCAGAGAGCTGGCCTTGAAGAGGGGCAACCAGGGCAGAATCCGGTGCCCCAACAGGGACTAGAACCCAGTGTGCCAGTGCCGCTAGGCGGAGGATTAGCCTGTTGAGCCACGACGCCGGCCTTCTTAAGGGTTTTGAAAAGTGAACCAGCAGAAGGCAGATCTCTCTTATTCTGTCTGTCTCAGTCTCCTTCTTGCTCTCCTTCTTTCAAATGAAAACAAATATTCCTTTTTTTAAAAAAATATAGATGTGAAGAGTCACTCCTAGTTTCTCATTTGAACATCAGAGGATGAGAGCACCATTTCTTATAGTGGGGAAACTGGGAGAGAATGAGTTAATGTGTGGCAACACAGAGACCTTTCTAGGGTGCTCAGTTGTCATTTCTCAGGGGATATTTTAAAAGTCAGATATAGATGTTTATCTACCAAGAAACAGAATCTAAGGAAGACACATAAATTTGTGAGATGCGACCCACAGAGATCTCTTCACAGGCAGTCACCTTTATGGAACCTGATAGAAAGTACAGATGATGAAGGGAGTTAATCCAAATCCCAAACACAGTCTTTCAAAAATAGTAAGTTCTAAAAGATAAGGAACAAATGAAAAAAAAGTGAGAATAAACAGTGATCATCATAGGAGGAAAATATGTGTGACAATGTGTTTATTTTCCCAGAGAAAATGTACTAGGATATACAAAGAAGAAAAATACCACTTATATTCAAAAATGGGACTTTTCCTATTATATGTAGTTTTAACATTAATCATATATACTCTTATAAATAAATCACATCATATATACTCTTATCATATCATCATATATACTCTTGTAAATAAAACTGTTAGCACTCTGAAAGATTAATTACTATCATTCTTCTGAATATAACAGTATTAAGAAATGAATTATAGGCTGGCACCATGGTTCAACAGGCTAATCCTCCAACTAGCGGTGTTGGCACACTGGGTTCTAGTCCCGGTCGGGGCGCCGGATTCTGTCCTGGTTGCCCCTCTTCAAGGCCAGCTCTCTGCTATGGCCCGAGAGTGCAGTGGAGGATGGCCCAAGTGCTTGGTCCCTGCACCCCATGGGAGACCAGGAGAAGCACCTGGCTCCTGCCATCGGATCAGCGCGGTGCGCCGGCCGCAGCGGCCATTGGAGGGTGAACCAACGGCAAAGGAAGACCTTTCTCTCTGTCTCTCTCTCTCACTGTCCACTCTGCCTGTCCAAAAAAAAAAAAATTAATTATAGTAAAAATATGTGGAGATACAGTTTATTAGAGCTAAAAAAGCTTCACTAAATTCGATGAAAAAAGATAACTAAACAATTATGTTATCAAGAAAAAATTTATGAAGGAAAAGGTGTGTAACTGTTTTCCCATAGAGTAATAATCTTGTTATATATTTTTTAGATTACAATATACTGAAAAATTTTCAAGTGCTTGATAATTTACAAGTAGTCAGAAGTTACAATATTTCAGTTAGGTATTGACTAATATTTCTGTCTATCTATATATATGCAATAAGCTGAGAGAATAAGCTAAATTTAATCACAGTATGTAAATATGACACAAGTATTGTAACCACATATATATGTGTGTGTGTTTATATATACATATGTATTTGTATGTTGTTTTGCATGGAAACATCCATAGTTTTGTTTTTGTTGCTTATTCATTCTTGCCACAACCTGAAAATACAAATGAAAATTTCTTCCTTTTCTTGTACTGACATTTCTGCATTTTCCTGTTGCTTATAATCTGAATTTTCTGCTTTGCTACTCCCTACAGAAGGCAGCTATCTAAAGTATAAATATGGATAGCAGTGGTAAATCCAACCAATTATTCTCTGTTAATTCATTATCTAGATAATGGGTTATATCTCCAAGGAAATGTAATGCCCAACTCTCTATATACATCTTCTATTAAAAGTCTACCAGGAAAAATACTAATGCAGGAAATTTTAGAAGATCCAACTGGGAGTTAATTTACTCCACTGGGATTTTCTGAGCCTCCTTCAAATCACATTAATAGAGGAGCTGCCTGCTCTAATTATGCATAAATCAATTCCACGTGCTACAAGTTACTGAGAATGTGAACACTTTCAGTGCAATGCCTTCTATAAAGCATAACAAACGAAGTATTTCTTGTCATTATTGGTGATATTTCTCCCCATCAAATAGAACTAGATTTTAAATTTAGTTTTCATAAATTTATATATAGGCAATCTACTTTTTATAATGCATAATGAACTATACTAATAACCTATCTGGTAAATAAGAAATGAAAAATAAAACCATTTCTAATTAATTTTTGATAAATAGGGAAGCTTTTCACCAATCTCATGCTCATAAGACTTGGCTGAGTTAATTATTATTTGAGAAGAACGCATAAATATGGGAAGATGATTATATTAATACCCTTGTTTTATTCTAGATATTGTCTAACTTCTGAGTTTCTTCTAACATCAAAACTTTTAATCATCCCTGCAAATGATCTTTCCTTTCAACATTGAACATTATTTTTCAAATGACTAATCTAAATTGACCATACACATATATACAATGTGAAGAAAATGAATAACATTAAGCTAATTTAAAATTCTAAATTCCAATTTTCTTCTTTTGTTTTATCAGGTTTTGATATTTATAAGATAGGGAGAGAGAGAGGGAGAGGAAGTGCACTACCTTACCTTGGTTCACTCCCAAAATGCCCACAATAACTGGAACTTGGCTGGACCAAAGTCTGGTGCTGGGATTTCAACACAGGACTCCAACGTTTGTGACAGGAAACCGACCAATCATTTGGGTCAACACTGCTGTCTATTAGAGTCCCCATCTCAGGATGCTGGCATCAGTAGACAGCGGCATGTCTTGTTCACGTTCCATATCAAACCACCTGGTACGTCAAATATCCAGTATAGTTTAAATATGTATTATCCGCCCTTTCTTTCTATTGAACTCCAATCAACATTATCCTATGTATTTAGAGGATGATGTCTCCTACTTCTGTGTTTTCTCAGTCAGATCAACATTCCAGAGTACAGACTGTGACAATTTAAATGTGAGTTCTAAAACAAATACTAAAATAAACAGATATGCAAATATTTAATTACTGGTATTTTCCTTACTAATAGAAAAGAAAAAATAACAACTAAATAGTCAGTAATTGGAAGTAGATTAAATAAATTATGGCAGAACCACTCAGTGGAAATCTATGAGGCCATTAAAATCCATATAGTAGAGACAAGCACTTAGCTTTGCTGTTCAGATGCCTGTGTCCTACATTGGCGTTCCTGGGTTTTATATTGAACTTCGGCTCCTGACTCCAGCCTCCAGCTCATACACACACTAGGAGGGAGAAGTGATGATTCAAGGGACTGGATTCCTTCCACCCACATGGGAGACCTTGACAGAGCTCTCAGAGCCTGTCTTTGGCCCTGGCCCAGTACCAAACATTGCATGCATTAGGGTGAATGAACCAGCAGATGGGAGTTCTCTGTCTCTTGTCATCTCTTCTCTGTTTCTACCCCATCCCTATCTTTTTATCTGCTTTTCTCTTTTTTTAGGATAAAAAAATTGAGTATATTTAATCAAACTCAGTTCATAATACAGCAAAAGTGTGTAGAGAATAATAATTCCCACTATAGCATGTTTAGTGAATTGGCAACAGATAAAGTTGATCGAGGGAAGGCCAGGAAACTTTGTCTTGGAAGGATTAGAACCGAGGGGCTCCATAATCATCTGGCATTCGCTCGATGTTGTATCTCAGTTTCCGCCATTACACAATCAGTTATACAAGGAATATACTTGGCATACAGACAATCCATCATCGATTGTATTAAGTCCAGTTTGGCTTTAATGGAAAAGTTGATAAAGTTGGTATCAATGAGGATATGGTAAGGTGGGCCCAGGAAGAATAAGCAGGAAGGGTGCTGGGGGACTTCTCTTTACTTCAGTGCACTGGGATCTTTCTTGCCTTCTTTTTAGGTTTTAATCTAGCCTTTTCTTTAAGCCTCTCATCTCTTAGACTAAGCATTTTTATCTGCTTTTCAAGTAAATTTTTTAACTATAAAAATTATTTTAAAAATTCATATGGCAAAGAATAAAGGCACAAAAAGGAATTTGCATATAATGGTAAACAGATTATATGTTGTATAACTATTGTTTTATTTTAAAAATTATGTATATGATAGGAAAAGAATAAACTACTGAAAAGTATTTTTCTGAACAGTTACTTTTATTTTCTTCTTTCTGTACACTTGTATTCTTCATTTTTCTAATACTCAAAGTCATATTATTTTTATAAATGGAAAAATAATGAAAAATTTGACATTAAACATCAAGAAAACCTATGTTCTTGGAAATTCAGATAGTGGTTACCTTGGAACTTGATAATGAATACAGAAGGAACCATAAGTCTTTCAGAGTGTCACAAAAGTCCCCTGTAGTATTTTTCTATTTGCATCAGATGTTGATAACACAAACATGTTCAGATTTTTAATTGTAATAATTTTCTTGTGGATTTTATTTTTTCTAAATATATTCACGTAAATAGGATGATTCTTTGCTATTTTAATTAGGGATATTCATATATAATGATATAGCTCCAATTTAATTCCATCTTTTTGTTATCTTTTTTTTTAAACAAGCTCATCTTTCAAACAGACATTTAAAATCATTTGTACATTTTCTAAATGGAAATTTCCTTTCAATATTTTGGGTCTCAACTTGATTCATTTTTTTTAAACATTTGTTTATTTATTCGAAAGTCAGAGTTACAGAGAGAGGGAGACACAGAGAATGAGAGATCTTTCACTCCCCAGATGGCTGCAATGGCCAGCACTGGGCCAGGCTAACACAAAGAGCAGGAGCTTCATCTTAGTCTCATGGGTGCTTGGGTTGCATGGGCCCAAGTACTTTCTTTTTTTTTTTAAAAAAAGGATTTATTTATTTATTTGTAAGTAAGAGTTACACAGACAGAGAAGGAGAGGCAGAGAGAGAGAGAGAGAGAGAGAGAGAGGTCTTCCATCCACTGTTTCACTCCCCAGTTGGCTGCAACAGTCAGAGCTGCACTGATCTGAAGCCAGGAGCCAGGAGCTTCCTCTGGGTCTTCCATGCTGGTGCAGTGGCCCAAGGACTTCAGCCATCTTCTACTGCTTTCCTAAGCCATAGCAGAGAGCTGGATTGGAAGAGGAGAAGCCTGGATTTGAACTGATGTCCATATGGGATGCCAGCACTGCAGGTAACAGTTTTACCAGCTATTCCACAGCGCCGCCCCCACCCCCCAAGTACTTTCGACATGTTTTCTGCTTTCCCCAAACCATTAGCAGGGAGCTGGATCAGAAGTAAAGCAGCCAAGACACGCACTAGAGTCCAAATGGGATGCCAGTGTTGCAGGCAGCAACTTTACCTGCTATGCCAAAATGCCAGCCCCACATCTTGATTAATTTTTTTAAGACAAATTATTATTTCTTACTTATTTGAGAGGCAGAGAGACAAAGAGCTCCCATCTGCTATTTCACTCCCCAAATGGCTGCGACAGGCAAGGATAAACTGGGAGCAAAGAATTCAATCCAGGTCTCTCAGACAGGGTTTGGGGAGCAGGTCGGGGCACAGAGATCCAATGACTTCAGCCATCACCTCTAAGATCCGTGTCTGCAGAAGCCGGAAGCTGTCATCAGAACCTGAGAATGGAACCCAGGCACTCAGAAATGTGACGTGGGCATCTTACCTGCTGCCTTAACCACTAAACCAAATGCCTACTCCTCCTCTTCTTGTAAATTCATTTGCTGAAGTTAAATAGTATTGACATAGCATGATCAGACACTACATGAGTCCTGGCATATAAAGGGCGAATAATTTGCTTCATCATGATCTTTACTGAACCGTTCCAAAAAAAAAAAAAAAAAAAAAAAAAAAGGAAATTATGCTCCAGTATTTAAAAATGACAAAAATTCAATTAGTGTCCAAAAAGCAAAAACTGGAGGCCAGAGTTTTGCTCCAGTAATTTAAACCACTGCCTATGATGCAAACATTCATCTCGGAGAAGAGGTCCGAATCCCAGAGGCTCTGCTTCCATCCAGCTCCTGACTAATGTGCCTGGAAAAGCAGCAGAGGATGCTCCAAATACTTGGAACCCTGCAACCTATCCTGTGAGGAGACCAGGATGGATTTCCTGACTCCTGGCTTTGGCATTCAAATGTTAGCTTTATTTTAAATATTACAAATCACTTCACATGAACAAGAATGATAGGAGTTGGAACATCTTGGTAAAGATATCTTTTATCATCAAATGTGCCAAGAGGAGAAAGTGACTTGGAAGAAAGGTGGTACAAAACAGAAGCCGGAAAACATTTGTAGAACATGTGAAAGAGTTTAAATTGTACAGGAATATCTGTAAGATTTTAGTTAACTAATGACATAAGTGACTAAATTTTTTAAAGAAATATCAAAATATATGGAGAATAGACATAAGTACAGAATCATGAGAGCTAATTCAGAAAATGTTACATTTGAATAGCCAGCAGCAATTGCCATTATTGACTTTGGTTATGTGCACTGAGAGGAATAATGCATGTTCTCCAGATTTTCTTGAGGACATGTATATTGGAGACACTGGAGATATGTTTAGGGAAGACAGAATTAATATGTTTAGGGAAGACAGAAATAAGTGGCAAAATAAGGGGTGGATGAATCTGAAGTTCACGACTGAGAAACAGCTATTAAGGGAAAGCTGAGAAAGGAACACGTGTCTGTCAAAATTCTCATACAAAAATAGTTGTAGTCACGCACAGGTCATAGGTTAGCAATGCCAGGCTTCTTGTCAAGCACATGAAATACGACGTGCATGGAGTAAAAAGGAAAATATATATTGGGGTTGGAGATGTATATTTGGAATTATAAGCAGTATTAAAGAACTTGTCCTAGATAAAATGATGTGAGAAAGATTTAATGAGGGAAAAATAAAAGGTTCAGGAATGAGACCAAAAATAGTAATTTCAAAAAAGCAAAACAAAAATAAACATAAAACAACACAGAAACAATAAGCACATGGGGGTCAAGTAGAGACAAAAGAACAAAGAAGAGAGAGGAGAGGTGGCTGGAGAACAGACAAACGAGAGGCAGGTTGCTGTAACAAAACAAGTTAATAGAAGAAATAGAATGGTGAAAGAAAAAAGTTAATGTTGAGCTCTGGCACTGTGGCTTAGCAGGCAAAGCTGCTACCTGTGATGCTGGCATCCCATGTGGGCAACAGTTCATGTCCCAGCTGCTCCACTTCTCAGCCAGCTCCCTGCTAATGCACCTGGAAAAAGCGGGGAAAGATGGTCCAAGTGCTTTGATCCAAACGAAGCTCCTGGCTTCTTAGGTACGGCCTGGCCCAGCGCTGGCCGCGGCCATGTGACAAGCGAACCAGTGGATGGAAGCACCGTCTCTCTTTCTCTCTCTGACTCTCCCTCTCTCTCTGTAATTTTGATTTTCAAAATAAATAAATAAATCTTCAACAAAAAGAAAAAGCTAATGCCCCCTGTCGTGATGCTCCTAGGAGACCAAAATAAAGGAGGAGTGAGTAGAATCAAAGCAGAAAACTTCCTCTGTTGTTGTTACGGATGGCATAGTGTTAACACAGTATCTGGGAGAAAAGAGACACAAGCTTATGTCCTACGACAAAGCCACAAGGTCACACTGGTCACCTTGTCCAAATTTTCTCTGCAAGTAAATCTCTCCCTAGTCTTTTCCCCATAATGTTTTTCTTCTCCACTGGTTTTGAAGTTTCTTCTGAATTGCCCAGGTGGTCTCTGCAATCAGAGTTGATCAAACTGTTTCCCAAAATGGACCTCAAGAGCTGCTTGCCCTAGGGCTGTAAGTTCCAGATACTGGACTGAATCTCTTATGTCAATAGAACCTTTATACTCACAACCTGGTCTAATATGACCCCCTTCCCGGCACTAACCACTGTGTTTACGTTAATCTGTGGAAATAAATATATATATATAAATATATACACACATATATGCATTTATATACACACATAAATACATATATATGTGTATATATGAATACCACTAAAACTAGTTTTTTCAGTGGTTGCTAAAATATTTGACACTGACTAAAAACATATAATACAATTTTGGCAAAAGTTCCTTGACTCAATTTCAGATATTTCAAAATGCAATTATTCACAAAATTGAGAAACATTTTGTGTTCATTGACAGAATGGTGTTTTTGTTTTATTAAGTAAATATTACCTTACTATGCTGATAAATATAAGGATAAGCTAGTTTTAAAATTTTTATTTATTTCTTTTTAATTATAATACATGCCTTCCCTTTCCAAAATATTTTCTAAAAATAGCCTTTCACTACCAGTCTTTTTTGCTAATTTACAGATTGCATTCCAGAAAAATAAAATGGGTGTCAATTACTTTCTGTTATCTGTGCTTGACAACCTTAAAACAAAAATAGAAATATTAAAATACTACATGAACTGTGGAATATCAGATCCTATTGTAAGAACTCTTCAGATACTGTCTTATTTAGTTAATTCAAAAATTTCTTTACAACTAGATATTAGTTGTAATATCATCAACATAAAAGCTGTTATTATTATTATTATTGACATTTAGTTGACAGCTAGGAGATGGGCATTGCTAAAAATCACAAATCTGGCACGTGCTTAAATCTGAAATTGAACCTGGGAAATCTACTTTTACTTCTTGTGCATTGGACAACACACCTTACTGCATTTCTTGTTCCTACCAGATAACTATTCCTATCTTCTCTTCTTTTGACAACAGTTCTTTCAAATCTTTGGAGTGATTGATCCTATCCCATTCAACTTTAGCCTGGTAAACTACCCTAAAAGAGCCCTCTGCTTTAATAAGGAGTAGGATGCATGACTTTGTATGCTTATATATTATCTTCACAATAACCTTTGCCTATTTCAGCATAGTATATACAATAGCCTTATATCACTTACATTTACATCACAGAACTTAGCTAGGTTCCACCAGACCCTGCCTGTCTCTCTCCTAGGAATCTGGATTGACAAAATTAGGGATGGGAGACAACTGAAAATGAATCATTTTTACTTCAGAACCTAATACAGTGTGGAAATTAATTTCTTTCTCACTGAGTTTTATTTATTTCATGAATAATGATATAATAAAATTTATCTTTACTGCAAACAATTTTTCTATTCTGTATAATTTCCAATTTTATTTTGTACTCAGTAAAACACATTTTCTGTTACTTGAATTCAAAGTATTTGAACTGCTAAAACATACCATGGGGAAGGATTTATTATTTTCACTTAAGTTTTCTTCAAATTCTTTTTGTTAATACTTATTAGGTACTTCTTAAAGCTACAAGATGGCCAAATACTTAGAGGCTGCACTGACCTTGGATGAAGAAAGATACCAGGAAAATAAAAGAAATAAATTAAAAGGATGAGCACATTCCCAGGAGGATGATTGAGAGAAATTCTCAGCGGAGAGGAGAAGAGAACGGAGACTCAGTGCACAGTGCTGGCTTCCAGCCGGGAAACGCCATCTTACCAAGACAAGGAAGAAAGAAACTGCACTGGCAGCTCTAGCAGAGGGAGAATTCCACAGTCCCTCATCGACTTCAAGCCCAGCTTGTGGAGCTGACTGGGGTCTGAGTGACTTCTCTGCTCCGAAAAGGGGAAGCTGCTTTGCCTCCCTGCGGAGGCACCAGACTCAACTGGGAGCAGCAGAGGCGTGGATGACCTTCGCTCTGACTCGGCAGACAGCAAGCAAGCACGCTGCCCCTAGAAGTGAACAGAACCAGAGTCAGGGCGACTTGCAGCACGGACTGCAGACAGCCTGCATCCTGCAACTGTGGGAGTTCTAGGTGTAAACTTGGGAGCTGCACTCACTCACTCTGTGTGACCCAGGGGGGGTTGCCCACAGCTTACTGGGGCTAGCACCAGCAGGAGTTACAAAGGTATCAGGACCTGGCTGGGGGAAGCTCATTATGTACATCCTAACTCATGATGCTGGGAGCCTGGGCAGAAACCCCAACATCGCCCTTGCACACCATATAAGAACTGGTGGTAGTTCCATCTGTGACTTGAAGAACTGGGACTATCAGTGCTGGCAATGCAATCTTTGGAATAACTGACACTCACACCATCTAGAATGCAATATATGCATCACTCTACTTCAGGCAGGTGGCTGCCACCATGCCTAATACCTGCTCTCACCCAGCGAGACCTGGGTGGTGACCTTCAGTATAGCCTGCAACACCAGGACTGTAACGATTAGACACCAAGAACAAGGCCCTGCTATCACAATCCCTACTGTAACTGACACCCAACTGTCTGGGAACTGGAATTCCATACCCTAGAAAGCCCACATTCACTCAAAGGTGTACTTCCTCCCTTATGAATACTACAGGCTAGACCTGAGTGTCACTTAAGACATAGCTGATGTTGATTACAGCAAAAGATATCACCAGAGGTTACACTTCTGGGCTCAGCTAGAACCAAAGCGAAACCAACAAGCCAAGCGATACCCTGCTCGTGTAAACCATTAACTATTTTCCAATAAAACCTACTCCATAAACAAGAAGCTACTATTACACCACATGCACAGCTGTCTATATAGGAACACAAGAATCACGAAAAAACATGTAAAATGTCACCTCCAAAAGAACACAATGTTTCCCCAGAAATACATCTTGAACTGAAGGAAGCTATGAAATTCCATAAATATACTTTTTAAAGAATATTTATTTGAAAGGCAGAGATACAAACAGAGGGACAGAAGGGGAGAGAGGAGGGAGACAGAAGGGAAGAGAGAGAGAGAGAGAGAGAGAGAGAGAGAGAATATCATTCATCCACTGGCTTACTTGCCAAATGTCTGCAATAGCCAGGACTCATCCAAGCAGAAAACAGGAGCCTGGCAGTCTATCTGGGTGCCCCACATGGATGGCAGGGGCCTAAGCACTTGGGAAATATTCTATTGCTTTCACAGGCACATTAGCACTGATCTGGATGGGAAGTGGAGCAGCTGGACCCAAACTGGCACCCATATGTTATGCCTGTATTGAAGATGGTAGCTTAACTTACTGTACAACAATGCCAGCCCCCAGACTTTGTTTTAAATCTTTGCCAAATAAATAGTTAAGAGTGATATACTACTATAGTTTTATGATCTGGGACTATCATAAAATTTACTGTATGTGAGTTAAATTGAGATCTTTTAATTTGATCATTGTTTATTGTCCTTGTCTATATTCCTGCTGGAAAAAAGAAATTAGTTGATATGAGCTAAATTAAGAAATAAGAGTAGGTGAAAATCTAGAAATTGAGAGTAAGACATGAAATTAACATTAATACAAACCAATATCACCAATAAATAATTAAGAATCCCCTATTATGTACCTGCTAAATATAAAGTGCAGTTTTGTGATGAAGCACTTTATTTGAAGGACAGATGTTTGGTGCTAAGGGATAGTTTGGAAGGAAATGATGATGAATCAAGCTTCGCTACATCTAATCAGTTTCAATTAAAGTTACGTTATTTCAATAGGAAGTTACTAAATATTTCTTGTATATTCTTGAACGTTAAATGTAGTTTAGGCTAACACCACACTGTAAGTCACGCAGTATATTATGAATTTGATTTTATAGTGGGAGACAACATGTTTTCTGTAATACAATGTATCCTTCATCAAATTATAGAAATCTTGTGTCTGATATTATCTTTTATTGTTTTATACAATTTGATTCTGTTATTTTCCATGGTGTAAACTAAAGGGAGTGAGTTTAACTTTCAGCAATAAGACAGACCCCTAATTGGAAACAGCTTAAAAATAATATAAACCTTCTATGTAGCTAATTTTAAAGTCACTTAAGTGCTTCTATAGCACACAGACATTGCCAATCTTTTTTTCCCAGAGCGTGGGGAAGCCAAGAGGTGTGAGGCAGTCTCCTGCCATCACTCTTCTCTCAAGCGTTTGCTCAAAGGAGCATGTGGATCTGAAAAGCTGAACTTAGCAGAGTATTGTACAGTTACACAGGATTGATGGGAGAAAACAAATTGGAACTGAAGCAGATCTCAGAGGAGGGTCCTGGATTATACCCCACAAATTCCCTTGAAACCCTGAAGTGGTATGTCTTAGATGTAGGGAACAGAAAATTGGCCAGCACTTGTACCAACTGAAGTCAGTCTCATATCAAGTGTCTGTCTGGAGCATTAAAGTTACCTGAAATAAACATTTTTGTTAAGTGAAAAATAACTTGAGTTTCAGGTTGTCTTTCACTGTTTCATACTTAATTTCTAGGTCTTATGCAAAAATAATCAGGCATGCAACAAGAAAATAACTAAATATAAACCAAGAGGGGAAAAAAAAAAGAAACAGAAGTATCATACTAAAACTGCCAAAAACAAAGACCAAGAGAAAAATTATACAGACATTCAGAAAGTAAAAGAAGCTAGAAAAAAGGGCAGATTCACTTCAAAGACTTTCTGAAAGAAACAACAGAAGCCAGCAGACAATGGATTGATATCTTTGAAGTTCTGACCTACAATTCAATACCCTATGAAAATATCATTTATAAATGAAGACAATATAATTCTGTAAAAATATAAAGTCTAGTAGAAATCAGTTGCATACAATTTTGATGGAAGGAAATGAGAATTTCTTGGCACTGAAAACCATCATAGATAGAGCCATGAGGACAGAGCATACACGAGAAGGAATGTGGCAGGTAGGTATGAGAGTGTATCAAATTAATTTTCACTAAGGAGATAATAATGTCTCATGAAACTTATTAATATTTATGAGCATAAAATACATAAGACTACATATACATCCATATCAGTTACAACCCAGAGGTACAAATGATGAAACAAAATGTGATATAAGAATTCTAAAACTGTTTCAATGTCTGAAATGCAAACATTATAATTTTAGATTAACTTTAATGAGCCAAGGCTGAATCTCAAAAATTGTAGATGGACAATGAACTGAACTAAAACAGTAACTAATAAATTATCCAAAAGGAAAATAGAGAAAATTTTGAAAGCATACCACATCCACAAGAATTGAGGAAAAGATTATAGCAACCAAAAAACATAAAATGAATGTACTTAACCACAAATACATCAGATATAAAAGTAATGATAAATGAATTAAGCAACAAATTAAAAGAAGTATTTGTCATATGGTTTAATAAATCATTTTAAACTTCCTGTAGTAATCAAAGCTTCCATATTAATATAAGACGTGGAATAGCATGGAAAAATATTTTCAAAGAAAATATCAATCAAAATCAATCTTGCTTAACTGTATATTAAATCACTCTGAATTTTGCTGGCATATGGCAAGCATTCAAAAAGAAATAATTTTTATTACAACTCATGTTATGACATAGATTTATTATGTTGATTTCTTTGTCTAGTCTTCATAATGTTATCCACATTGCTTATTACAAAATTTTCTCTTCCCAGGATTATCTGACACCGATGATATTGTTGATGTATTTATTATTTGAGAAATCCAAAATCTCAATAGCTTGCAACAAGCATTTATTTTCTTATTTATGAGTATACATTGGGTTTGCATGTATCTCCTAAATCTGTCGTTCTGTGATTAGTAGCAGCTTCGTTTACACTTTTTTTTTTTCAAAGTACATAATAGATGTGAAATAACTAAGCCAAACTAGACATGTGTACTTTAAGAAAAAATTCAGTTCATTTCCTAACATTCTGTACATGGCACAGCAGTCATTTGATCAAGCCCTCATGAATGCGGGGGAAATACAGGATCTGTGCTTTCTTCTAGAAATACTACAACGTAATAGGGCAAATGATATCAATATGTAATTTTGTTATCAAAAGAGAATAAAGAAAAATATACTGGAACTAATTCTTTGAGTACCTGTCAAAGTAAGATTTGACACTATCAAAATTTATAAAAGTGGAAATCAAATGGTGGAATATTTTAAGTGTTAGTAGTGGAATAATCAAAAGGCCTAACAATAAGAGGGAAATCGTGAAGAAACCTAAAAGTAGGATATAGTATGTTAAATGTATGGTGATGGAAAAGGGAATTAGTTAATATGAAAAATTAGAAAATACCATTTATGCTGGAGCAAGAAAAACAGGATGCATTTTATAAGAAGTGGCTACAGAGATATTTAGGAAGAATGAGTGTTTCACTCATTGGATAATGTTAATATATCTTTATAATCTATTTCTAAATCAAGAGCAACAGCAACATTAAAATATTTTATATGCTTATTGGCATAATCAATTTTTAAAATATTTTCCTGATTACTATAGAAAAATGTAAACTATCATAATTCAGATTTACTTTGGGAAAAAAAGAAATCTAATTGCTGGAATCCAGGTAAAGGATTTAATTTCATAAATTAAATGCAAAAGAATGGGTATTGTGGAATAGATGGAGGGAGATGAAAAATAGGATTCTTTACTGAGTAAAATAAAGAGGGAATGCTTGTCATTCCATACATAATAAGGTCACCCACCCAGATGGGGGCACAGGAAAGGCACATGAATGTGGGCATCTGACATCATTGTCAGCACATGAACTCTGAGCTATTTAAGTTATAACATTAAATATATATATTGCATTATTGACTATAAATGACTGGCTTTCAACTAAAACTAGCAAGTAATATGAAAAGGCAGGAGAAGAAACACAAAAGAATAGAAGAGACAAAGATAGAATGAAAACTATTCTCAGATATGCTACAGATAGGAAATTAAAATTAATTGTGATTAGTATATTAAAGGCTCCATAGGAAAATGTAGCAATATAGAAGCAAAAATGGACAACATACACAAAGTGATAGAAATTAAAAGCAAGAATCAAAAAGTACTGTCACAAACCAAAAATGATTGCCAAAAGACTGTCTGATAATCAGTAGACTGAACCCAGCCCAGAAAATGAATCAGTGATATAGGAATTAGGTCAATCAAATCTCTCAAACTTAAACGAACAGGGTAGAATGTATGAATAAATAAATAAATAAATAAATAAATAAATAAATAAATAAATTCCAAAATAGATGACTTCAAATATGTGGAAAATAATAATAATTCTAGAAGAAAGAGATCATGCAACAGAAGTAACATTTCAAGTGACAATTCTGGGAACGTTACAAAGATAGAACATTTGTCAAAGTCCCAGAAGCTCAAAGACAATAGCCATGGTGAGTTTACACACACACACACACACACATACACACACACAAACACACATGTACACTCAGGGGACACATATATACAAATTGCAGAAAACCAAAGATGAAGAGATATCTTGAGAGAACTACAAGGAAAAAAAAAAAGAACTATGGAATAACTACACAATAGTAGGCAATGTGTCAAAAGCCTAAAAGCAAGAAAAGTGTGCATTGAAATATTTGAATTATCAAATGAGGGAAAGAAAATGATCTCTAAAGAGAAATTATTCTTCAAAAGTAAAGAAAAGACTGAATTTGAGTATTATGATGAAATTTTAAATTCAATAGGAATAACTTGATTCATTAATGCCAACCGGATTTACTTCTATTGTTCTCGAACTCAATGCTGCTTCTCCATGTTCCTGTTAACTTGAACACACAATAGCTGATGCTCCCCAAACCTGGCTGTCATCATTGGTATCTACCATTCCCTCATTTCTTGTATCCCATGAATAACCAAAGAGCACTGATTCTTCTGATTAAAGGGATCTCCAATTAGCCCACTTTTTTCTTTCCACCTGCTAGCTTCCATTGCCAAGGGTGACTGATACAGCATAGCAAACACATTCAATTAAGGTTTGGAAGAGAATTAAATGAAGAGACCAGAGACTGATTAAATGTGGAACTAATGAAATTTAAGCTGCAGGGGCTTCATTTGCATGAACCACTGTGAGATGTATGAGCTGCTATGCAATACAGGGCTTGGGATAGGCAGCAACAACCAGTTGGAAATCAGGAAACACTTGGGTTAGCATTTCTAGCAAATTCCCTAAAGGAATTTCTGGAGAAAGGAATCCATACTTCACTACAAATTTCTATACAATGATAGTTCTGACAAGATAGAGACACATATACATTGTAAAGATTTTATTCCATTTTGTGGCAATCATAATCTCAGTCTTATGGGGTAAGAAAAAATATTCCATTTTAAAACAAGTAGACTAAATTTCACAAAGTCCTTATATTAAATCTATATCCCAAATAACAAATAGATTTTGCTAGCTCTGTATGTAACCTGAACCCTTTACACACACCTTCCCAAGATGCACCTGAATCTTGTCCAGCATGAAGACGTCATGATGAGTTGAGACAATATGAAAACTTTCCTAGAGTACATAACATGCACCAAACCCTGCCTAAATTGCACCCCACTTGTATATTCCATTAGGACACTACCATTGTGCCCCTTCTCTCACACCCTCTTCTCATGGGCATATCTGTCTCTTGTCTCTCTCTCTCTCTCTCTCTCACACTCTCTCTCTCTCTCTCTCTGATTTTCTTTCCTTCTTGTGAAGGGCATCTTTCCTCATGGGGTTGTCTGCACACACAACTGAACTAGTCACATTCTCTCACTTTAAATATCACTTGCTTCCATTTTGCACACTTTTACTTATGTCTCTGCTTTGAATTCTTATCTCACATTGGGGGCAAGATCCTGCTACAAAACACATTCCCACAACAACATGGTATGTGCTAAATTTTATGTGTCCATTAAGAATTAAGCACTGGACAACACAGACTCACCGATTCTTTCAAGCAGTCAGGTAAGAACAAAAGAAAACATCTGTCAAAGTATTGAGGGAAAGCTGTCTCCTAAGTGTATTTTTGTGGTTTTAGAATCACAGTATTATACCAGAAAAGACCCAGTCTTTCTGTTATTACATCTTCCTGTGTTTATTACACCTGCTGAGTAATGAAAACAAAATTTGTGTACTCAACTGCATCCTGTTTGTTACCCCCCTACAATTTAACTTTGTCCTATACCTTTCCAGTCTTTTCTGCCTTTGTCATTGGCGGTGTTTTGCATTTGCAAAGTATCTTATATAATCACGCTTTTCAGCTGACAAAGAGGGTTTCTCTGTGTGTACAGGTGCTAGTTCCACCATATATTCAGAATTTAATTCTGTAGCTTGATGAAGAATATAATATTTGTGTGTAGAAGGAATGCTCCATAAGGTATACTTGTACATAGTACACTTTATTTCATATACATTTTAATTTTTAAGTTCATTTCCCTATTTTTTATTTGTTGGAAAGCAGAGTAACAGGGACAGAGACAGAGACTTTCCACCTACTTGTGTACTCCTCAAATGCCCACACAAACTGGGATGGGGCCAGGACATATTGTGGGGTGAAAATTTCAATCTGGGTCTCCTAAATGTGTAGCAGGGACTCAGATAAAAGTACCATCATCTGTGGCCTTTGTGGCACATTAGCTGGTATTGGAAATGGAGTTAAGACATGATTCCAGGCACTTCAATATGGGATGCACGCATCCCAAGCAGTGTTTTAATCCCCAGTGCCACATCTGCCTCCATATACATCTTAAATAGTAGAATTTTCTTCTCTAAAATGATTTATTTATTTGAAAGAGAGGAGAGCAGAGGAGAGGAGGGGAAGAGAGGAGAAGAGAGGAGGAGAGGAGAGAGGAGAAAGATATCTTCCATCCAGTGATTCACTCCTCAAACGGCTGCAACAACATTTAGAGTTGGGCCAAAGCTGAAGCTAGGATCTAGGAACTTCATCTGGGTTGACAGGTGGCAAGGACTCAAGTAACTTGAGTCGTCATCTGCTTATTCTCAGATGCAATATGAGGGAGCAGCTGCATTCTGGTATGGGATATTAGTGTACCAAGCTGTGGGTCTCAACACTGTGCCACAATACATACTCCCTATAAAAATGTTCTATTTAGGGGCCAACCCTGTGGCACAGTGTGTTAAAGCCCTGGACCAGCAGATGGAAGACTTTCTCTCCCGTTCTCTCTCTCTCTACCTCTCTCTCTACCTCTCTCTCTGTAACTCTTTCACATAAATAATGTAAATCTTAAAAAAAAAGTTTTATTCAAACACATTAGATCAGTGTTTGACAAAGGTGGTCTGTAGTGTTCTGTTCTGGAGTGTTTGATATGGAATCATTGAATCTCCTTTTTAAGTTAGAGTCTCTGAAGAATGTGTTTCCTTTTTCCATATGTTAAAGCAGTCTCCCAGGTGTATCTGTGTACACTAAAACAAGAGGAAATGGTCTTACACCTCGAATTTGAATGTGTGTAACATCCTTTGCATCCCTCCAGAGTTATATTCACAAACTTTTCCTGATTGTCCTCCTGACCATTCTGCCACATTCGCTGAAGGGTTCATCTAATTTGCTATCACCAGGAATTTAAATGCCATTTTTCTCAACTATGTGAAGAGATGATATTTTCAAACAGATTGTTACTTCCTAAGGTTTCTAAATTTTCATAACATTCTTATTACCCTAAGGTAGCAAGGCTTTCAAACAGCTTTGCAAATGTGGTTTCAATTCCTTGTCACCTATGTGACTTTGAGTAAATGTCCAATGAAACAGATTTTTTTCTCCATTATCAAATTTATTTTGATTGTATTTACTGATTTTCAAGAAAATAAGGATGGCATTAGGCTACTTTATATATGCAACTCTATATTACTTTATCTGAATCGTAGCAGAGAAAATGCTATACTGAGAAAATAATTGCTTAAAATAGCCAAAAGAAGATCAGAGTAATATATGGAATGATAGAGAAATAGAAACTACTTTTCTATGTTTATGCGTGTGTGCATGAATGTGTATTCATGGATGTGTACATTTTAATTATTTATCTATTTCTAGTGAGATTTTGGGAGGTTTTGACATGACTTCCTGGAAATAACTTTCAGAAAATTACACATTTTTAATCTCATTTAAAATGTATTCCAGTATTAAAAATACCCAATTTTCTAATATTGGCAAAAATTTTTTTATTAAATTTACATGAATTTTAAAGTTATACTTTATCACTCTCCCCTCTTTAATCAATATAATAATTTTCTTCTTCTCTGTATTACCAAATTTGTAATACAAATGATACTAAATTTTATTTTATTTGAATTCTTAAAGAAGTAATTTAAGGATTGTAAGCCCATGGCAAGTTGAGCACATTTTGATGGCTGGTCGTTTCTCCTTGGCTGCACAACTGGAGGTTAGAGTGCCCCAGACTTCAGGAGTAAGCCCTCTCCCCTTCTTAATCTGCAAATTACTGACTCTCGTTACTTCTAAACAAAGCATTGTCCAGGCCATTTCCCTCTCTGTTTAAAACCCTCGAACACCTACCTGCCCACTAAAAACAGTTTATCTCTCATTCACCTGACGTAACTCCCTCATTTATTCATGATTTCGCAGTTTCACTGTAATTCTTTCCATACCTCAACCAAGGGAAATTTATTTCTTTCTTAGGCCTCCATATTATAAAATGTGCTTTCCCTCACCTTCACATTGCTAACTCCTTATCATTGACACTTTGGCTTAAACACCATTTTCACTAAAACGTCTTCCCTATCCACTGGATTTTCACCCTCTATTCCATTTAGTCACTTAATAAATGCCTAATATTACTACATTATTGTGTGGTAAAGCATCAAATCAAAGACCAGTAGCATGTGCTCCCTAGACATCTCGTGAAAACAGGACATCTTTGAAAGGCCTAATTGGAAGTAACTCTCTCCATTTACTTCCACAGAGAGGGTCCCACTGCCAGTGACACCTCTCTGAAAGGGACCAGGATCTGTTCCTACAGAACCCAGAGTAACAGAGTCTTCTTCCTTGTCAGTATGCAGAATTAGTCAATGAATATTGTACCATGGAACGAGAGGGCATGTTTGTGGAACATTTGCCCTCTGTGTTCACTGTTCCTGAGTTCAAGCTCTGTGTGCCCCTCCGTGGGATGTTACTTCCTGGCATTGTACCTGTGACTAACACACCACTGGCAGTGTCATCGATCCAGATTAAACTATCCCCGTTATCATACTGAAGGAATCCTTGCTTAGCTGATGTGATGAGGAAGAAGCTAATAAAACAACCACTTTTATGCATTCAGTAATTTGTTGTATATTTCCCTATAATAATTAGAAGACAAACTCCATATTAACAGATTTCATCTTCCTCTTTGATATACATATTTCTAAACCCTTCACTAATGTAACACAGATAAAGATTTTGAAGAAGTGAATGATTACCTAGACTTTACTTTCTGCCTCAAACATTTAGTAAGTATCAAAATACAAATGTTTACAAACACACATGCTTATATGTTTGTAAAAGAACATATCCATAGCGGTGCTAAACAGCATGAACAGCTTCTGTTGGCAAGCCAGTAGCAGGAAGAATCTTGGAAAGTGAGAAAGCACAGTCAGTTAATGTGGGGGGATGAGTTTATTAAATGGGAGCTCCAGGACACCTCACTCTGATACTGGAGCCTGTGCACATGATAGATATCATTCCCCACGTGTCATGGCACATGGAATAATCAGCGCAGAATGGGAAGACTAGCTTGCTTGGGCCCACTGCAATGGCATTAGCCCTTCAACTACTCAGGTGTGTGCTGCAAGTGAGAGATCTGGAGAGAGTTTCTGGATTTAGCCTGACCTGTTCCTGGCTGTTGTAGCCCTTTGGGGAGTGAACCAGTGGATGGAAGATCTCTCTCTTGCTCGCTGACATTCTCTCTCTTACTTTAAAATAAATAAACAGATGAATAAATAAATATTTTTTTACGCCAGCGCCACAGCTCACTAGGCTAATCCTCCACCTTGCGGCGCCGGCACACCGGGTTCTAGTCCCGTCGGGGCACCGATCCTGTCCCGGTTGCCCCTCTTCCAGGCCAGCTCTCTGCTGTGGCCAGGGAGTGCAGTGGAGGATGGCCCAAGTCCTTGGGCCCTGCACCCCATGGGAGACCAGGAGAAGCACCTGGCTCCTGCCATCGGAACAGCGCGGTGCGCCGGCCGCAGCGCGCCTACTGCGGCGGCCATTGGAGGGTGAACCAACGGCAAAAAGGAAGACCTTTCTCTCTGTCTCCCTCTACTGTCCACTCTGCCTGTCCAAAAAAAAAAAAAGAAGACCTTTCTCTCTGTCTCTCTCTCTCTCACTGTCCACTCTGCCTGTCAAAAAAAAAAAAACAAAAAAACAAAAAAACAAAAAAAAAACCTTTCTCTCTGTCTCTCTCTCACTGTCCACTCTGCCTGTCAAAAAAATAAATAAATAAAATAAATAAATAAATAAATATTTTTTTTTTACAATAACATGAGCACTTAAAAACAAATACAATTTCCCTCCTGGTGGCATAAAAGAGTAACAGAGAGATTGGAGGCACAGGGAGGATTCAAGGCATCCTGACCTGATTTGATGATAAATCATGACTCTGCACGATTTCTTAAATTTGAAAATGAATACACCTGACATCCAATGAAGAAGCATGAGCCTCCATTAAAAACCTCACAAAATGACATTTAGCCAACATCCTGAAATGAAGCAGATTCTTCCCTAGGAGGATAATCTAGGAAGTTTCATAGCACAACTGACACATTCATTTCAGTCCAGTAAGAAGCTGAGAAGAACAAATCAATCCTGTTTGTATGTATGATTTATGGGCAAGTAAATGATAAATGGGTGTTTTTATACTTCCAAGTATATGTTAATGTGTATGGAGCAATAAAAAACTAAGACAGATCCATGGAGAACACTGTCCAGTGAATCACGCATAGCAGAGGTAAGAGAGAAAACAAGGCTCAGAAGTAGAATGAGGGGCCGGCGCTGTGGCTCACTCAGTTAATCCTCTGGCTGCGACCCAGCATCCCATATGGGTGCCCGGTTCTGGTACCGTTTGCTCCTCTTCCAGTCTAGCTCTCTGCTGTGGCCTGGGAGTGCAATGGAGGGTGGTCCAAGTGCTTGGGTCCTGCACCCGCATGGGAGACCAGGAAGAAGCTCCTGGCTCCTGGCTTCGGATCGGCGCAGCACCTGCCATAGCGGCCATTTTGGGGGTGAACCAATGGAAGGAAGACCTTTCTCTCTCTCTCTCTCTCTCTCTCTCTCTCTCTCTCTCTCACTGTCTATAACTCTGCCTGTCAAGTAAATAAATAAAAAAAATAGAATGGGCACAGCTTGGTGGTCATGGATGCAGGATCAGGAAGGGGCATGTTTAGCTGGAGCATTGGATATGGATGGAGCTCTTTTGGTTACTTGTCCTTGGTTTAGTCCCATTCTCATTGCTAAAGCCCAGAATCCAGACAATACTCATCCTATTCTTGAGAAAGCAATATACAATCTTGAGAGAAGAAGGAATCCTGGGGCTTTGAATGTCTGGAAACTATCAGGGAAGAAGTGAGGCAGCTAAATCACAGGAGCAGTAATTCACATCCCAACCCCTCCTGGCAATGTGGCCGGCTGCTCCTCTGTAAACAGAAAAGAGAGACTGAGTAGAGCAATTTCAAAGCTAATTATAAATATAAAACCAAGAATTAAGGAAGAAAGTACCTTAAAGGAGAAACAGTGAGTCTCTCTTCACACTCAAAGAGCACAAGATTAAAGGAAACATCCATTGTGGTATGATCTGTCATAAATGACATCTTTAGAAGTATACTATAGAGCACTGCTGACATGAAAGTGTAACCAGTTGTGAAAAAGATAACTAATTAAACACAGCAGTAATGACTACCGGGAACAAAAGGAAACAAACATAAGCAGTGTATTGGATGACTGACTGGCAGGATATCCTCAAAAATAACACTAGGAATCGGGAACTTTCTGTTCAGCAAAACTGTGTTAAAACCACTGAAGTGAAACATAAGAGAATCTACAGGAGACGATAGAGGTAAGAGAAGGTAGAAACGGCACAGAGGGGTGTACTTATTTTTGTGGGGAGCCGTCATGAGTGCTGACCTGGAGATGATGATCGCCTATCTTCTCCCCAGCTTATAGTTAGAAGACACTTCAGTTGGCATGGATGAAATTAACTGAAAACCAGTATGATTGTCCTGACTACAATATTTCCCTAGAGCTGGGAAGGCCTCAATTTCAAAGAAATTTCAAAGTCAAGATGAGGATTTGGTTAAATCTTTGTCACTTCCCAATTAGCACAGAAAAAAAAATGCCTCTGCCTCTATATAATTATTTTCCCCATTACTCTTCACATAAGGGATTTATGTTCATCACAGAATACACTGAAAGTTATTAAGGCTTTTCCCTTGTCTTTGACAGGAATCTTTCTGCTAGGGCACAGAGACTTCAAGTTTCATAGGTTCCTTTGCAAATTGATATTTTCTATATGATGAATATCATGTGAGTTTGACATGAAACTGCTTTTATATTTTTTCAGATATAGATCTAGTGAGAAACTCTTGAGTCATTTGTTTGCATTTTTCAGTTTTATCTATGATTTGGTAATATTCAGTTCATTTCCAAGCAACTCAGCCATTACTTTTGTGTCATATATTTATTAATTCCTTGTTATGCTAAACTGAAGACATGAGGCTCATAATAGATGAGTGTCCTGCTTATCCACTTTTTGATAATGAGCTGAACATCATTTCATGTAATAAATATAAATGCAGTCTTTGAATAAAGAAACATAGACCTAGGATTCACAAATTCTCCAAGTATAAACCTTGGAATGAATTATTATAAGAAATATAAAAAATAAAGATTGAGTTAAAGGGAATTTTTTGCATAAAAGGAAAAAATAGTGAAGAGACCTGTAACTAACAGATTTAAAATGATAATGTCTGGCCAAAATTTAAAGGACAAAAGGTGTAAGGCATGTTTTTTCTTCATTTTTCATGCATTAAAAGAAATATAGGTCTAATATTTATTCAATATATTTTCATTGCACTATTTTATTATATTTTACAAATTTTAAAATAACACATTTCCTTAAAATACATATAACACTTGTCTTATTATGCAATTTATTATAATATTACATGCATATTCTGCTCCTTTAGTTATAACACTAGAAACAAAGTTTTGTATAGTGCTAGTAATATTTGATTCCAGAAACTATGTGGATGTTCAGAGAAAAGTTATTTCAAGAACACTGGAAAAAATAAAAAGTGAAATAAAGAAGTGGATTTTATTGACAAATTTGTACTATTGAGAAAATGTTTTCTTTGAAAGAAGATTAAATTTAGGAGTGTATAACTTCAGGCAACAGAACTTAAATTTAGAATGTTAAACCTCCATTGATTTTGAGTGAAATACATATAAACCTTGTTTAGGTCAGCTAGTACCCTAAGAAACTCTTAGGATCAGAGAAAAATTTAAACTAAATGTAACATTTTAATTGTATTTAAAATTACTGGATAAAAGAAAGCATGCTCATGAATACATAAACATTTTCAAACATATTTCCAATTACTTTATATAATAGCATTTAAAAATAAAACAGAAACTGAAAGGAGAAAAAAAAGACAAAATTTTGGCTGTATTAGCTTTTACCATTTCAAAGCATCTCTGTACTTTGTAATTTAAAAATGATTAAATTAGTCTATTTGAGAAACTGACCTTCCAGGTATTTTCAAGTTGACTTCATGTTTATTTAAACTTCTTAAATCACTAAAAATATAATTTCATACATAATATTAATTTATGCAAGCAAATTGTTATGGAATGTCTTTCCTTGAAGCCAAGCAGAATGGATAGCCAGCAGGTGAATCCAGCTTAACTCAACTGATCATAAGTTAACAGAGAATCGTGTCCCATTTCAGAGGGGAGACTTAACTCCTGCTTCTTGTTAGAATACCTTCTGGAAATAAAATTATTTCCTTGATATTTATTCCAGTTTCTTTTTCTTATCACAAATATGAACTTGTTGTTAGTTTGATAAATTTACTTGACAACAAAGGGAATACACACACAGATCAATATTAAAGCAAAAACTTGAGCATAATTTTTTTTTATTTGACAGGTAGAGTTATAGACAGTGAGGGAGAGAGACAGAGAGAAAGATATTCCTTCCATTGGTTCACACCCTAAATGGCCACTACAGCCGGCGCACTGCACCAATCCAAAGTCAGGAGCCAGGTGCTTCTTCCTGGTCTCCCATGCAGGTGTGGGGCCTAAGCACCTGGGCCATCCTCCACTGCCCTCTCAGGCCATAGCAGAGAGCTGGACTGGAAGAGGAGCAACCAGGACTAGAACCCTGCGCCCATATGGGATGCCGGCGCCACAGGCAGAGGATTAACGAAGTGAGCCACGGCGCCGGCCCCCGAGCAAAAACTTGAGCATAATTTGATAGAACGTTTTAGTAAGAAGACTACCTCCTATCATTCTATATCTCATTCAGAATTGGCCTCAGAGTTTGAAGTCATCTGTTCATACTAGCCAAACTGTCTTGTGTCCTTCCCTTGACCTCTGCTAGTCTGTTGGTGGGCAGGTTTGGACACTAGAGCTATTTGCTATGCTTTTGTTTCATTTCAGCTTTTGTTAATAGTTGTCTTAGTCTTAGCATCCCTTGGTGTCACAGCTTAGACACCATGTCCTCTATTCTTTCCTTGACTTTTGCTAATTGCATGCTGAGTTATCCCAAAGCTCTCAGACAAGTTTTTATGTTTAGTCCTAATTCTTATCCATTTAAACCAGAGGTATTTTCAATCAAAAATTTTGCTTAGTCTCTCCATATAGACACTTGTACATACATTCAACACACACACACACACTTTCAAAATTTTTGTGAAAAATAGAATTAAAAGATAATTTTATTTAGTGCATAAATTCTTTTTGAAAGCTATGCCTTTCAGGGGGTCTTCAAAAAGTTCATTAAAAATACTTCAAAAATATGTTTGAAAATACACTCGTCTTTTAAGTCCATTTGCCACAAACTTCTGAAACTCTCTTCTTGTGCAGGTGTGCTGTTTACATATAAGTTGATAGATAACCCATAAATATCTATATCTATTTATATGTATAGCATATACATGTATACATTTATGTGTATATAGTAAAGTTATGAATAATTACAAATGCATTATAAAATTACACTTCATGTTTCTTAAATCATTGACTTAAGCATTGTTACTTTATTGTGGGTGGTATAATTGACCACAAATGGTGAGTAACTGATTTTACAGTTTAAAATAAATGTTTTGGCAATGACTTTCAAAAATGGAAAGAATGAGAAAGAAGTTTTGGTCATCCTTCATTCCGTTACTTCAAACTTTCACTTCTTATAACCAGTGATGAATGATTAGAATTAAATTAATAGAAACTAATAACTAACCTACTAATATCCCAATTAATGTAGCTATACAACTAATTTCCTTTTTCTAGTTCGGCATTTAACATACAATGAAAGAAAGTGTGTTTCTTTATAATTTCTAAATAGCTTTATCTTCATAACCTTAAAATTTTTGAAAAATATTAGCCAATGATTTATGTAGAATTTCCTTTAGTGGGTCTTTGTGTGATATTCTTTCCTGATTTTGCTATGTACTTTTAGTAAGACCACCGCAGATATCATTTTGTGTCCTTTTCAGCATATTATTTTTACTGGAAAATTATGTCCATATGAATTATTATTGGTCATCCTGACTTTGCATTCATTATTAAGATGTGTATAACAGATTTCTAAATAGTAAAATAATGCATCCTATTGATAAGTAATCTCTTTGGAATATCCAAATATGTAGCTATTTTTGCAACAGTTGATCACAATCTTTTATTTTTTTTTAATTTATTTGACAGACAGAGTTAGACAGTGGTAGAGAGACAGAGAGAAAGGTCTTCCTTCCGTTGGTTCACTCCCCAAATGGCCGATACAGCTGGTGCTGCGCCGATCTGAAGCCAGGAGCAAGGTGCTTCTTCCTGTTCTTCCTGGTCTCTCATGCGGGTGCAGGAGCCCAAGCACTTGGGCCATCCTCCGCTGCCCTCCTGGGCCACAGCAGAGATCTGGACTGGAAGAGAAGCAACCGGGACTAGAACCCGGTGCCCATATGGGATGCCAGCACCGCAGGTGGAGGATTAACCAAGTGAGCCATGGCACCAGTCCATTATGTCTTTTTTTTTTTTTTTTTTGACAGGCAGAGTGGACAGTGAGAGAGAGAGAGACAGAGAGAAAGGTCTTCCTTTGCCTTTGGTTCACCCTCCAATGGCTGCCGCGGCTGGCGCGCTGCGGCTAGCGCACCGCGCTGATCCAAAGCCAGGAGCCAGGTGCTTCTCCTGGTCTTCCATGCGGGTACAGGGCCCAAGCACTTGGGCCATCCTCCACTGCACTCCCGGGCCATAGCAGAGAGCTGGCCTGGAAGAGGGGCAACCGGGACAGAATCTGGCGCCCTGACCGGGACTAGAACCCGGTGTGCTGGCGCCACTAGGCAAAGGATTAGCCTGTTGAGCCGCGGCGCCGGCCCATTATGTCTTTAATTAAGTAAAATAATCATTGGAATAAAGTAATACAACTTATATAAGTAAGTCAAAAGAAGGATATAGGTATGGCTACAGACTGCACCAAGTACATGGCTTTAGGGACATTTTGAAAACCACTTAAAATCGACAATAAAGAGTCTTGATGAGAACGGAACTTGAAAATTCATATTTGATAAAAAATACCTTGTTTTATTATTTCTACTGCTCCATCGAACATTAACAAAACTGAATCACCCTATATGGAGGACAATGATTTGGAAATGTCTGTGGAAAAGACATTTATATTCTTTTTTTATAGGAAAACTTTTCTGCTAAATAATATAAAATTTAGCAAATAGGTATCAGACTTTCCACATAGTTCAGTAAGTGTTAGGAAGGAATATAATTTTATATTTATCAGAATTTTTAGGATTTATACTTATGTTAAAATGAAATTATGCTTTATACTTGTTAGGAATCTAACTGTTATAGAACAGATTAGAACATCATCAATATGTGTGTGTCTCCCTCTCTGTGTCTGTATTCATTTATTTGAGGTAAATAAATAAATGAATTTTTAAAAAGCTAAGGGAAAGGACAGCTGTCTCTTGCTAGGCCAGCATCCCTTAGCAGAGTGTGTGTGTGAGTCCCTGCTGTTCTTCTTCTTGTCTGTCTTCTTGATGACACATCTATGTGTTGAGCTTATATTGACCTAAGAGCAACCATTTTATCTGAGACTATAACATGACTAAGTGAAACCATTTTGGCAAAAGTGACTGAGCAAAGAACTTCTTCCTGGAAACTAGTCAAGATAAGACTCAGCCAGCTACCAAGCAGCCAGAAATGATAATGTGCTGGGCAGATGTGTGAGCCAGGACTCACTGAACCATAATCACAAAACACAGGACAACAATGCTTCTTCCTCGGGACTGAGATTACCAGAACTTGGAGTGAGATAGGTACTAGCAGGCACGGAATACTCCTGTGTCACTGGAAATTTAGTGACACCTGTTTGGATAAGCACAAAGAAGGGAAAGTAGCATCAACCACATTGGGCTGACTCCTATACAGAAATAAAGTGCTCATGTGTTGTGGGTGACCCTTGAAGCACCCACCTGTTCGGATCCTCCACCCGGATTTGATCTATGACCATAATGCAAGTCAACCAAGAGTGGTTGCAACGCTGCCTTGCTTGGTATCCTCTGGACCTTTGCCTTAATTTCACAATGGTTTGAGGCCGCCTTCTTACTTCCAAAGCTTGCGGCTGATCTGACAAACCTGTTTTGTTATTGTATGAGTGTGTGGTGTGTGAGTGTGAATAAAGCTTCATAATAACAGGCACTACTGTGTATGAGTGTCTGAAAAAGGCTCCTCCGGTCCAGCACTGTGGCTTAGCGGGTAAAGCTGCTGCCTGCATATGGGAGTCAGTTTGAGTACCAGCTACCATCTGGGCGCCTGTTCGAATCCCTGCAGCTCCACTTCTGATCCAGTGACACTTTTATTCCCAGTTACATTCAGGAAGATACTGAGATGGATGCTTTGCTGACAAGGTGTTTGTCAAAACCTTAGACGGCAGCAGATAAAGACCCAAATACTTGGGTCTTTGTTGCTCATGTGGGGAGACCTGGATGGACTTCCTGGCTCCTGGATTCAGCCTGGCCTATACTTGACTATCCCAGCCATTTGGAGAATGAACCAACAGGTGAAGGCTCTTTCTCTCCCTCTCTCCTTCCCTCTCTCTACTTCTCTCTCTGTCACTTTGGATTTCAAATAAATAAATAAATAGGCAGCTAGATACAGAGATAAATAAACAAATCTTTAAAACATGATTAGGACCCTTGTACACAATCCGTAGAAATGCAAAATGGTGCAGCCACTTCAACAAAAAAAAAACAGTGTGAAGACTCCTCAAAAATTAGAAATAGACCTAATGTGTAGTCTGGGAACCATATTTTTGGATACTTATCTGAAACATATGAAACAGTAGCATATATGTTATATAAAAATGTGTATATGTATGTACATGTGTATATGTATATGCACACACAGACACATATCCACTTCAGCTCATTGCAGTGTTTTTCCCCAATAAAACAGATATGAAAAACAACCTATATATCCATCAAGGGATTACTGAATAAAGAAAGCATGATGCGTCCATTCAATAAACATGAATCAATTATAGCAATTCGAATCCTGATCTCTGCTACAGATGACCTGAAGCTCTTGTGCTACGTGAAATAAACCAGGCACAGAAGAATACCACTGCATAGCTTGACATCTAGAATAGGCAAACTCATGGAAGCAGAGAATTCTTTTGGTGGGGGGAGGGGAGAGACAGATAAAAAGAGAAAGATCTTCCATCTACTGATTCACCCCCCAAATGATATTAAAGGCTGGAGCTGGGCTACTCCAAAGCCAGGAGCCAGGAGCTTCTTCCAGGACTCCAACATGGGTTCAGGGGCACAAGCACTTGCATCATTTTCGATTGCTTTCCCTGGCTCATTAGCAAGGAATAGGAAAGGAAGTGAAATAGTTGGGACTCGAACTGGCACCCATACAGAATACCAACACTGCAGATGGAGGCTTAACCTTCTATGCCACAGCGCCAACCCCAGAAGTAGAGAATTTAATGGTGGTTGCCAAGGGCTGAGGGAGGTGGAAATGGAGAGTTGCTATTCAATGGGTATGAATTATGAGTCATTCAGGCTAGAAAGATCTAAGATGCTCTCTAAAAACTTTGTGTTTAATATAAAACAAAACAGTGTATTATATGATTAAAATTTTAAGAAGATAATCTTATGTTATAAATTTTTAGGCATAATAAAAAAGACAAACATTAAAAAACTTGATGCAGGATTAAGATATCATTTAGACAGAATTTTTTTTTTTTGGTTGTTAGTCCAGTATTATTCAGCAAAAGACTTCTGTTTATCTTAGTCTTCAATCCAGTTAATTATGGTTCATGTAGATTTATTTCAGTTGAATTTCTCAGAATCACCTTCACATTTTTTTCTTCTCTCCACAAAGTAGTTTATTTGTTGTTGACAAGCTTTCTCAATTCTTGCTATTTTAAAATTGTGGGGTTTGTTGTTGGATGATTTTTCTATTAACTGCTGTTTGAGGCTAAAAGCATTTCTCATTATTTTCTTTACCATTCAATTGAGATTTTCATATAGCTTCACTGACTTGAGATGAAATATGGTATTTGTTTTGTTGTACCAATACAAAAATGTTTTCATCTCTTTTGTGTTAGCTGACCTACTTAAATTTTTCTTTATAGAAGCATATACGTGGTCAAAATAGCCAACAGTTTTCCATGTAAATTAATATGAAACTCACAAAATTATTTCTCAATTTTTTTCTTATAGTTCCTATTTAGTTTTGACTTGTTTTATTTTGTAGAAGGACATAGTTACTCATATAGTCTATATAGTAAGTTTGTGTAAGGATTTGACAATTTTTACTGAACTAAGAGATAATTCAGAAAAGTAAAAACAAAAAAAAAATGTATTAGCCAATTAATAAGCATCATGATTGTGTAAATATTTAAAATGCTTCCTACCTTTACACAGTAAGCTCAATCACTTTGAAGATAACTCTATATAACCATTAATAAAATAATTATCTACTACAATGAAATGGGGATATGCTTCAATTGCTTAATTTTACAAGAAAAAAGTTTCATTAGAAATGTAAGACTTTTTTTCAAAAATACTCAATTTTCATAGTATACATATCAATGTATTAATGTTTACACATCATAAAAATATGTTCTGCTTTCAAGATTGTACTACAAAAAAAATCGCTCTATTAACTCATGTTTAAAATGTCTTAAATAATCAACATTATTGAAGTATAATTTTCATGTAGAATACAATTTTGATAAATTGTATATAACCTTGGCAGTAACTGCTTTATAATGAGTACAAAACATTTTATAAATTATAAAGTTTTCTTTCCAATTATCCTCATCTCTACACATTCTATCCATTAGCCTCAGGAAATTGCTGCTCCACTTCCTCTGATTAAAGATTAGTTTTGTATGTTCTAAAATTTCATTAAAGTAAAATTATAAGGTTTATATCCTTTGGCTCTGACTTCTTTCAGCATGCTATTTAAAAAAAAAAAAAGATTTATTTATTTATTTGAAAAGCAGGGTTTCAGAAAGAAGAGAAAGAGATTGATCTTCCAAAGCTGGTTCACTTCCCAAATGGCTGCAATGGCCTGGGCTGGGCCAGGCCAAATTCAGGAACCTGGAACTCTGTCCTTGTCTCCCAGGTGGGTATCAAGGTCCCAAACACTTGAGCCCCCTTATGCTACATTTTCACACATTAGCAGGGAGCAGGTTCAGAAGCGAAGCAACTGGGACTAAACCAGAGCGCATGTGGGATACTGGGGTGTCAGGCCTCAGATTAATGCCACAATGCCTGTTTTAAGCTATTTTTTGAAATGAATCGTTATTGTTGTGTTTATCAAAAAGTCCTTCCATTAAATCAGAAAGTAGCATTTCTTACATATGACACACCATCTATTCATCTTGTCTATTCATTCATCAATGGATTTTTAATTTCTTTCTAACTTGGAATGCTTTTACAAACAAAACTGCCGTGAGCATTCATGTACAGTCAATATCTGCATTATATACCTAGTGGTGAACTTATTTTATTATTCAGGATCCATATACTTAATTTCATATAAAACTTCCAAAAATATTTTACTGCTCTTTTTCAAAAAGATTAATTAATTAATTAATTAATTTCTTCTATAGGCAGAGTAACAGAGAGAAACAGAGACAGAGAAAGACCGTCTTTCTGCTGGTTTAGTCCACAAATGTCTGCAACAGTCAAGGTTGGGGCAGACTGAAGCAAGGAGCCAGGAACTCCATCTGGGTCCCTCATACTGGTGTCAGAGACTCAGGTACTTGACCATTATCTGCTATTTTCCAGATGAATTAGCAGAGAGCTAGGTAGGAATTGGAGTAGCTGGGACTTGAACCACCACTTTGATATGAAGTGAAGGCATCCCAAGTGGTGGCATAACCTGCTCACCACATCTGCCCAGTATTTTACCTCTTAACCAGAAATACATGAGAGGTTAATTTACTTCATATCTTCATGAATACCTGTCAAGTCTAATTTTAGTAATTATGTAGTAGTATTTCCTTGTAATCTTAATTTACATTTCCCTAATGATCATCAATGATTATTCTCTATTATGTGATTATGGGAAATTCATATAATTTGGGGATGAAATATTTATTCAAGTCTTTGACCACTTAATTATTGAACTGTTGATTTTCTTGAAATTGGAAGGGTCTTATAAACTGTGTACCCAAATATAATAATGTATGATAAACCATTTTTCTACATCTAAGTCTTACTTCTCACTTTCAAAATGTATCTAATGGGGAATGAGAGGTTAGTTTGCATAAACTGTTTATACTTCTTCTGTTCTCAATGAATTTGTGTCATTTCTAGAAATAAATTGCCTACTTCATGATCAAAATATTTTTTCTGCATTTTCTTACTGTGAACTTTCCTATGTTTTCTGTTTTTGTCTATTTAATATGTCATCTTCTTTGTATGATTTTATATCTTATGTGCAGGTATGTGCTATATTTTGTGCTACATTTTGAGTATGTTATAAGGTAAAGATCAAGGTTAATTTTTCCTCCCAACAAATTTATTTAATTTTCCTAATTCTATTTTTCACAAAGATTATTCTGTTTACATTGAAACTATTTGGTAACTGTAAAAAATCTACTAAAAACTATATAAGAGAAATCTGTTTCTGGTCTGTTTCCCACACTACATGTCTTTATCTCTATTCTCACATGAATACCACACGTTTAGATTATTGAAGTTTCACGCTAAGCCTTAAAATCAAGCTCTGTAAGTCCTCTGAATTTGTTCTTTTCCAAAATTGTTTCAGTATTTCTTACACTTCATATTTAGCATTTAAATACAGAAAAAAGTTTTCCTTTCTTCAATAAAAGAATCCTGCTTAATTTTGCTTGAGATTATATCAAATATAGATAGATCAATGTGAAGATAATTGACATCTTAAAGTTGAGAGTTCTAATGTTTCAAATTGCTGTTTTCACTTATTTTAGTTATCTTAATTTTCCTTGAACAATACTTCAATAATTTTTGTTAACTTTATGCTTACACATTTCATTATTTCGAATGAATTGTCAATGGCATTGATTTTTATTCTTGTTTTCTCTTTATTTATGCCCGTTTTCTAAAAGCTACAGTTGACTTTGATATAATGATCTATTATAAAATTAGACAATGTAGCAGATTTAAAAATGATATTTTATTTTATTTATTTTTTTATTTGACAGGCAGAGTTACAGACAGTGAGAGAGAGAGACAGAGAGAAAGGTCTTCCCTCTGCTGGTTCCTACTGCCCAAATGGCCACTACGGCCGGCGCTGCACTGATCCAAAGCCAGGAGCCAAGAGCCAGGTGCCTCCTCCTGGTCTCCCATGCGGGTGCAGGGCCCAAGGACTTGGGCCATCCTCCACTGCCCTCCCAGGCCACAGCAGAGAGCTGGACTGGAAGAGGAGCAACTGGGACTAGAACTAGGCACCCATAAAAATGATATTTTATACATACAACCAACATCCAAAAGATAATTTAAAAACACATACAAAAACTATGCATATATTTCAAAATTATTTGCATCAGACCAAACACGTTTTAATTCCATTTTCCAGTAACAATTGAATCTTGAATTTTTTTGTTCATGTCTAACTTATTCTAGCCATATTCAACTCTTTTAGTATCTTTTTGTAAATATTTATCAATATATTTGAAAATCAGACTTATAGAGCAGAGAGAAAGGAAGAGATCTTTCATCCACTGGTTCACTTCCCAAATGGCTACAATGTCCTCAACTGTGCCAGATCAAAGCCAAGATCCCGGAACCTCATCCAGGTCTCCAGACAGGGAGCAGGGGCACAAGCACATTGCCATCTTCCACTGCTTTTACTGGTAAATTAACAGGGAGATGGATCAGAAGAGGAGCAGCTGGGACTCAAACCCTTGTCATAGGCAGTGGGTTAACAGGCTGCATCACAGTGCCAGCCCCATTCATTTAATGAAAGCCAAGTAAATATTTGGTTCTGTTCCTGTATTTGAAATTTTTGAAAAAAAATTTCACTGACAACGTACAGAATTTGACAACTTAACATCTTAAGTTATGAACTCATGGATGTAAATCAATTGTTATCTTCTGATATGTTTCACTTAGTGGCTGAATGCCTCCATTCTCCATGTTTTCCCAGTGATTGCTTCTTCACTTCTTCTGCTGAATTTTCTTAATACCATCATTTAGCTGTTATAATTCTTATGTTTACTGGGAACAAATGTGATCCAAATCCATCTTTCCCTTAATGTTTATTCCAAAAGTGTGATAATTTTCTTCTATTTGGGGCCCTGTTATCTCCTGGACTTTTTTGGTTTTTAGTGTGAAATGTTATTTTATTGGTATTTCAAGACAATAATAGTGATTTTTGAAATTGGATTTGTTGTGGAAGAGATCTCTTTCACTGTTTCTAAGCCTTTATATAGACAATGATAAGGAAAACATTATGCAAATATATTCATGAATTTATAATGATAATTACAAATATAAAATTCAAATGTTACAGCTTTAATTTAATTTATTCTTTCTTATTGTTCAATGTAACCTCTTAATACACCTAGAACCCTGGTCATCAATGGCACCAATTATGAGTACATAAAATATTCTATCTTTAGCAATTTTCATTATTCTGTGGTAAGTGGAAACATTCTCTGGTAAGCAACAGCAGCACTGCTAACAGTAGAGTGGTCTGCCTTTGTTCTGGATTGGCTTCCAGTGGGCATACAGAAAAGTTCAGATTGTAGAGACAGAATCCAAGAACTCACATTACATTTGGCCCTGTAGTGTTTAATACCCAGGTTAGTTAGTAAATGAACTTAACATAATAGAAGAAACCTCTGTGTTAAGTCCTCAAATGGATAATAAAATTTAGGGGAGAGGAGAGTAATTGTCAGCATTAAACCCTCAACTTAAACAGCAGCTATACAGCTAAAACATATTCAAATATTAATAAAAATATTGAAAAGCAGATGCCCTTTTTTAAAATTTATTTATTTGCTTGAAAGGCAGTTACAGAGAGGCAGAGACACAGAGAAAGAAGTCTTCCATCTGCTGGTTCACTCCCCAGATGGCCACAACGGCCGGAACTGTGCTGATCCAAAGCTAGAAGCTAGGTGCTTCACTGGGGGCAGGGTCCCAAGCACTTGGGCCATCTTCTAATGCTTTCCCAGGCCATAGCAGAGAGCTGGATCAGAAGTGGAGCAGCCGGGACTCGAACTGGTGCCCATAGGGGATCTCAGCACTGCAGCAGAAGGTTTCACCTGCTATGCCACAGGCCGGCCCCAGATGCCCTTTTATTTTCATTCTTTATATATTTTATTTTTCATTTGTTTAATTCTTAAAAAAAAAGTATAATTCTTTAAAATTCTCAAAAGAAGAAAAAAGCAAACTGATTTAATTTTCAGTGACAGATCAATGTCTCGGTCTGCAGGAAACTTGCCTTTTACCCTCCCATGTCAGTCTTCACAGAGCATACATCTAGTCAAAGGTTGCACAAACAAATGAGCATGCTCATATTACTGCCTGCTTTGCTCTCCATGCTCCAATTTAAACTTTCTTTATAGTTTATCCTGTCAGCCTTTATGCATTGCAGTGCACTTCCATAACCTGAAAATAATACCCTCTGAGTCTTCCTGCAGCTAGCTTCCCCTTGACCTTCAGTATTTAATTCAATGGTATTTTTCCCAAGATGATTTGAACTTTCTCGCTTAACACCTCATAACTCTCTGAACAAGCATGCGTCTTTCACAATAGGAGTAAGTGCTCTAGAAAATATAGTTTACTTTTCCCTAACTAGCATTAGTATACATAACTGCATAAATGATGATATTTTATTTATTGCTATATCCAAGTTGACTGAAACATAGTAATTTTATAAATAGTTCTTAAGTTAATGGATTATGGAAAGATATTCTTAAATAAGCAACTACTGGTAAACAGTACACTTCAAATGCTTTGTACTCTTGCCTTTATTTACCTTTGTTTCCCTATTGCAAACTCTGTCCTATTCTCCTTCATGAAGGTAAAATGTAAATATAAATATTTATAAAATATAAAACGTAAAATTCTACTGAAGTCACATCAATAACACACTTTCCTGAGTGCAGTCTCAATTCACATTTTCCTGTTGCTCTTCAGAACTCATCTTTCACTTATACAGTTTACACAAATCCTGATTTATTGTCAACATACATTATTCTGGCTATTGAGATTTATTCAGACACTATATATCTATAAATCAATAGGCATTTAGCATCCTATGGAATAGATAACTTGGCATTCATCTATATTCTGAGTTCATATCATAAACTTATACAGGTGAAAGGGAATAAAAAATAGAAATAATGTGTATTCATCTGTAAAAATCATCTTTCTATATAAATGATAATATCTTCATCATATTGTGTAAGTGAAAATCCAATGCAACAATTTTATGTGTCTTCACTATGAAAATAGAAAAGTATTATTTCCTGGACAAAATCCAGACTGAGCAAAATAAATAACTCTTTGCTACAGAGTGATTCACCAGAATGTGATCTTTCAAAACTTTGTCGGTAAAGGAATATCCTACCGAGTGCATGAAAGAAAGAATATTCCCATGTGTATAGCCAGCAGCAAAACCTACAGCGGGAAAGAGATCCATGCATTCTAATGGGAGTATATTACACCAAAGTGAGTTTTTCAATGTCATTTCACTCAGTCATCAGAGGACATCCTTGTAGTTCATGTGAAAACTATGAAAAGATTAACATTTTCATCTGTTTCATTGAGTATCTGCATGACAGGAATCTAACACAATGTAAGGAGACTGAACTGATGCTGTTGAAATACTTTGCATATTTAACGTGCCAATCATATGTATACTCATTGTGTTACCATACTGTACATCTTATACTGAAAAGAATAATGAAAATCGTTCCAAGCTGAGCTTCCCATTGTTCACGTAGGTGTAATTTCTTTCCATGCTCTAGGAAATTAGACTTATCCGCTTCCCTCAACAGACCTTAATACTATGAGATAGTGGCTTCATTCAAGGACGTCTGCTTCTATTGCTATTATTTCCTCACCTTAGATAATATTTTGTGTAATCTAATGTTTACATCATTGCTTTCCCTTATTCCATGCATGTGAGTTATAAACAAAGGTGCATTAGAAGTAAATATGCTTTATTTCTTTTATTGTATCCATCGCCACCAAATATTTGGAGACCTGGGCTAAAGACTATTTTCTTGGGAATTTCATACAACTAAATTTCATGAAATTGTAATTTTGTAGTTTATAGGCCTTCCCCCATCATAAATGACCACATAACTGATTTTCCCAAGCCCATTCAAGAATATGAAACTACATTGAAATGAAATAATGTATTAGAATTGCTTGGCCGGCTCCGAGGCTCACTTGATTAATCCTCTGCCTGCAGTGCTGGCATCCCATATGGGTGTCAGGTTCTAGTCCAGGTTGCTCCTCTTCCAGTATAGCTCTCTGCTATCCAGGAAGAAGTACCTGGCTCCTGGCTTTGGATCGGCATAGCTCCGGCCGTGGAGGCCATTTGGGGGGTGAACTAACGGAAGGAAGACCTTTCTCTCTGTCTCTCATTGTTTAACTTTATCTGTCAAAGAAATAAAAAAAGAATTGCTTATATTATAATTAACTCTTACATCATTGATAATTTCCCTTTAAAATTACAATTAAAATATCACCCGTTGTCAGCTTAATCACCCCCTCAATAGTTAATAAGAGAAAACTATTGGATCATTCCATCTAAAAATATACACCTGTTCTTTTCAAATTTATATTATCCTTTATTTTTCCTCAGTGAATTCTCATCATGTATAGGAATTTATTCAGTATGTATCCTGCAGATACAAAATAACACCTAGATATAGTTTGTTCCAAAAAGGAAAAGAGAAACATAATATAGTATAAGTATCCAGCAAGGACAATTATACCTAAGATACAACCTGTAAAATATGCTGTATCTGGTCCGCTCTACCTGGACATAAGAATCTTAAAAGAAAGCATAATGTTGTGTCATGCACAAACCATGGATGTGACTGTTCCTGACACTACTCTCATGGAGCATAATACCTTTAAATGGTGTTCTTATCTGCAGGTACTTGAAAAAAAAGAGAACTCATTGAGGGTATTTCAAAAATATGTAGTCTAATGATAAGTATATACATAGAGGTGGTGTGTGTGGTTTTTTTTTCTTTTTTTTTTTTTAATGTAACAATTATAGCAGCATTGAGGTGTAGTACCTTAAGCTGCCACCTGCAGTGCTGGGATCCCATGTAGGGGCAGGATTCAGTCCTGGGCTGCTGCACTTTCAAACTGACTCCTGGCTCCTGGCTTCTGCCCAGCCTAGGCTCGGCTGTTGCAGCCATTTGGGGAGTAAACCAGCAGATGGAAAATCTTTCTCTTCCTGTGTTTCTCTGTCTCTCTCTCTCTGCTCTATCTCTCTCTTTCTCTCCCCCCCACCCTGTAACTCTGTCTTTTAAACAAATTAAAATATATAAGTATATCACTTATCATGCAGGTGGAATGGGACAGTACATTTTAGTGTCATTTGCTCCCAATGTATGGCACACAGGACAGATGATTGTCTCCTCAGCTGGATCCAGAATAAAATCAGAATTCACAATTTATAATAAACACATGATTTTAATAATAAAACTAAAATTTTAGTCATAAGTGAAAAGTAAAATGTGTGGTTACAAAACACTGAGAATTTTATGTCCAATGTTAGTTTAGCATGAGTAGTCTGAGATGAATGATATAAAATGATTTTGTATTTCCTTAAAAGTAACAAAGTTTCATTATGATTTCCACAGGTTGATTTTCAATTTTCCAAAAGGAATTTCAATGTGTAAACATCCAAGGGTCCATTATTTTTAATTAACCAAGATTGTTTTTATATGTATAGAGAATTAGTTAATACTATGATATTTTTAGATAGTGTAGACTTTGGCTCATGGGACTTGATGTTTCATCTCTTATATTTAAGTACTTTTGGGGGGATAAAATTAGAGAAAGGAAACTATTTTCTTTTTTTTTTTTTTTTTTGACAGGCAGATATAGACAGAGAGAGAGAGAGAGACAGAGAGAAAGGTCTTCCTTCCGTTAGTTCACCCCCCAAATGGCCCCCACGGCCGGCGCACTGCAGCTGGTGTGCTGCACTGATCTGAAGCCAGGAGCCAGGTGCTTCCTCCTGGTCTCCCATGGGGTGCAGGGCCCAAGCACTTGGGCCATCCTCCACTGCCTTCCCGGGCCACAGCAGAGAGCTGGCCTGGAAGAGGAGCAACTGGGACAGAATCCGGCGCCCCAACCAGGGGTTCTAGTTGCCAGCACCGCAGGCAAAGGATTAGCCAAGTGAGCCACGGTGCCGACCAAAAGGGAACTATTTTCATATTCTCAAAGGACTAGTATTATAAGTAACTTGGGAAGGGGAAGTGAATGTTACACAGAACCTAAACCGTAATATTATTTAGATTTATGTGATTCCTTACAGAAGATTCAGATGTTTGATAGATTCTTTTAAAAAGGAAGGTTTACATTTAATGAGTTGATTTGGCTATTTTTTTAAATAAAAATTGTTTATTAATTTGAGAGGTAGAGTTACAGAGAAAGAGAAACAGGGAGAGATGGCGAGAAATCTTCCCTTCACTGGTTCATTCCTCAAATGGCTGAAATGGTCAGAGCTGGGCTAATATGAAGCTGGGAGACAGATGCTTCTTCTGGGTCTCCCACGTGGGTGCAGGAGCCCAAGAAGTTAGGCTGTCTTCTGCTTTCTCAGGTGCATTAGCAGGCGGCTGGATTGGAAATGGAGCAGCTGGGACTCCAACTGGTGCCCATATGGGATGTTTTTGTGGCATCACAGGCAGCAGCTTTACTTGGGATGACACAGTGCCAGCCCCTGGGCTTTTTTTTTTTTTTTCCTAAACCAAAGGGTGATTTCAATAAACAGAACTACTTAAGTATGTCATTTATAGCAGAAAAAATAAGTGTTGTGTATTAAAGATTCCAAAAATTAATTGGCTTTATTGAGGCATCTGACTTCTTCTTTTGAGTTGCTAACAATGATGTGTTTCTACTATTTATTTACTTGTTTTTGTTTATTAGAAAGGCAAAGCAACTGAATGTGTGTGTGTGTGTGTATGAGAGAGGGAGAGAGAGAGAGAGAGAGAGAGAGAGGGAGAGAGAGAGGGAGAGAGAGAGAGAGAGGGAGAGGGATAGGGAGAGAGAGAGAGAGGGAGAGAGAGAGAGAGGGAGAGAGAGAGAGGGAGGGGGGGGAGAGAGAGAATATCACACCTGCTTGTTCACTCCCCCAAAGCCTGCAGCTGCTGAGGTTGAATCAGGCTGAAGCACTCTGTTCTGTGGGTGGCAGGGGCCCCAGTATCCCAGTACTTGAGTCATTACTGACAATCTACCAAGAATCATCAAGAAGATGCTGGATAGAAAGTGGAGTAGCTGGGACTTGAACCAGGCCCTTCCATAAGGGATGTGGGCATTCTAAGGAGCAGCTTAACCCGCAGTGACACAACACTTGCCCCCAATAATGATGCTTTTATACTTTGATACACACTAGTATAATTTGCTTCATGTTGGTAACACTATGTTTTCTTTTTTTAAAGATTTTATTTATTTATTTGAAAGAGTTCTACAGAGAGAGGAGAGACAGACAGAGAGAAAGAAAGAGAGGTTTTCAATCTGCTGGTTCACTCCCCAACTGGCTGCAACTGCCAGAGCTGAGCTGATCCAAATCCAGGTGCCAGAAGCTTCTTCTGGGTCATCCACACAGGTGCAGGGGCCCAAGGACTCAAGCCATCCTCTACTGCTTTCCCAGGCCATAATAGAAAGCTGGATAGGAAGTGGAGCAGCTGGGACTCAAACTGGCACCCATATGGGATGCCGGCACTGCAGGCAATGGCTTTACCTGCTATGCCATAGTGCAGGCTCCAACACCAAATTTTCTTAAGTAAATCACCTTCAGGGCTTGGCATTTTGCCTATCAGTTAAGACATCTATAGTCCATATTGGAGTGTCCGATTTTATTAATTTTATTTCCTGCTCCAGCTCCTGATTCCAGCTTCCTGCTAACACAGACCATGGTAGGCAGCAGTGATGGCTCAAATGATTGGGATCCTGCCACCAATGAGGAAGGCTGGTTTGAGTTCTGCACGCTAGACTTTGGCCTTGCCCAAGCCGTTGAAGGGCGTTGGGAGTGACCCAGTGGGAGCCAGCTTCAATAACACCAACCCTTAAATAAGCAATACAGTGTTCAATAAAATTTATGTGCCCAAATTTTAATTTAAATTTGAGCTTTATGCAGGGCAGGAAGACAGAGGGTGCATCTGGTGCAGTGGGTTAAGCTACCACTTATGACACAGCATCCCATATTGAGAGCCTGGGATCAAATCCCACCTCTGTAGATCCACTCCCTGAGAGCAGCAGATGATGGCTCCAGGACTGGGGTTCCTGCCACTGACTTGGAAAACCTGGATAGAGTTCCTGGCCCTGGCTCTTGTGGGCATTTGCTGAGGTTGACTAGTAGATGTGTAATATTTCTCTTTCTCTGTTGCTCTTTCAAATAAAAATAAATAAATAAATAGAATTTAAAAATATGCTCACAGGCTATTGTGCAGTTATCATTTCAATAATTTAGATTCAATACTAGTGAATATTCAGCCATACAAAAATATAAGAGAAAAATAGGTGTATAATAGGCATGTGGAGATCAAAATCTTTCTAACAGAGATAAAAATACACCAAAGGAAAGATGTCAACTAGCCCCACTTTTCAAACATAATTCATGTGGAATTATGAAATGTAAAATGTACTTTTTTCTTTAAGACCCAGCCCTTACTCAGTGTTGTTTATCAGGGGGTATTCATATTGAAGTCTTAAATTGAAGTGCCATTTGCTTGAATTTTGACATTAACAATGCTAAAATTTCATATTATTCTGGTTTAGAAAAAAATGATATGTATGACTGTGTCGTGGCTGACATTTCTTTCTTTCTGAAAGAAAATTATAGATGAATTGTCAACAATATAAATGTTCACTGCAGAAAACAGAATGCTGCTGAGTTCACAAAGGGATTCACAACTGCCGATCAGAAGCAATAAAAAACACTCTAGAAAATGCCACTTAAATATAACATGAAATAATGCAATTTAATCTCTAAGCAGGTGTGACACAGATGGAAAGTGAACATACTTACTGCTCTATCTCTAGCTCATTCAATCAACAATCTCTATATTATTTACTTTATTATGAAATTTATTTTATTACAAATAAACTCACTCATTTCAAAGGCTTACCTATTCACTCTACTGTAAACTGCCCAGTATATTTTTGTTTTAGAAAAGAAGTGTCTGATGAACAGAAAGTTTCCACGTATTAGAATGTTGAAAAGAGAAATAAGAATATTATGTCCCAAATGGTTGAACTTGGCAAAAACATGTGCTTACTCTGAACTAGACTAGAGGAACAGTGCTTGAAAGCAATGCATGCAGTTATCTGTAGTCCAGTACTATATTTTTATGAAAGTCTAAGATTTACAAATTACTTTCTTTATTACTGAGCCTGTTTGTATATTGTGTAGTGTATATTCTGTTGAAGTAATATGCTAAAACATACTTAATACTGATAATTTTGTGTCATTGCTAACATAACAGTTCGAGTTTAAGGTTTTCAGTAACAACACAAAAATATACAATATATTATATTTGTCAAATATTGAGCTTTTAAAATATAAATTATATATTTGTCACTAATACACAACCAACTGTATTTTGTTAAACAAAATTCAACACAAGTTCTTGAACAATGAACATATAATTCAGTCAAATATATTCAGAATTATATTCTTTTCAGATGCGTTTATAATTTTTCTCTATATGTAATCTCATTGCTAAATAGTAATACCTTGTATTTTTTTTTGCAGATTTATTTATTTATTTGAAAGAGTTTTAGAGAGAGAGATCTTCCAGCTGCTAGGTCAGTCTCCAGATGGCCACAATGGCCAGGGCTGGTCCATGTCGAAGCCAGGAAACAGGAGCTTCATCTGGGTCTCCCATGTGGGTGGCCAGTGTCCAGACACTTGGACCATCTTCTATTGCTTTTTTTAGATAATTAGCAGGGAACTGCATCTGAAGTAGAGGAGCTGGGACACAAACCATCACCCGTATGGGATTCCAGTGTCACAGGCAATGGTTTTACCCTCAAGGACACCACAGTGGCCCTTAGATAGCAGATGTAATTTTGACCTGAATGAAAAATGCATAGAATTTTAAATACTATTACATTTATAAAGTATAGATTATGATAAAATCGAGGCATCAATACAGGATTTTATTACAGTTAGAACATTGATTTATAATATTCTAAGAAATGCAATATTACTCTTAACTTACATATTTTAATATCAGAGAATGGAATGTTTTCATTAACACTATTCTCCTTTCTATTACTCCATACTTACCTATATAAATCTATTTGGATATAATTTTTGAACTGTCTTAATTTTCTGAACATCTTATGAATGGAGACATCCACTAGCCTCTTCTGAACTACTTTCTCAAGGATTTTTATAGAGCTTTGGAAGACAAAACTAGTGTCTCTCTACAGCCAAGAACAGATGTGTTCCTGTCCAACATATTCATATTAGTCTCTCCTGGGAGAAAAGGACAGGCATGATGATTTTGTATTATCAAATATTCAAATAACCTAACCTTTAATTTCTCTCATTTAATACAACCCACTTTACGTGAAGCTATTTAAATGGCATTCCTGGATCTCCACCATGATAGGGGAAGCAAGGGAATATGTTGCAAATATGCCAAGGCTCATATCACTTCTGTGCCAGGAGTAATAAAGGCCTTTCTCTCGGAGTCTAAAGTCTGGTGTCTCATGCCAGTATCAGTGAAACTGTGTAAGACAAATTCGTTATCTTAAAACTGGACAAAAATGTTACATTCTTCATGGGATTAATTTTGTCAGTGAGGATGGAAAATTCATGGGGACTTGAGGAAAATGAGGACAATGGCCTCAGGGGGATACAAGACAACTTTGGGGATCTGTTACTGAATGTGATCGCCCAAATGGAGAGGGTCAGTCAAGGAATAAAGTTGTTCACTATAGAGTTAAATTATTGGACAGAGGCTGAGGAGGAAGAGCTGTGTCTGAGACATATTGCCCAAATGGTGCCTTTGTTTTTGTCTACTCTTCTTTGGGTGGACAAAGGAAAGCATTGCTATCATGGTTGAGTCAGCAAGCCCAATGTCCCAAGCTAAAGCAAGGAGTTTCTAAAGGTGATTGCAAGATAATGCTATCCAATATAATTTTAGGTTAAAAAAAAAAGTAAAAGTAGATTTGGAAAAGCTGTGTATAGCGTACAAATAGATACTAAAAAGAAATGCACCATGCTTAATGGAATTAAGCCCTTCTTTACCCTACATACAGTGATCCCTCATTCTCCTCTACTCCAGCCTCAAATGCTTTAAGGATTATGATGGTTTGGAGTATGAGTGAACTCTCCTTGTGCCCAAAAGAGAAAAAAGGCTGTACATATGCCACCAGGTATATAAACCCTCCTTTAGTTCATATTTCTGTTGGGTAAGTACCAGAGTTGCCACAGTTTTCTAGTGGCTAAAAGACATTTGAATAAACTCCAGTGAATTAGGTGAAGGAAGAGTGTAAAAGGAACGTTGTTGGGTGGCACTAACAGAATAAACTCAACGTGTTGTTGTCCTGATCTCCATTAGAACACATAGTTAGTACTGAAGTACATATGATTATATTCTCCCAGCATATTAAGTGTTAGAGGGACTTTCCATTCAAGGAGTTCTTGTAGAAAAACAAAAGTAGACATGGCTCAAGTCTCCCCTCTGCTCCACTTGTCTGCCTGTTTCCTGCCAGATGCTTAGGTATAACATTGCCCAAGAAAAAGAGAGATAAATCACAACTTTATTTAAATTCATAATGGTTGCTGTGGTACTGGGAGCCATTGCCCAGGGAAGTAAAGTTGCTAATAGTTGGTAGTCACAGCTACCAACTATTATGCTACCTCAAGATCCACCCCATACCCTTAAAGTATGTGATAGGCATAGCCTCAGAGTTTATTTACATTTACAGAAACCAATTTCTGGGGAAAATTTAACCTTCCACTGCTTTATACGAATCAGAACCATCTGTGCAATGATCCCTGGATTCACAGAAGTTCCCCTAAATATCTGATGGTTTGGCCTAGTTGAGATACAGAGAAATAGAGAGGATTGTTGTAGTTACTCAGCCTCAACACCAGCTTTGCAAAACCAAAGCTTCAGCTGGGCACACTGTTCAGCTGGCAGAATTTAAGGCCAGTCTACTTTTGGTCAATAACCCATTTAAAAATCATTTTTAAATTACTCTTACACATTAGACTTTGTAACTTAAAATGTGTCATTTGTAAAATAATAGGTTATACAATGCTGTATTAGGATCTGCAAGGTGTGAAAATAGATCATTTCTACAAAATCTTGCAACAATCAAGGTAGGACCAGGCCAAAGTCAGGAGGCTGGAACTCCATCCAAATCTATTACATGAGTAGCAGGGATTTAGGCACATGAGCCATCATTTGGTGCCCTCCTTGATGCACTTTATCAGGAAACTGTATAGGAAGCAGAGAAGGCTGGTCTACAACCAGCAGCTCATTATGGGAAGCAGGTGTCTCAAATAGTGGCTTCACTCACTGAGCCATAATGACTGCTGTAGATGACATTTTCTGTCCAGACCAAATGAAATGAAATTGCTGAGGAACCCCGTACTTCTGATTACCACTATTGCTGACTAGGTTTGACATCATCCCAGACATGGCCACAGATATCTGTAAACAGATGCCTATGATTCTGATGCAGTCTACCGTTGTAGGCTAGGTTTCTGATTCCTGGCAAAATAGAACAACTATCTTGCAATGAAGGTGACAGTTAGAAGAGGAATTATCCTTTTCCACTCAGTCTTTTACTTTCTGTCAAGCCTAACAGTGATGACTTTCCAATGAGCATCCTTTTTCAGTTTGCAATACTATCTTTCTCCTATCCAATCAGCTGATTTCAGCAATAGCCTTTTGGTCCTTGAAACTTATCTTGTATTTTTTTTTAACTCTCTGTCACTTGCAGCCTAATTATGATGTGTCTTTTATAACAAGGAACACTGAACAATGGAATGGTGATGACATACAGCGAAGGAATGCAAGTATTTGGTATTGTTAATGTTCAGAAGATCTCAGAAACTGATCTCAAAATGAATTGTGAGTCTGTCTCCTCGCACACTTCAGTTAGAGTATTTGGTCAGTGAATGCACTGTCTTTGGATAAGGACTACCTCTTTTTAATTAAACAGTGAATATGTTCTTTTTTATCATTCTGCTGTCTCATTCTTTTTAACTTCTCTATTTCTGGACTTGCCAAATGGGACAGGGCTTAGTGAGCACCCCAGATATTCTTCAGGGAATCTGTATATTTACACACTTGGGAAAGGGGAAAGAAGAATAGATCCCCTTAGCTAAAGCCCAATTTAAGATCATCTCAATACCTGTTTGAATTAAAGGAGTCTAGAAAATAAAGGCATACACTTATTTTCCACAGAGAGATTCAATTTCAATATGTGGATTATTGTCCATGTAATTCTCGTCAAGTTACTTAAGTATTGCCATATTCTCTTCACATTATAGATGTAGCTTGGTTTCTGTTTTGCTATGTAATTAATAAATAACATGGATTACTACAAGAACACAATGATTTCCCCAGGAACTAATCTTGCCAGAGGAATCCAATAAAGTATACCACTTACTAATATAAGGTAGTCTTTTTTTTTCCTGTATCAAAGTAAATTCATGACTTTTTATTCTTTTCCAGTATCCTATATCCAAAAGAATTAAGCAAAAGAAAATCTTTGCTGTTGTCCTGCTGCTTCTCCTGGGTGATCAGAATGTTTATTTTAGTAGCATCCTTTCTTCCAGGCGGGTTATCATTTATCAGAGTTTGGCATTCAGTGGAGAATGACTCATTGAAGAACTAAAACTCTGAGATTCTTTTGAAACCATTTCATCTAAAGCCAAACATGCTTGAATGTAGTCCATCTTTGACCCCAGTAGAAGAGCCAAACTAGTGTGTGTTCAGTGTCTTTGGAATGAATACTTGAGTGTTTAAAGACCACCCACCTGGATGTATAACATGGAAAGAGTGAGAAAAAGGCTAATTGTGCACTTAAACCACCATGTGGTGGCTAATATATTTCCTTAAGGGAACATAGAAGCTGCAATTGAAAATTATTTTTGACTTACAAAAATGAAAGCAACTTGAGTAAGATGCAAACATAGTTTGCACTAAAAATGGAGTCAATAGAAATACAGCTGGAAGAAGAAAACAACTCTGTTGTTTTGCCCCCTCAAGCAAACAAAGAATCAATTTTCTTTTATGCTAATTGAGGAGAGGCAGCAACAATCAAGCAGTGCTGTTTTATTGTGTATTTTTAACTGCAAGGAAGAAAAGCAGATAAATAATACAGCTTCATTCTATGTCAACATATTTTACATCATGTTACAAAATGACTAATGAAAACAGATGTCACTAAGGCATAATATTCTCTAATTCCTCTCATTATAATATACATATATGTGTGTACACACACACATTTACATGCACCTATATGGATATGTATGTGTGTTGGTATACTTTTTTCAACTAAAATGAATAATATAATTCCTGAAAACAAAACGAAAGCTTAGTATAAAAACAAGTGGTATATTTACGTGTCATTTTTTATGTGGTATTTGCAAATACTGAAGTGATAAAATACACTTGCCCATGTTTTTAATCTTTGATCCTTAAATTCTTGCAACAGCTCATATATATTTGTTTTAATATCTGGTTCTTACACAGGTAGAAATTCATGATGATTGCACTTTATGGTTTCAAGGCAGAATTTAGTTATCTCAGACATTCTAGTTGAACCTTAGATTTAACATGGCTATATATCTCACTGCTTTCACTGAGTGTCTAATTCTGAGAGAAGAATGAAATGTAATAACAGTTATCATAAATTATATATCTATGTATAAAATAAGCCCAAAATGATTCCAAATTCTATTAATACTCTTATCATATACTAATTTGATTTAAATTTGGTAAAATATTTTCAGTAACTTTATTTAATTTTTGTTTTCCCTACATACTTTAGCTCTGAGTATATTTTCCAAAATTTATTTCATCATGATAGTACTGTTTTACAAAATCTCTGTGAATTTCAATGTTAATCTGTACACAAAATCTATACACAAAAGCCAAACATATAGAAAAGCAAAATCCACCACCCAGAGGATAAGAACAAGGTTGGGAACACTGCAAAACACTATCATGAGCATTCTCAGTAGCAGCATAGATTCTTTCTTATATTGTTCCTTGCATTTTTCAAACTATGGCAATTTATCCATATTGCAAATGAGTTGTATGAGGCAAGGATATTACAAATACACTACTCCAATTCATAGGCTTTAATGATCTAAATATGTTCATTGCAACCTTGGAAATTATATCTTGAAGAGGGTCCTCACGACATTGTGTGCATACCCACTGGGGCTTTGCACAGCTGAAATACTGGTGGCAGCTTCCAAAACACAGATGAAGAACTAGAAACTTTCAATAAATGGTATAGTAGAAGATAATTTTGGAAGTATGAGGTAGTAAAAAGTAAAAGCTGCTTAAAATGTATGGTTTTTTTAAGCAGAGTTGTCTCTTGGAATGAATTGGGCATGCTTTAACATGTAAGGCCACAATGAACACCAAACATTTGTTTATTTCATTTGCACATTCACTTCTTACATTCATTTCAGTAAAGAAATTCCTCAGTTCCTTACTGATTATCCTTCCCCCTTTTTCCCTAATTGCCTGAGCTATTTACTACTCAATAAACAATCACCATTCAGGATACAAAATCAACACATAAGAATTGAACACTATTCACAATCACTACAAAGTTTAATACCTTGGAATAAGTTTACCCAATGATGTGAAAGATCTTTTTAATAAAAATTATAAAACATTAAAGGAAGAAACAGAAGAAGACACAAAAAATTGAATTATCTATGTTCTGTGATTAGAAGAATTAATGAAAAAGTCCATACTATTTGAAATAATTTACAGATTCAATGCAATCCTAATTAAAATACTAAAAACGTGCTTTTGTGAAATGAAAGAATAAAAAGGAAGGAAAGAGAGGACTTCAGGTAGTGACAAAGAGAGAGAAGAAACTATGGTTATTTTCTTAGAATTGTACATATGAAATACAAGAAATCTACAATCTTTACATTAATAAAAATTTTAAAATGAAAGACAGTAAATATTAAGCAAATTGGTGCTTCGTATCAAGAGCAAATGTTTAAGTGTGGCTATTTTAAACATTGATATAAACGACTTTAATTGAAATGACTGAAAAATATTGATTTCTTCCCATTGTTCAGCACATCCATATGTTCAATGTTGTTTTTAGGTTAATTTATGTATTTTAATAAGAATCATGCTTGTTCTTTTCATTTCCATGATCTAGAAGAGTGATGTGGATGGAACAGGCCCTAAACAATGTTTCCTATGAAAATTCAGTCAACAACATTTATGCACAAATTATTGAATATAGTCTTCTGTCGAGAACTTATATGAATCAATACTCAAGCAGGTATATTTGTAACTTTAATTAACAGAAATAAATGGATTTAAAATTATAGGTAAGCAAGAAGCAATTAACATACATAAAATTCTGTCTCCTAATGAGAACCACAAAATATATATGAAGTTTCCCTTAAACTGAATCCTGATGACTATATAAGCACTACACTGAAATAGAAAGATGACCTATGCTCAAAATGACCCTGTAATTAATTTTGTTTTTGAGTAATGTGCATTTTTAAGGACAACAGTTTGTGTAATGTACAGTGTAGAAGGACAAAAGAAGTTATTTAGGTTTAAAGAGGAGAAGTCAATAATTGGTCACACTTTCAAATGAAAAATAATGGTTGGGAATAAGACTTAAGCATACATGGAGCTTCTCTTAAACACTCTGATGAAGAGTGTGTATGTGGGGGGATAAGGGATATGTGTGTGAATGTGCAGCCTCTTGCAGATTCCTTTTAGGAAAAGTCCTGTAAATATTTTATCCTCACCTATGAGCTGTGGGTTTCAAAGGGGTGAGCAGCAACTCAGATTCCTCATTATTTAACTTAAGCAAGCTCTTCTGTGCTTCAACTGGACATCAGCATGTACTACAAAGAGAAAATGAATTACAGGGTCATTCATAGGATAGGTCACCTCTCAACCTTATTGGCAGTAAGTGATTACTTGCTCAATAAGTGAAGACAAGCAGCTGATCAAGACCAAATGTCAGGTAAAGTTGTGCTCATTGCAGCTGGCAAAATGAAAATCTATATTGGGACCCCTGGGACATGAAGAGAGAACAAAATTGCTTTGAGCCACTGTGGTGGTTGATAAATGGCACACTAAGAGAAAAACATTAGTCTCTTTACCCACCTGCCCAAGTCTAGCTAAATCCACACAAAATATGCACCCCTCTGGTATGCAACTGAGTACGTAATTTATTCCTTCTCACTAGCACAAATACTCTTGTGTTCATTATTCACTGCACACATTTAAAGGGAAAAATAATGTGATTTGACAATGTTGGATATGGATAATTTTCAACAAAAATGTGTGAAGAACAATAATATAACCATACAGAGAAAATAGATTTAATACAATTAATTTTTAAAAGACAAATCATGTACAGAATAAATGTCTTTGAGAATATACAACAAAAAAAGGAATGCTTTATCTATTCAGACATCAGAGCCAGAAAATTCAAAGAAGAAATCATCGTAAAATGCCCAATATTATATTCAACCTATGAGATATATGCAATTGCTCATTAAGTAAAATTGGTCAAATAAGTCTGAATTGGTCTGAATCAGTCTAAATATCAGCCATTGTAGAATTTCTAGGAGCTGTTTCAGTTATTATTTGGTCAAGTAGTCAACTATATAAGTCATATATATCTATCAATACCTATAATATTGTATATACATATAATAAAGGGACAGTGTGTATTGCTAGTGATCAATAATTTTTAACATAAATCACATTAAATCATTTGCAAAGGCCCCTTTATTGTGTTTATTGAGTTTAGTATCATGGTCCGAACACCAAAGCAGATTGATAAAACAAAATTTTATGGAAATTATGTTGGTAGAAACAATGATGGGTTAGATTTAAAGAAACAGAAGATTAGAATAAAATGTGGTTTTGGTGGCCCAAAATTCTATAAGCAGAAGCAGGATGAAAAGGTAGAAACACATGCTAACTTTCATTTAAAAGGGAGTGAGAACTAAGAAGAATAGGATACTAGGATGTGTGGCTGAAATCTTGGGAAAAAATTGCTGACCTTAAAGTCTAATCAAAGAAATTGTACCATTTGCCGAGCTGGATTTCAGAACTACTATGAACCAGTCACTGTGTGCTTCCACTGTCTTCCTTGTTGAAGGAAAGATTTTATAGCAGGTTTCTTTTTCTTTTCCTACATTTAAATGTTGACTTGTTGGTTGAGAGCACTGCAGTAGTGCCAAATATTCTCTTTCCTGTCCTGCAAATGAAGGGGAGCAGTGTTTGAGAAACTATTTAAGGTATGAGAGACAAGAAGACCTATTCATATCTGTACATAGCTTAGATATGAGCGTCTACATTTTTAGCACACTTGGTATTTGAATAAGACATGACTTCTGGCTCCTTGGGAGTGATTGGGTGTATTTTGCATGTGAGAAGAACCCAAATCTTCCAGGGACAGATGAAAGATAATAATACTCAACTTACACAATCCTACCTCATTTCAGGTATTCACTCATTTGCCTATTGATCTGTATATCACTGTGGAGAATTTGTTTCAAGAAAGATCTTAGCAACAACTCTCAAAGGAGCTGCTTCAAGACTTCTCACTTTTAGTTTGTTGTTTTAAGCAACAATTTTTCTGAGCAATTTGTTATGGAGCATGAGACAAATAGACAGCTCTCCTTTCTGATCCTATTACATTTTTTTCATTAAAATTTATCTTAATTTAGATGTCCTCTATATTTGTAGTCATAGAAATAGAAAACATTGCCATGAAAGTTGCAATCCTACAAGTGTTCTTCTATACCCCCTACCACCAAATTACAAAGGCAACAACACAGAACTTCTGTCTTTGTCAATATTTCATTCCTGAAGGTTAATATTGTCTCTGGAAGAAATTATAAATCCCTCTAATGGAAACTGTTTTTCCTTTCTCATAGGAAAAAAGAAAATAAAACAAAGCCAAGCTTGAATTTTCCCATGAGATTCAGATATGTTCATTTTTTTAAGTGTTTAAACTTTTTATCCAGTGAGGAAAATGTGCAGGAGAGTGAGGGCTTTATTTAGGGGGGAGAGAGAAGTCCAGGAAAGTAGGCAGGCGCCACATGGAGCAGGCATGCAGGCAGGAAAGCAGGGAGTGGGATGCCTGAAGGCCACACACCCTGAAGGTGCAGGGCAATAAGCACAACAGCACAGCCAGGGCAAAAAGGTCCCCAAGATGGGGCACCCACTGTGTTCCAGGCCTTTTATCCACTTCCAAAGGGGAATGGTTATGTAGCCTAATTGTCAGGTGGGCATACAGGTGGGGTCAGATTGGTGCGTGAGATCACACCGGGCCATGGTAAAAGCATGGTGTTCCAGCTCACATACCCAATCAGTTTTATCCTATCTGCCTGCCTACATCATTCTCCCTTCAAAGAGATTCCAGCCTTTAATCCTAAGGGATGTTGAAGGGCGTAGAATCATCATATTTTCTATGCTGCTTCCTGCTTATGATGGGTGTCGTGCAGGCCTTGCTTGTCCTAGGTCTGGAAGTCTCGGTCTATCTCATTGAACAAGTATGCTTTATGAGCTGGAGTATTTTCAGTCACTGCCAATGACTGTGTCCTCTGCATGGTCAGTTATCCCAGAAGTTGTTGAGTTCTGAAACATATAAATTTTTTAATTAGAATAAGCACAACTGGAACAAAACCAACTGTGAGTGGTGTGCCCCTTAATATGGAAAGAACACATCTCACCATTTCCCAGATAGTGGGTGTAAATAAGCTACCCGTATGTAGATTATAAACCCCTTTAGCTTGAGCATAGAGAATTATAACAGAAGAACCCATTAGGAGATTTTGTCAGTAACAGTTCCCAGAGAGAATCAAAAGAGGAGGCAGGTACAGTGTGGTGCCTTAAGGTGCAGCAGTCTTGATGCGACAAAAGCAAAAGCTTTACTTCTATTTTACTTTTTGAAGAGGTTCTCAAGGTCTCAGTTGGCTCACAGGAATAGTCAGGCATGTCTTTTGAGTTCACCTGTGAAGACTTAAGAGAGAGAAGTTTAGTCCTAATTTCACCTAAGTAGTCGGGCTCAGTAGCATCTGGTAAGGTCCCTTTCATTTAAGCTGCAACTGATCTGAAGAGGATCTTTATATGAATGGCTTGTTCAGGAATTCCTAGTGTGGAGCTTTTGTTAAAAGATCTTTAATTCCTTGGAACACCTTCTGTAGCTTCCCCGTCTAGCACAGTGTCTTCATCAGGGCCTTTTAATGCTTTATACAAAATCTTGGAATCCAAATCCTGGATCCAAATTCCATAGAATCCTGCCATTCCCAGAAATCTACTTAGCTGCTTTTTTATATAGAATAGCTTTCTCTTGGGTTAGAACATATCCCAGGTAATCTGCCTCTTGTTTAGAAACCTGAGCTTTGTTTGAGAACTTCTATATCTTCACTGTCCCAGATTCTGGGTTTAGTGGATGCAAAAGAAATCACCCCTTAGGCAACGGTTTAGCATACAAAAAGATGCATTGAAGTGATTATCTCATTAATAGCTCTGATGCCTTGAATCAGTCTGTACTTTTTGACCTTTTGTTAAAACATAAGAGATAGAAATATCACAGAGAGACATGGATCCAGGAATTCATGTTTGAGACACTTGGTTAACTTTAAAGAATCATCTAAGAACACAGGCAACAGAGTTTGACACTTAGACATAACTAGAACTTATGATGCCTAAGAAGCACACTAGAACAAGGTAAATCTTTGGGAATAAGTTTTAGCATTAATGCTAATACTGCAGCTCTTTGAGGACAGAGGTCCTGCGTGGGAAGTTAGTGCACAGTAATTCCTGTTGTTAATTAGACAATTAACATTCTTATGTATGACATCAGTGATCACTCAAGGCTCTTGACATGAACTGCCTAGGCTATGCAAGCCTTTTGAATCCACAAACTCCATCAGTATTCAGACAAGGCCATAAGCAAAGTGCAAGTTCTTTCCTCCCTTTGGAGAAAAGTACATCCTTCTTTGATGACCACTTCTTTCCTCTGTGGTCTCACCCAGGGATGTCCTCCACGTAGGAACACTTTTTGCACAAGTGTCCTGGCTTTCCCTGCCTAAAATGCTCTCAAGGGCTTTGCAGCCAGTACAGAATGACTATAGAATTGACTCAGAGGTCACTGAGCATTACTTACAGCAGTCGTCATTCTATGAGTCTGCTGTATGGACTGCTTTCCATGTTGGATCATTCACTCCTCTTTAATCCTATTTATTATTATTATTAAACACTTAATCTTATTGATATAATCAATTTAACTCTTAATCCTATATATATTATTACTTTAAAACTTAGTCCCATCTATATGATCATTTGAACAATTAAGATGTTACTTTTATCATCTAGTCCATTGGGATCCCATGGAAAACTGTACATGGTACCCTTAGAAGTAAGTCCATAGGAATGCATGCAGAACTATATAGCTTTACAATGTCTTTGTAGAACCTGAGGAGATAAAAAGAGATACAGTTATTTGCATGCTCAATTATCCTTAAGCATGTGACATGGATACATTGCGTTAGTTATAATACTGACACCTTTAAGTCTCTATTTGTGTACTAAATGGGGTCCATTATTTCACCAAGCCTGATGAAGGGCTCTAACTTTTTTTTTCCTTTTTATTATTTTTAAATGCCAGTTATTAAAGCAAAACAAATAACTAAAATAAAAAAGATTAAAATAATGAAGACCTGCATTAAAGCAGCCAGTGTTAAGCCTAAACAAGAATTACCAGCATGGAAGCCAAAACAATAACCTAGAATTTTAAAAAAGAAAACAATAATAAAATGTTGCTCTATCAATCAGATATGTGGCAGGCTATGGGGGCTGCCATCCTGGGGTGGAGACTACTGCTCATCCTCCAGTAAGGGTGGAAGTTCCCATGGGGGAGGCTCCATCTTGGAGTGGAAGTCCCACCCTCTGCGGCAGGAAGTGGAGCATTTACCATGTTTAATGCTCCTCTTCCCTGACACTATCACATTTCTAGGACATAAAACCAGTTCCCCAGCTCTAAATTAACAATTGAAAGCATGCTCGATTTGAAAATCAAAGACCCTGAGGCAAAGCAAAATTTTCAATACCCTTGGAACTGGTCCCTAAGATAAAAAGGCTTTTTAAAGTTTCAAACTTAAAAAAAAAATACATAAATTGTCCCTAAAATACATTACAAACAACTTGGAAACATGAAATTAGCCCTCTGCAAAAATCATTCTCATCCATTAGCACTAACACCACATTCTCAAAGCAAGAAACAGGTGCACCCACCATGGAGGCGGGGTTAGAGCAAAATGAGCAGCGAGAGAGCACAACAGGCCAGGCTGTAGTGCAGTATCTGCAGGGTCAAGCACAACCCAGGCCTGGCACCCTTCCTGAGAGTCGAAAACCTCTTCCCCCAGCAGCACCCCTTCTCCCAGCCATGACCCAGGTAGGGCATGCAGGGTGAGCACAGAGCGCAGATTGGAAGGGATTGGAATGAAAAGATAAAGTTAGGAACTGCAGGAAGTTAGCTCTTACCATGTTGCTGGTTTTTCCTCTTAAACCAATCAAATAAATATAAATAAAATTTGGGGATTCCCTCCATTATTTAGGGTCCCACCAGACTTGCCATTTATGATACTATCCTGCTTATTAATATTTTTCAATGTTTATAAGCTTGTGGTGATATCAGAATTTGGGGTGCCGTATGAAATCAACGTGTGCTTATTAATAAATTCCCAATATTAATAAGCCTGTGTGGGTCCTTGCCTAATATTCAGAGAAGAATTCTGAATATTGGCTAAATGAACGAGGCAGCATGATACGTTTTAAGCTTTTATGCAGTGAGAAAGATGCATAGGAGCATGAAGGCCATTTCCAAAAGAGAGAGGGAAATCCAGACTCATACTCAGCACAAGGGGCCAGCCCCATGGAGGGAGGAGCATTCAGGCCAGGAATCATGCAGCAGTGGCCCAAAGGCCACGCACCCTGGAAGCACAGGGCCACTGGCAAAAGGTCAGAAAATGGAAGGAAGAGAGTGAGCCCACCATGTCCCAGGATTTTAATCCACTCCCAAAGGGGAATGGTTTATTATCCTGATTGGCCAGTGGGCATACAGGTGTGGCAGGTAGGGGCATGAGGTCACACTGGGGCGTGGTGAAGGTGTGGTCTTCTAGCTCACAAACCTGGTCAATTTTATTCTATATGCCTGCCTACAACAGTGGGCTCTTGCCACATGCTCAGAGAAGAATTGTGAATACTAGCTCAAATAGACCAGAAAACATGGTAAGTTTTTAAGCTTTTTATTCAGTGAGGGAAATGCACAGGAGAGTGAGGGCTTTATTTAGGGGAGAAAGAGAAGTCCAGGAGCTCAGCTGGGTCCATACCAAGCAGAGAGCAGGCCGGTGCCACATGGAGCAGGCATGTAGGCAGGAAAGCAAGGAGCAGGCGGCCTGAAGGCCACGCGCCCCGAAGGTGCAGGGCAACAAGGGCAACAGCGCAGCCAGGGCAGTAAGGGCAACAAGAGGGCCAGACCTATTAAATTTACAAAAAAGAAACAAACAAAGAAACAAAAAACTATTCCATATTTTAATTCTGCTCTACAACTGATATATTTTATTTATAACTCCACAGGCCACGTATTCCAATTGAAATCTCCTGTGCATCCTATTTTTTTTCAAATTTTTGGAGCATTTCGAGGATGCAAAAGAATATTACTGACAAGCCTGATAGTCATAACATTTAGAAAAAAAACAAACAAATTCCAGAACCTCTGCAGTAGCTTAAAACAAAAGCAATAATGCCACTACATTTTGCAAGATAAAACAGTATCCCCAGAAATTGATATGTGTTATGACCTAAACCTATATTTTTTTTTTGCTTGACTTTCACTATAGCAGATAGACAATATTATTCTAGTAAAGGAAATAGACTAATAAAAAAAAAACTATAAAAAGAGTACAAGAAAAAGCTACTTCATTTCAACTTTGCTACACAGCAGGTCAATCTTTTCATTTTTATTTTTAATTTGTGTGTTTTCAGTTCTTCAGGAAAAATTCCTTTATGTAGTACAAAAGAAAATGTTTACATTAGTTAGAGTAACCCAAACTTGTATAACAAACCTTTATTCTCATTGGGTTAATGCAATATGGTATTATTTCTCATAGACTTCATCCAATATGGTTTCTAATTTAGACTTTATATGCATAGTGATTTGTGGATCCATGCTCCTTTCTTGGGTCTTTTAGTTTCACTGTCATATTGAACCTCCAGAGTCACCAGAAAAAAAGGGTGCCATGGGGATGGAGAACCCACTTTCTACCGGTCTTCATCCCAAGGGATAGCCTTCATTTGTAGTCACATGATCCTTTCCAGATGCCATGAAGTGCTAGGAAAAATTCTTTACTCTCTAGTTGGATAACAATTTCTTAACAAAATGCTTAGTTGTGGGGAAAAAAAAATGTTAGTAAACATTTGCCCATCTCTGTTTCTCTGCATACTCAAATTATTAAAATTGTTCAATAAATGATTTTTCACAACCATTTAAAACTTATATTGAACTACATGTTGTTTTTTTTTTTTTTTTTTTACAGGCAGAGTGGACAGTGAGAGAGAGAGACAGAGAGAAAGGTCTTCCTTTGATGTTGGTTCATCCTCCAATGGCTGCCGCGGCCGGCGCATCTCGCTGATCTGAAGCCAGGAGCCAGGTGCTTCTCCTGGTCTCCCATGGGGTGCAGAGCCCAAGCACTTGGGCCATCCTCCACTGCACTCCCTGGCCACAGCAGAGAGCTGGCCTGGAAAAGGGGCAACCGGGACAGAATTGGTGCCCCGACCGGGACTAGAACCTGGTGTGCCGGCGCCGCAAGGCGGAGGATTAGCCTAGTGAGCCGCGGCGCCAGCCTGAACTACATGTTATTAAGTGAGAGAAGTTCAAAAATCTGTGGAAAATGAATTAGAAGATAAATTTATCTTGGTATAAAAACATTAAAATCCATATGTAGATTTCTTTTTTTATCATATGTCTTTTCCATGAGCTTTTGGTAGACTTCAACTAGAATACTCATCAGAACATCAGAACACTCTCACAAGTTCAATATTATTTCCCCAATGTTATAGTATAAATTAAGACTTTAAGAAATTGTCTTACTCATAACCACCCTATTTTTTGAGAACTTTTTGTTGTTTCTTTTTTTTAAAGATTTATTTATTTGAAATAAAAAACTCTTTATTTATTTGAAATAAAAACTCAGAGCTACACAGAGAGAGGTAGAGCCAGAGAAAGAGGTCTTCCATCTGCTGCTTCATTCCCCAACTGGCCACAATAGCCGGAGCTGTGCTGATCCGAAGCTAGGAGCAGGAGCCTCCCTCAGGTCTCCCACAAAGGAGCAGGGGACCAAGGACTTGAGTCATCCTCCACCACTTTCCCAAGCTGTAGCAGAGAGCTGGATCGGAAGAGGAGCAGCTGGGACTTGAACCAGTGCCCACATGGGACGCCAGAACTGCATGTGGTGGCTTTACCCACTATGCCACAGTGCTGGCCCCTGTTGTTTCTTTTTAAAATAAGATTTATTTATTTATTTGTATGCTTATTTATTTTAAGGCAGAACTACAGAGGGAGAGAGTGGGAGTGACAAAAACAGAGATCTTCCATCTTCTGGTTCACTCTCTAAATGACTGAAACAGCTGGGGCTGGGCAAACCTGAAGCCGGGATCCAGGAGCTTCTTCTAGGTCTTCCATGTGGGTGCAGGGTCCCAAGTGCTCAGGCCATCTTTGGCTGCATTCCCAGGTGCATTAGCAGGGAGTTGGATGGGAAGTGGAGCAGCCAAGTCTCGAAATGGCACCTATATGGTATACCAACAGCATTGCAGGTGTCTGTTTACCTACTATGCCACAATGCTAGCCCCATAACCACCCTTTAAATACCTTTAAAAGCTGGGAGTAAAAATCCTGCATCTTTGTCCCATATCAGAACTGTCCTTTGGCAACCATTCTACAGGATAAAAATTTAGTGATTAAATCTCTTTATATAAGTATTTCAAGGTATTTGATCTAAATACCATCTCTCTTTTCACTCTTACAGAAGAACACCTGCACCCATGTCTGCCATGGTAAACTGTACTATCAAAGCTCAGGGCGTGAACTTCCCACTATGCCATCCTTCCACCTGGTTGTTGTGATCTTCCAATCCCTTGCAGCATTACAAGGTGTTTTCAGGGTTTGCTATTGAGACCATTTGCAGCTATTTTTTTCCTTGCGTTTGAGTCTCCTTTAATCAATTCATAAACATGAAGGGCCCTCAACGTTATTTCCAAATTCCAAGGTACCAGGAATCTTTGGGGAAAAATGTGCCTCAACAATAGATTTTCTGGGCCCACAACAGTTCTCCATGTTGCTTCAGAAATATTGTTTTCTACTTCAAGGATTCCAACAGTGGGTTCAAATTTTGAATTTCCTTCTGCTGCTTTTCCTTGTAGTTTCACAAGTGCTCTTAACTGTCATAAAATTTGCATTGCTCTTCTTCCTCTGACAAAAATGTAGGCCTGTGGTATCAAAGTTTCTTCCCATTTCTTTTTCCTTCCTTTTCTTCCCAACACATCTTCCTTTCTTTCCTATTTCTTCAAAAATTTGCCTGATAGGTTTATGAGTCACAGAACAATGAATATTGAATTTGTTTTTAAAAATCAAACCATTATAGCAAATTCTACCATTTTCAATTCTATATATACCATATATATATACCATATATATATATATATATATATATATATATATATATATGGTTAATCTACCCTGAAGGAATCCTTTTAACATCAGAGATCTTTCAAAAATGCAAATCTGACCAAATGAATCCATACTTTCTTATTTTAAAGGCCTTTAAACACAGGTTTCAAATCTACATAATGAGGTCTCTGTATAATTCTCTAGAAACAAAATGAAATGCTTATCTTGACCACTCATTGTGCTTTGGTCCCAATAGCCTTAAGTTTGTCAAATTCGACAAATATTATCATAGCTCAAAGCCTTTACATCTGTGGTTACTTGTACATATCACGTACCCTCCTCAATGAACTCCAAGAGAGAAACAGCACACACATGTCCATAGCACACACAACCACAATTAGTGGGCAAAAGGAGTCCTTTCACTGGGGTGTCACCAAATAATCCAACTCAAGTATGGATTTTCTCAGAAAAAAAATTTTAGTTGCTTCCAACAAGCAAAGGAAAGAGTGGGAAAGTACAGTTTGCTAAGCAACGTGCTTCCCTGAAAAGAATTTTCTAGGGATTTTTTTGTTTGTTTATTTTTCATATTTATTTATTTATTTATTTGAAAGGCAGAGTTAGAGAGACAGAAGGAGAGACAGAGAGAATGCATTCCCCAGTTTTCTCCCCAAATGGCTGCAATGACAGGGGCTGGGGCAGTCCTAAACCACGAGCCAGGAGCTCCTTTGGGTTCTCCCATGTAGGTGCAGGGACCCAGGGACTTGGGCCTTCTTTCGCTGCTTTCCCAGGCACATTAGCAGGGAGCTGGATTGGAAGTAGAGCAGCATAGACTCAAACTGGCACCCTTATGGGATGCCAGCACTGTTGACCAAGGATTAACCCACTTTTATAGCAACATTAAGATGAGTGTCCAGGATACAGAAAAGGGGGAGAGCTTTATGCTTATAATATTTATGTTTACACATTGAGTTTTCAAACATCTGACTCAGGTTTCTTGTTTGTTGGTTTTTTTGTAGCTTTCCTTGTTTGTAGTGTGGTTCCCACTGAGTTCAATATTTCAAGGAAGGCTTTCCAGGAATATCCCAAGAAAAATCAGTTCCAGTGCGTAAACAGTTTCAGAGACTCCGTCTGTGTTCCTGAGTCCCCCTTTTGCCTTGCTTGTACTCTTGGTTACAAAACCAACCGGAAACACTTCACTCTTCATTATTAGGAGGTGAGGGGAAACAAGGTCATTAATGTGCAATATTTCCTCTTGAACAGGACACCAGGTTTTACCAGGTTAAAGCGAGGGAACTACAGCTATTAAAAACTCAACCTTCCCATCGGCGCTGTGGTGCAGCAGGCGAAGCTGCCATCGTCCCTGCTTGCATCCTGTATAGGTGGTTTAGGAAGCCTGGCTTCCCAACTCCCAATCCAGTTCCCTGCTAGTGTGCCTGGGAAAGCAGCAGAGGATAACCCATGTGCTTGGTTACCTGCAACCACGTGGGAGACCTGGAGGAGGCTTCAGTCTCCTGGCTTCAGACTGGCCCAGCCCGGGTAATCTCTTTCTCTCTCCTTTTCTCGTTCTGTAACTTTGCCTTTCAAATAGACAAAATATTAAAAAAAAAAAAAAAAATCGCAACAACAAAAATGAAACAGCCATAAAAAAGCTCAACTTTCTCCCCTTGTATTCCTAAGGAAATCTGGGACTCCTCAAAGAAAATCTGTATTTTATCATAAGAACCCATCAGGGAGCTGCTTGGCCACATAAATCTTTTTTCTGTCAAGGGCAGTTGAAAGAAATTGAGTTTGCCCTCAGGCTGCCCTCTCTCTGGACCACTGAGACACTTCCATTTTCAATGTGCCTCCTGCTTGCAGTATGCTCACTGGCTAGACCATAACTTAGCTGGAGGTCCATGGTGGGCCCCACATTGGAGGCTGGGGTTATGCACCCATGGCAACTTCACTTTTCTTTCCAGGATACCTGTAGTAGACTAAAGACCAATGGACATTAAAACCACTTGTCTTTGAGCCATTTTCTTATTATTCTCATTTCTGCTACATCTTGTTTGTAAAAGGCATTAAAAGAAATCTCTATTAAATGAAAAGAATTTGTCTCAAGACCAACAGGTATTTTCTAAACCTTTCTCTGGATGTTCAGTGCAGTCTGAGTTGGAAGTAAGGGTTTAGAACTAGTTGACTTACGTGAACTTTGGAATCCAGGGAAAGATACTCTTATCTTCTGCAAGGAGGCATAGAAGCTTTGTCCTGGTTCCTGCTGTATTTCTCAGTTTGCTTCATGCAATCTGTGAGGGGGTCTACTTACTTACGAATGCCTTTCAGCTATATATTCCTACGATATTCTAATCTTTGTAGGCCTTTTGATATATTGGGGTCCACACTTTGATCTTTGTTGGAAGTGATTCCTCAGCCAGCTTTCATAGTTGGTTATCAGGTTGATTGATAGCTGCTTTTCAGCTTTCTCCCTGGCTCTGGCTAGCATAGCTGACCTTTCTTCCACTATCAGAAGGCTGGTAATTAAGATTTGAATATCTTCCCAGGTTGGGTTGTGAGTTGAAAAATTATCTTGTATTGGTGACAGCAATTTCTCAATTTGGATCTCAAACCTTTAACATGTACCTTCCAAATATGCCATTCGGAGGTGGTGAATGTTTCTCAGCCCTACTTCCTGAAAGGAAAGGCCACCACAAAACACACCAAACACCTGAGTAATGGAAAAAGTTTATTGTCGGGTGGGAGAAACCCGATAGGCTGCCTCCCTACACACAAGAGAACAGCAGCCTGTATTGGGAGAACAGGTCTTTTATAGCTTTGCGGAGGTAAGGAAGTGGGAGCAACAAATCCTGTTGAGGTTGGCGGTGGAGCTGAAGCTTGTGATTGGGCCATTTGATCACCTGACTTCTAGTAAGCCAGCCTGGGCTTAGGAAGACGGCACCATTTTACTAACACTTCCTATATGGAACCTGAGAGGGGGAGAATACCCGTCCCTCAGGCTTACAGCTCGTCCTGTGTCCTGTGTCAGATAATCCCTGTCATGACATCTCAAAAAGGTAATACCATGCTCGCCAAACTGCTTCCAATGACACAAGACTAGGCATAGTGTCAGGGGAACAGGATAAAACTTATGTAGATCCCCTTTCGAGCTACTCTTTTATTTCTAATAAAGGATCTTTATTCTGAGACATGCCAAGAACCAGAAAATAATGGCACAGAAAGCTGCATACCTCTCTGACATGAAGATGTTGCCTCACAAAGGAAGCTGATCAAGAGCAAGCAATGGTGCTACAGCGTACACAATGAAAAATTGGATTTTCTCCAATTGGGCAGGCATAGAGAAGTGGAAAAGCTCATAAACCATGAAAGAAAGCAAGAACAAGGGGAAATAAAATTCCATACAGAATATGAGAAGAGGTAAAGGGATGAACCAAGATACCATTTTTATCAGTTTTCAAACATGAAATTGGCTATCAGTTTTTTAACCTGTTCCTTGTAGAAATTTCTGACACGGATAAGGTGATATGACAACTGTACGCACACAAACAGGGTCAATCAGTTCAGAAATGCAGATTTCTCAGACTAGTCCCTTTGGGATCTTCAATCTCTCTGAGGCAAACTTAACACATTTTTTTTTTTTTTTCTGGTGTCCTGCAAAAGGCTGTCCTTTCCATGTTCTTGATTCTGTCCTATTAGTGTGCTTCTCTCCTGACTTTCAGTTTCAGCAGACAGTGGACCCCTACCAGAACAACAATCAAAAATTTCTCACTCCTTAATCCCATGGAGTGCTGGACAGAAAGAGGTCCAAGACACCACTTCCCCTGCTCAGTCAGAAACTTGAACTTACCTGGAACCAAATGAAACTGCTTTTGCCAACAACACAGAGAAATCATTTCCAAGACTGAGTTAGCCATGGAGGAGCTGCTGCTCCAACTGCTTCACTCCCAGTTTCCGGTCACCTCCATCCCAGGTTAAAGATGATCATATGCAGCTTTGCCATTTTTGTCAGTCGGCACACATGTCCATTCACTTGAGACGTCATCAGATAATTGGCCTCAAGTAGGATCTGCTCAGAAGAAAAGCTTATTTACTGTGACAAGTGACGGAAACAGTGGGAAGGTATCATTTCCTACAAGCACTGCCAACAAGTTTGCCTGGGCCTTTATAGGAAAGGTCAGAGGAAAGTTCAGTATGTAGAAAAGGGAAAGAGGGAGGGCACCTCTGGCCTGCAATATGCATCTTTATGGAGCTATGTTCAAAAATCTGGCTCGGATTGCTTTCTTGAAGATTTATTTTTTGTAGAGGCCTGGTCCCCTTAGTTCAACATTGTAAGACAGACTTTCTAGAAACAACCTATGGAAAACAAGCTCCACTGAGATTTTCTGCCTGTGTTCCCTTTTGTTTAAATTCTATACTCTTTGTTACACTAAAACATAACCACATATGGCCATACAGTTAAATTCTATCTAGTATTCTGGTATCTTGATGATATTGTTTCATCTATGCTGTCATCTCCTATCATACCATCCAAATCATAACTCCTTATTGTGATCTTTCATTCCAATAATAATGGAAATATATCGTTCATCTAACAATGAAAATATGACAAAAATGCTTTATCACGAGTAAATTTCTGAGTTCTCAATACCTTAATCATTTTCTGAGGTTATGGTTTGTGACTATTATACATCTGCATTTAACTGTATCAGGGCTAAACAGGTATCTGACCTGGGTCAGTTACTGGATATGTGAACTTCCTGGTAAGACCTTAGCCTTCTTCACTTCCATGACACACTGTAAATCTCTTTTATAATTTCACTTTCTCTTATGTGACAGTTTCACATTATATGGAGTTTAAGTTATGATATTTTGATCCTTATAAACTTCACTTCTCTATTTTATCCAGTTTTCCTGCAGTTACCTTCTGCGTTTGTCCCTTACATAATAACCAGGTTTATCTTTACTAGATTTGCTACTTGATCTCAGTGTCTAACCCTGACATGCAACTTCTGGAGGACTTTTTCAGTACATTCTCGATCCTAGATTCCATAAAATGGATCACACATATTCATTTTTTTAAAATATTTTCTTATCCTTTAGAATTTTTATTGGCAACCAACTGAAAATGTAATTATAGAGTTAGAGTGTTTAAAATTGAATTTCACTCTTATGAAAAGAAAACATAAGCAACATAAATTGGTTAAAGCATTACTTCAATATTTTCACATCTGTAATCTAACTCTTACAAGTAAATTTTCCAACATATTCACTGATAGCGTCTTTATTGGCTATCTCTGATAAAACTCTCTGATAATCGATTAACTTCCTAGATTCCATGATTATATTCTCAGTAGTATCTTCAAAATGGATTCATTATGCTTCAGTTTTATTTCCTTTTCAGTAATAACTAATTTTATTCTGTTTTCAATTTCTCAGTTTGGTAAATCTCACTTTTCCACTTACAAGGTCAATTCATTGAACATATAAATAATAGAGGAAATTGACGCTGGCGCCGCGGCTCAATAGGCTAATCCTCCGCCTTGCCGAAGAAGCACCTGGCTCCTGGCTTCAGATCAGAGTGGTGCGCCGGCTGCAGCACACCGGCCACGGTGGCCATTGGAGGGTGAACCAACGGCAAAAGGAAGACCTTTCTCTCTGTCTCTCTCTCTCTCACTGTCTAATATGCCTGTCAAAAAAAAAAGAGGAAATTGAGTTCCAACATTTCTGAAACAAAGCTTATGCTACATTAATTTTAATCATAATTTGAACAATTAAATATTATATGACAATACCAAAAACATAAATCTTATAATGAATAATAATAAAATACAGCATCCTGTTTTCAGTTAAAGAAATTCAGTTTGACATGTACCAGTCTTCTCCAGCCTTGTCATGTCACTCAAAGAGAGGAAAATTGCATAATCCATAGGGGTTAAGGCTCTGTAGGTTTTAATCAGGTCTGACGAAGTCTGCTGAAATAAACAGACAGTAGACAGGTTAATGGGAAAAAAAGCAAACTATTTTATGCTTCATAATTTTGTGGCACATGGATGTTCTCAGACTGATGACTAAATGAACCTGGGTGAACGATTAATTTTTGTGCTTAGGATCAATGTACAAGTGACTGAGAAAAATGAGTGTGAGCCAATGGAAATAGACTGAGGGCATGCATTTTGGGGTAGGCATTAATTTCTTAGCTCCAAAGCATCCAAAGAAATATATTGAGAATGATGCAAGCTTGCAAGGGAATAGGGTACAAAAGAAAGTAAATTATAGCACAGGAAAGTGCATTTGTAAGTAAGATTTATTGGAAAACTGGAATTTGCTCCCTCTTTCATACCTTAGCACCATGCTGATAGATTTCTATATTTTGACATAACAATGGATTACAATTAAGATCAAATTCAAATTCTCACTGAGGATAAATATCTAGGGAAATCTCAAAACCAAGACAGGAGACAAAAGCAAGGATATTATAGGAACTTATAGCTAAAGTTATCTGTAAGTCAGAAGAAAATTACACTCAACTTATTTTTTACTCATGAGTCAAGATTTTACTTCAAGTGTGTTAAAATATATTTGAATTAAATCGAAAAAGTAGCCTATCAAATTTAGTATTTGAACTAAGTTAAAAAAATGTAGTCTATTAAATTTAAGGAAATGTAAGAGAAAAGTGTTTATGAGAAAAATATTTTGTTATATGCAAATATTACAAAATAATAAAGATCTATAATCAGTTATATAAGCTTTCACATTCAGAAACTAGGAAAGATATTTAAGCTAAAAGGAAGAGGAAAAAATTAAAATTAGAGCAGAAATTCATCAAATTAAAAACAAGAAAAGAAAGAGAAAATCAATGAAAACAAAAGTTGGTTCTTTGAAAAGATCAAACCTAAATTGCCATTATGTATACCATATAGTTACCACTTCTCTCCAGATATGACTATGAAGCTCATGTGATTTTATCATTTTTTGAAATTAAAATGCTTTTGTCCTCATACAAAGAGGTCATGACTCATCGCTTCTGTTTAGGAAAACAAGATAAAAGCATAGCACTGGATACAACCACATTAATTGAGATAGTGAGGCTTTCTTTCTTTTTTCTTTTTTTGAGATTTAAAAAGCAAGATTTATTAGAGTCAAAGACCTCCAGCCAGAGTGACCTTGAGGGGGGTTTTCAAGAGAGGGAAAACCCAAAGGGGCTGGAGGTAGTGGGTTTTTAAGTACAATTTTGGGGAAGAAACTGTCAATCAATAAGGTGGTGGCAAATCCAACAAAAGGCCTGATTTACAATCCTTTATCCTATCTGGCTTACTCAAGATAAAACAAAAAACCATGTGGAAGGTTGGGATAGCTAGTTTGTCTCACAATAAACTGTGAGCTCAGGAAGAAGGAATCAACACTCCCTAGCTATTCTCATGGCAAACCTGGAGATTCCTAAGGAAGGAGGGTGGACAGTTGATTTTGCTGAAGATAACTTTGGGGGGGTGGCATTTTCCACCTTCAACTTCTAGATTGCCTATTAGCCCATTTGACTCCTCACATTCACCCCTCAACAAGAATGGCCCCTAACACCTGTTAGGGGGACAGGGTGATGATTGCTCTGGCTACTTCATGCTGAAAAGCGGTATCATTGGGAATGGGAGTCAAGACAGGGTTCCGGCAGGAGGTGGCTTTTCAGCAGCAGGTGGTTTCTCAAGGGGGATAGTAGTGCCAGCTTGAAGAAACTGCTTCTATCTGAGATTTCATATGCATAGCCACCTAGAATTTCACTGTTTCATGTCTGGAGAAAATGAATATAACAAGCAGTTTAAACTCACTGAGTCTAAAGCTAAGGACAGAGTCATTCACTAGCAGAGGACCTAACAAAGGTGTTATCTAAACCATGAGCAAGTTTTCTCATTGAGAGGCAAATAAACACTAACAGAAGGGATTTGATAATAATCAGGTGGGCTAAAGCCTGGCCAAATATGAGGTCCATACCTATCTTTTTATATGAGGTACTGGAAGAGATGTCATAAACGAGGTGTGAACCTCCTTAGGGATAGCACTCTCTTGGCTTCCATGATCAAGCTGGCCTGCTAGGAGAGCAGGTGGCATCTCTAACAGGAAATTTACAATTCTGCCTGCAATGTTGCTGACCCTACTTGGCTGTCCCCTCAGTAGTTGTGGTTACTTTGGAAGCTGGGCAGAGCTAAGGGCATTTTGCTCAGCACCAGCAGGGTCTGCGACTCTGACCCAGGAGTCCTCCAACCCCCAAGGTAGTTCCATTTCTAGTAACCCAGCTCTTGGCTGGCAGAGCAGTAAGGGCTCTTCAAAAGTTGCCTTCTGTGTCCATCTGAAGCCCTGGCTTCTCACATTGAAAACCAATTCCATTTGTGGTAGACTGGTCTGTTGCATCTCCGTGATGTTGCTGTGTAAAGAAGCCATTAATTGGCCTTCCACTTATCTTTCCATTGCTTTTGCAGCCTAGCTTCTCTTCCTCCTGGTTTTTGTTAAAGCAGACCAGAGGAGACCTTTAAGAGAATGCAAGTCAAGGGTGCTTAAGTCCCATCTCTAATCTTTAGTGGCCCAAACGAGAAATCTAAAGTCACTGGCATGTTCTGATAGTGTTTTTTCTGTGAGGTAAACAATGGCCATAAGGAAAGCTATATCCTCACTTTAACAAACATGATGACCACCTTATTTATAAAAGTTGATGTCAATAGTAAAACTTTCTCTCCTTTCCTTTGGTCTGAAAGGGAGGTTTTTGCCTGTTCACTGTACCTATGGAAAGCAAATCTAGCTGTGAAATCATAATTTAAGCTCTCATTTTGGCTTTGCTATTATTACAGAAAGGTGTTAGCAATTCCGTTTATAAGATCTAAAGATCAAAATGTATATCCTGAAGAGTCCTTCAGAACAGAATTAGTTTCTTTGAAGAGAATAGGAAAATGAGGGAACAAGTCAGGATTCCCAGATTGCTAACTGACAATAACAATATCAAATGAAATGCAGTGAATAATTTTAACTGTTAAATAACAACTATGAAAATGTTTACAAAATGGTCCAATGCTTTCTAGAAATTTCAAGGGTACATGTATTTGGAAGCATTGCTTAAATATCTAACACAAGTGTAACTTGTTTGACTGGCAAAACAAGTACAAACATGTCAATGAGATTTAGGTCACAGAAACCAAAATGCATCTTCAATTAACTTAGCAGTTTAAATTTATGAGCAATATTTTATCTATAAGCCAATTAAAACAGAGCTCTTAATGACTGAAGATACTGATATTATATCGTACCTCTGTCTGAATTAAGGTCAAAGTTACATTTATATCAAATTTTACTCCTTTTTATAAAACTAGCTATAAATCAATTACATTACATCAGGGATTGTAAAATCCAACTTAGGGGGGCTATAAGAAGCACTGATTAACCATTGCTATCAGAAACCTGTTGAACCAAGTTGTAAAACATCTTGTTTAACAAATTACAAAGCAGTATTTTTTAAAGGCAGCGAGCTTCCTAGATTTAAGAGAAATCCCTTTAAACTTAATGTCCAGTTACAGCTGGACCAAATTCTCATGGATGAGATTTTTATTCACCAAAGACATCTTTTTGGATTCTAACTGAATTTGAGTCTGCTTTTCTTTTTATCCAAAGAAAAACCACTGTAGGCCAGTGACGCCTAGTCAGCAGTCAGCTACTTGGGACTGCCTCTGAAACAAAAGGTTCAGGCAGGTGCCAGATAGGTCCCAAGGGTGACTGTGGGCTGGGGGCCAATGTGCCAGGGACAAGAAGTTCACTAGAGATTGCTCACCATTATGTTAGGTTTAATGGGAGAGAGCATCCATCAGAGCAGGTGGGCACTCCTCCAGGGATTCCCAAGGAGAACCTGATAGGTGATAGAATAACAGGCAATGAATGACCTACAAGAAGGCTCCAGTAAGAGCCAGCAGAGAAGCAGGGTAGAGGGATAGACTGGAGGCCCTGCAAGGAGACAATAACCTTACACTCCAGACCAAAACTTAAGTGTCTACTCAAGGGGCTGTCAGTCAAACCAGCTTCAGGGATGAAGGGTCAGGTCAGGAGGTACCTCAAGAAGTATTCAATGGCATCTGAGATTATTGGGCCTAGATTCTTGCCTGGAAAACCCCAGGCAAAATTAAAACAATGGGGGTGATGGTCACCTGATTTAAAAACTCCCCCGCTGGGATTAAAATCTTCAACAACAGTCACAACTGACAACCGAAGAACCCTGATGGCTCACTAAGTAGACTCTCCTCTGGAAAAGAAGTAATGCATATTGGAGTACATGTAGGGAAAAAGAGGTAAGAGGCCAGTTAGGAGACTGAGTTCTGAGACAGGGAGTCAGAGCAGAGGGACTGGCACTTCTCACACTCACTTTTAAGCTAGAATTTGGTGAAAGAGCACCAGTCCTGGGTCCTGCCTAGATTGGTGCCTAGGCAGGTGAAGTCACAAAGAAGCAGAGGGGGCTTATAAAATTCTCCCACAGTAAACCTCTTCTGAAGGTACATCCTACAAGGAAGGACCAGAAATGACTCAAGAGGGGACTCGAAAAGGAAGATGCGGGGTGTCAGGGACATACTGAGACTTAGCCACGCAAGTTCAGGCCATGTGGGGACTGCATCTAATGGGAGTCTGTCTACAAACAAGCTAATTAACCTTTAAAAGGACTAATGAATGAAATATCTAGAAAATACTCACTAATGGAACCAGGGAATCGTATTTGTAAGAATCGAGACCTGGCGAGGTACGGAAAGCATTTGGAGAAGCAGTGAGAGACGGGGATTGGGATAAAACTCATTGAGGCATGGAGCCCAGAGTCCAGGGCCTTGCGCCAGGCTGCCCCTGGTCTCACAGACAGATTAACCTCCGAGGAGGGAGGGACAGAATGCATGTGATACAAAAGCTCTATGTTGTTATTTTCAAAATTCCTACTGCAACAAGTCAAGGCACTTTATATAGTCCAGAGAATTTAACATTTTGGGTACCATAAGCAAATGATATTGATCTTATTCAAAATAAGATGTGCAAAATAAACAGAAATGGATGCTGGGAATTGTAACTCTGGTTAAAAACATACCTCATGTGAATTAAAATATCCTTGTACTTTGATTTTGGAAACTCTGTTAGAGCAAAACTATAGTAATATATTTATATATACTTCATTTCCTTTGTAAATGATCATTTATTCAAGTAAATCAGAGAGATATTGGACTTTGTAAAAAAAACTTCAGTTTTCAAGCACTGATATTCTAAATATGTATTGGAAAATCATTTCAAACCTGAAAAATTGCAATGTAAAACATGTATTTTTGAAAGCTATCTAAATAATATTTCTAGTATCCTTTGAATCATGTAATGAATGTCACAATGGCTCTTTTTTCTTTTCTTTAAATATCCCTTCAGATGGATTCTACATCCTCTAATAGTAATTTTCTGACTAAGGTATTCACAATGAAGGAAGGGACGCAAATGACTAACGCCATGTCTTAAACTAGTAAATAAAATTGTCTTTCCTCCATCTAACTTATTTTAAAGTATTTTAAAATGCTTATAGTTCCATGGGCTTTCTGGAGATACAATCATTTGTGAAATTCTAACAAAACTTCCTCAATTTTTATTAGAAAAGTTATGAAGTTGAACTACAGAAGTCACTTGCACTAATCTGTTGGTTAAAAAAAAAAATATCTTGGGGGAACTACGACTTTCACATCTCGGTACAAGTGTAAGCATATGTGAATGCCCAGGAAGGCATTTTAAGCACCATTAATGCTGATAAAGCCAAGCACTGCAGTCATTTTTCATGAGCAGTGGCTTCATGGATGCAGTCCCTCTGAACAACCCTCTTCATCTCTAACTGTTCATCTGTCTCAACGAAATAGCTCAGTATGTTCATTCATCATACGAATGATGGGTGGTAAATTCTCCACTTTTTTCTCCTACAGAACTAGTGTATTTTCATGGACTGTGCTTTTTAAGCTCATTAATAGCAGCGATATTATAAGGTCCACTCCAGTTTTTTTCATGGGCTGCTGCTCATATCATAGGAAGCAATAAAAGATAGGAAGTAGAATATAGAAACAGAATGGGACCCATGGTGATGAGGTAACAGATCATTATCCTTAACAAGCCAAGGGATAGTCAATGAGAGGATGAATAAACTTTTAGAAACAAATAGAAGTAGTTTCTCTCTCTCCTTCTCTCCCTCTCCCTCCCTCCCTTCCTCCATTCTTCCCTCCCTCTCTCTCTCCATACTGTGTAACTGCAGTGAGTCTCTGTGGCACAGGAATCATTGCAGGTGGGACATTATTTTCAGTACTCCAGACTAGATAGCTGCAATATGCTGTATTTGGAGTTCCCTTGGAAGACCTCCCAGAAACCTCAGATAATACAGAACGCAGCTGTTGGAGATCGTTAGTATAAATTGGTTTGGCTTAGCTGGAAGCCTAAAGCCTGAAACTGAAATATATATCAAGACTTAACAACTGTCAGCTCAACAGTTCTGAAATTTAAAAAACTTAATAAAATGCTAAAATAGTAAAATATTTCTATCTTAAATTTTGCAGATATGACTTAAGACTTACTGGCTTTTTTTTTTCCCCCTAAAATAAAAAATAGAATTTCTAGATAAATACAAAAATTTTATTAGTGCATTCAGTTAATTGACATTCATAAAATTTTGAGCCTTGGTACCATAATTTTGGATAGACAGACACAGACATTGAGATATATACTTTTAGTTTTGAATTTATATATGTATATGTAATATATGTGTGTATGTATATAGAAATGTAGAATGATAATTTACAATAGAGGACAATTATTATTAATTATTATTTTTAGTATGTTTTTTATTTTATTTTATTTTATATTTATATTTATTTTAGTATGTTTATGTATTTAAAAACTGGTCATAAAATACACTGTTCTTTTATATTTTGCTTTCACATACAGATTTAATGTGACTAATTGATTTCATAATAAAAATAATATGAATTCTTTAGGTGCAAATATAAAACCCCTAAGATAGAGTCCTTGATTTATTTACATGAGATTAATAAAAACAAATATTATGTAAATACGGCAACCCTCATTATCCACAGGTTTATTGCAGCTCAATTCACAATAGCTAAGACCTGGAATTAACCCAAATGCCCATCAACAGTAGCCTGGATAAAGAAATTATGGGACATGTACTCTATAGAATACTATACAGCAGTCAAAAACATTGAAATCCAGTCATTTGCAACAAAATGGAGGAATCTGGAAAACATTATGCTGAGTGAAATAAATCAGTCCCAAAGGGACAAATATCATATGTTCTCCCTGATTGGTGACAACTAACCAACCACAAAAAGGGAAACCTGTTGAAGTGAAATGGACACTATGAGAAACGGTGACTTGATCAGCCCTTGTCCTGACTGTTGATGTACAATTTAATACTTTATCCCTTTTAGTATTTTTTTTTTGTTCTACTTAATACTATTGGTTGAACTCTGTAACTAACACACATTTTTTCTTAGGTGTTGAAATTTAACTGAAAAGTGATCCCTGTTAAATATAACAGTGGGAATAAGAGAGGAAGGAGATGTACAATTTGGGACATGCTCAAGCTGACTGGTGGAGTTAGAAACGTGCCAGGGGATTCCAAAAAAATCCCATCAAGATTGCATGTACCAATGCCATCTCACTAGTCCAAGTGATTAATTTCAATTCACAATTGATCACAATGATAGGTCTAAGAGTCAAAGGGATCACACAAACAAGACTAGTGTCTGAAAATACTAACTGATAGAATCAAAAAGGGAGAGAATGATCCCATGGGAAGTGGGATACACAGCAGACTCATAGAATGCCAGATGTCCTAAACAGCAAACTGGCCTCAGAATCAGCCCTTAAGGCATTTGGATCCAGTTGAAAAGCCCATGAGAGTATTGTAGGCATGGAAAGCCAAGACACTCTGGAAAAAAAAAAAAAAAATGAAAGATCTCTATGAGTGAGATCCTGGTAGAAAGAACGAGCCATCAGAGGAGGAGGTACCTTTCTTCTGTATATAAAGATAATTGAAAATGAATCTTTTTTTAACTTTTATTTAATGCATATAAATTTCCAAAGTACAGCTTACGGATTACAATGGCTTTCCCCCCCATAACTTCCCTCCCACTCACAACCCTCCCCTTTCCCGCTCCCTCTCCCCTTCCATTCACATCAAGATTCATTTTCAATTCTCTTTATATACAGAAGATCAGTTTAGTAAATATTAAGTAATGATTTCAACAGTTTGCACCCACATAGAAACACAAAGTAAAAAAAAGTTTGAATACTAGTTATAACATTAAATCACAATGTACAGCACATTAAGGACAGAGATCCTACATGAGAAGTAAGTACACAGTGACTCCTGTTGTTGACTTAACAAATTGACACTCTTCTTTATGGCATCAGTAATCAACCTAGGCTCTTGTCATGAGTTGCCAAGGCTATGGAGGCCTTTAGAGTCTGCTGACTCTGATCATATTTAGACAAGGTCATAGTCAAAGTGGAAATTCTCTCCTCCCTTCAGAGAAAGGTACCTCCTTCTTTGATGACCTGTTCTTTCCACTGGGATCTCACTCGCGGAGATCTTTCATTTAGGTTTTTTTTTTTTTTTTTTTTTTGCCAGAGTGTCTTGGCTTTCCATGCCTGAAATACTCTCATGGCTTTTCAGCCAGATGCAAATGCCTTAAGGGCTGATTCTGAGGCCAGTTTGCTGTTTAGGACATCTGGCATTCTATGAGTCTGCTGTGTATCCCACTTCCCATGTTGGGTCATTCTCTCCCTTTTTTTTTTTGGATCGGTTAGTATTTTCAGACACTAGTCTTGTTTATGTGATCCCTTTGACTCTTAGTCCTATCATTATGATCAATTGTGAACTGAAATTAATCACTTGGACTAGTGAGATGGCATTGGTACATGCCACCTTGATGGGATTGAATTGGAATCCCCTGGCACGTGTCTAACTCCACCATTTGGGGCAAGTCCAATTGAGCATGTCCAAATTGTACCTCTCTTCCCTCTCTTATTCCCACTCTTATATTTAACAGGGATCACTTTTCAGTTAAATTTAAACACTTAAGAATAACTGTGGGCCGGCGCTGCTGCTCACTAGGCTAATCCTTTGCCTTGCGGCGCCAGCACACCAGGTTCTAGTCCCGGTCCAGACACTGGATACTGTCCTGGTTGCCCTTCTTCCAGGCCAGCTCTCTGCTGTGGCCCGGGAAGGCAGTGGAGGATAGCCCAAGTGCTTGGGCCCTGCACCACATGGGAGACCAGGAGAAGCACCTGGCTCCTGCCTTTGGATCAGCGCAGTGTGCAGGCCGCAGCATGCCGGCCGCGGCGGCCATTGGAGGGTGAACCAACGACAAAGGAAGACCTTTTTCTCTGTCTCACTCTCTCACTGTCCACTCTGCCTGTCAAAAAAAAAAATAACTGTGTATTAATTACAGAATTCAACCAATAGTATTAAGTCGAACAAACAAAAAAAATACTAGGAGGGATACAGTATTAAGTTGTTCATCAATAGTCAGGGCAAGGGCTGATCAAGTCACCATTTCTCATAGTGTCCATTTCACTTCAACAGGTTTCCTTTTTGGTGGTTGGTTAGTTGTCACCAATCAGGGAGAACATATGATATTTGTCCCTTTGGGACTGATTTATTTCACTCAGCATAATGTTTTCCAGATTCCTCCATTTTGTTGCAAATGACCGGATTTCAATGTTTTTGACTGCTGTATAGTATTCTATAGAGTACATGTCCCATAATTTCTTTATCCAGGCTACTGTTGATGGGCATTTGGGTTGATTCCAGGTCTTAGCTATTGTGAATTGAGCTGCAATAATCATTAAGGTGCAGACAGCTTTTTTGTTTGCCAAATTAATTTCCTCTGGGTAAATTCCAAGGAGTGGATGGCTGGGTTGTATGGTAGGGTTAATCACCAGACTGATTTCCATAGTGGCTTAACCACTTTGCATTCCCATCAACAGTGGATTAGTGCCCCTTTTTCCCCACATCCTCTCCAGCATCTGTTGTTGGTAGATTTCTGAATGTGAGCCATTCTCACCAGGGTGAGGTGAAACCTCATTGTGGTTTTGATTTGCATTTCCCTGATTGCTAGTGCCCTTGAACTTTTTTTCATATGTCTGTTGGCCATTTGGCTTTCCTCTTTCGAAAAATGTCTATTGAGGTCCTTGGCCCATCTCTTAAGTGGGTTGTTTGTTTTGTTGTTGTGGAGTTTCTTGATCTCTTTGTAGATTCTGGTTATTAATCCTTTATCTGTGACATACTTGGCAAATATTTTTTTCCCATTCCCTGTTGGTTGCCTCTTCACTCTCCTGATTGTTTCTTTTGCAGTACAGAAATTTCTCAATTTGATACAATGCCAATAGTTTATTTTGTCTTTGACTGCCTGTACCTCTAAGGTCTTTTCCAGGAAGTCTTTGCTCGTCCCAATATCTTGTAGGGTTTCTCCAATGTTCTCTAATAATTTGATTGTGCCAGTCATAGATTTAGGTCTTTAATCCATGCTGAGTGGATTTTTGTGTAAGGTGAAAGGTAGGGGTCTTGCTTCATACTTCTTCATGTGGAAATCCAGTTTTCCCAGCACCATTTATTGAATAGACTGCCCTTACTCCAGGGATTGGTTTTGGATCTTTGATCAAATATAAGTTGGCTGTAGATGTTTGGATTGATTTCTGGTGTTTCTATTCTGTTCCATTGGTCTATCCATCTGTTTCTGTACCAGTACCATGATGTTTTGATTACAACTGCCCTGTAGTATGCCCTGAAATCTGGTATTGTGATGCCTCTGGGTTTGTTTTTGTTGTACAAAATTGCTTTAGCTATTCGAGGTCTCTTCTGTCTCCATATGAATTTCAGCATCATTTTTTCTAGATCTGAGAAGAATGTCTTTGGTATCTTGATTGGTATCACATTGAATCTATAAATTGCTTTTGAGAGAACATTTTGATGATTTTGATTTTTCCAATCCATGAGCATGGAAGATTTTTCCATTTTTTGGTATCCTCTTCTATTTCTTTCTTTAAGGTTTTGTAATTCTCATTGTAGAGATCTTTAATGTCCTTGGTTAAGTTTATTCCTAGGTATTTGATTGTTTTTGTGGCTATTGTGAATGGGATTGATCTTAGGAGTTCTTTCTCAGCCGTGGCATTGCTTGTGTATACAAAGGTTGTTGATTTTCGTGCATTGATTTTATATCCTGCTACTTTGCCAAACTCTTTGATGAGTTCCAATAGTCTCTTAGTAGAGTTCTTTGGATCCCCTAAATAAAGAATCATATCATATCCAAAGAGGGATAGTTTGACTTCTTCCTTCCCAATTTGTATCCCTTTAGTTTCTTTTTCTTGCCTGATGGCTCTGGCTAAATCTTCCAGAACTATGTTGAATAGCAGTGGTGAGAGTGGGCATCCCTGTCTGGTACCAGATCTCAGTGGAAATGCTTCCAACTTTTCCCCATTCAATAGGATGTTGGCCGTAGGTTTTTCATAAATTGCTTTGATCATATTGAGGAATGTTCCTTCTATACCCAGTTTGCTTAGAGTTTTCATCATGAAAGGGTGTTGAATTTTATCGAATGCTTCCTCTGCCTCTATTGAGATAATCATATGGTTTTTCTTCTGCAGTTTGCTAATGTGGTATATCACATTGATTGATTTGCGAACATTGAACCATCCCTGCATAAGAGGGATAAATCCCTCTTGGTCTGGGTGGATGATTTTTCTGATGTGTTGTTGTATTCTATTGGCAAGAATTTTATTGAGGACTTTTGTGTCTACGTTCATCAGGGATATTGGTCTGTAATTTTCTTTCAGTGCTGCATCTTTTTCCACCTTAGGATTAAGGTGATGCTGGCTTCATAGAAAGAATTTGAAAATGAATCTTGATGTGAATGGATTGGGAGAGGGAGTGTGAGATGGGAGGGTTGTGGGTGGGAGGGAAGTTATGGGGGGGGAGACATGGTAATCCATAAACTGTACTTTGGAAATTTATATTTACTAAAGAAAAGTTTTAAAATAATAAAAAGGCAGGGCTTTTGATATACAAGAATAAACAGACTGCAACTAACCATATAACTGTTTTTGAAATGGTTGATAAGAAAATAAAGTTAACTTTATATTATGAAATATCTAAGCCTTGATTTGAAACATCTACGATTATATGTAGAACAGGAAGTAGTCTAGGATGTCTGTAACATCTATCCTGAATATCCTTTAATCTTACTGCCTACTACTTACTTTTAATTGAAAGTTTAATAGTCTTAGCTACTCCATCAGATAATGACTTTCATGAGCAAGTAGTATTTTTCATATAATTAAAAATAAGAAATAGATTACTCTTATTTAAAATAATTGTATTCAAACAGAAAAATAAAAATAAGATAAATTGAGACTCCATATTCATAGGCCTAATTAAAAACAAAGTAGGGGCCGGTGCTGTGTCGCAGTAGGTTAATCTTCCACCTGCAGCACGGGCATCCCATTGGACGCCAGTTCTAGTCCCAGATGCTCCTCTTCCCATCCAGCTCTCTGCTGTGGCCTAGGAAAGTAGTAGAAGATGACCCAAGACCTTGGGCTCCTGTACCAATGCAGGAGACCTGGAAAGAAGCTCCTGGCTCCTGGCTTTGGATTGGCTCAGCTCTGGCTGTTGCTGACATCTGGGGAGTGAACCAGCAAATGGAAGCTCTTTCTCTCTGTCTCTCCCGCTCACTGTAACTCTACCTCTCACATAAATAAATAAAATCTTTTTTTAAAAAAGTAAAGATATTCCTAGAAGCATGTGTTGGCTTTTGTCAGATTGAACAGGTTTGTGAGTATCCTTACAATGAAACTTGTTTGGGTTATAAATTGAAGGAGAGACTATTAGTAGGTGGAACTGAGACCTGAGATGCTTACATACATTTATATTATAATAAATCTCATTATATTGACCCTGACTCGTTAACAACAACAATACGAAAAGAAAGTGAAAATTAGTGTATTAATGTTAGAAGCTGTCAACAATGTTGTACTGAACTGGCATTTAAAATATTTGATTAGTGTATAGGATATTGGTTATGACAGGCACCTCTCATGCTCGAGTATCCAGATTTGGCTCCAAGCTCCTGCTCCTCATTCCAGCCTCTTGATAACAGATCCTGACAAGCAACAGTGATGGCCTCAATACCTGAGCCCTTTCCAACCACATGTGAGACCTGGATTAGGGCAGAACCCTGACATTGGCTTGGCTCAGATGAAGCCACTGTGGGCATTTGGAAAGTGAACCAACAGGCAGGAGCTCTCCATTGATATCTCTGCTTCTCAATTAATACCAAATGAAGAAGAAATCGAATCTTTAGGAAAATGTAATGATCATGATAATTTCAAATGTTCTTTAGGTTTTCACTTAGTACTAATCTAAAAGCTTACTGCCATGATCAAAATATAGTAAAAATAAGGAAATTTTTCAAATGGTTTTTAATTAATCACTATTTGAAAACTGACATTTCAACAATTAATGAAAATGTTCCTATTCAATTAAAATTTGAATATTTGGTGCTGGTGCTGTGACATAGTAGACTAAGCCTCAACCTGCATTGCTGGCATCCCATATGGGTGTCTGTTTGAGTCCCTGCTGCTCCACTTCCTAACCAGCTCTCTGCTATGGCCTGGGAAAGCAGTAGATGATAGTCCAAGTGTTTGAGTCCCTGCACCCACATGGGAGACCTGAAAGAAACTCCTGGCTCCTGGCTTTAGGTTGGCTCAGCTCTGCTCCAGCCATTGCAGTCATCTGGGGATTGAACCAGCAGATGGAAGACTTTTCTCTCTGTCTCTCCCTCTCTCTGACTTAACTCTACCTCTCAAATCAATAATATTTTTTAAAAAATTTAATATTTTCTTATAGCTTTATAGATATTAAAATAAGTGTCAATCAGTTTAACCCACCATCAAAAACTGTAATTATTTTTCATATCAAGAATCAAACATTTAAAGCTTTGCTATGACCTACGTGTTATGACCCTCATGAGTGGCAGGGGTTCAAACACTTGAACCAAATTCCACTGCTTTTCTCAGGCCAATAATAGGGAGTTTGATCATAAGTGGAGCAGACGGTACTTACATTGTGCACATTTGGGATTCCTGCATTGCAGGTGGCAACTTTACCTGCCACACAACAATGCCAATTCTACTTCCTTCAATTTCTTTAAATGCCCGAACATAATCTAATTATGCGTTAGTTGAATATGGCTAAAAACAGTCATATTTATGTGTCTCTTAACATTTTAATACTATATTCCCACTAATCTTAAATACACATACAGCATTGTGACCTTTATCCATTTGTTTCATTTATTCACATAATAATGTTCTTATCTGTAGTAAAGAAAAGTCTAAATCAAAATCATTTACAAATTGAAAGTTAAAATGTTGAAAAAAAACCTCACATTTCAAAAATAATTAAAAATGCTGAATAAATTTTCAAAGTTATTCTAGGAAGCACACCATATGTGGTGATTTGAGGTACTAGAATGAAGATAAATCTGAAAAACTGAGACAATGAACTACTCTATAAGTCTCTTGAACACAGAGACTAGTTTGTCCATAAGTGGTCAAAATAATGGCAAGCAGAAAAGAAGTAGTTTGCAGCAAGTGTGAAACAATTGGTTCCACAGAGGATAATTTTATGTGGAATACATTGATAAAATATTTAACACTTAAATATGAATTCAATTTTAAGTGTGCAAAACATTTATGATATAGGATTTATACGTGGAAATGTGGTTATGCCTTATTAATGAAGTAATATTTTATTGTAAGGATAAGGACTTTATCTATATTTCCATACAAATTAGACTGAAACTATAAAATATTCTTGTGGTAAAGCAGGGTTTTTAATGAAAATAGAGATTATGACTTTCTCCAAATGTGTACGCTACCTTTTGGGCTGTAGCTGGTCACCAGTTTTGGAAAACAAGAGGAAGTATCATGGGCATTTCCTGACTGACAGAATCTACAGATTGTAAAAAATTTGAATTTATTTTCCAAAAATATTTAATGAATAAATCAAAATGGCTTCTATGGGAGTTTTTTTTTTTCAGAATATGATAATGTATAGTCAATGGGCCATGCTCTTTTCCCATATTAGTAGACTATCCGTGACATCTCTCCTTTCCACTGACTGAATTTCATTAATTATAACAATAATAGGTTTATAAAATCCCAAAGCAGCTCATTTGGTGTACTTCAGCATTTTTTAACAATAGTCTGACCCACAGACTACACTGCAGGTACACAGTGAAGGAGGTAATCACCACCAGCCAAATATAGTGGGTGTGGGGAAGCTGCCCATGAGCTCCATGTTATGGACAAGTCAAAGAAAAATTTAAACATTCACTTGCTATTCATTCCTAATCTAGGATTTTGGAAATAATCTTTACACCACACACACACACACAAACACACACACAATGATAATACAAAGGCAAATCAGAAATGCAAGAAGTGATGTGATGCTATCTTTTCCTCCTGCAGCAAGACTCATTGCAGGTTTCATAGATATTCATATAAATTGGGATGTCATAAAAGTACACATAGTATTTATTTGTGTTATATTAATCAGTATAGTCCTATACATATGCTACATATGCCCATGAAAATCTTACCATTGAATGTACTTTGAATTTCCCTGCTCACATAATTTGTGCCCTATTTTTGGTCCTTGTAAAACTTTGGACAACTTGTCTTTTTTTTTTTTTTTTTTTGGACAGGCAGAGTTAGACAATGAGAGAAAGAGAAAGACAGACAGAAAGGTCTTCCTTCTGTTGGTTTACCTCCAAATGGCCGCCACAGCTGGTGCTGCGCTGATCTGAAGCCAGGAGCCAGGTGCTTCTCCTGGTCTCCCATACGGGTGCAGGGCCCAAGCACTTGGGCCATCCTCCACTGCCTTCCTGGGCCACAGCAGAGAGATGAACTGGAAGAGGAGCAACTGGGACAGAATCCGGCTCCATAATGTGTGAAATAAAGAGAGGATAGACTACCTGAAACAATAAGGATTGAAAGATTATCACAGTGATTGTATATTATCATTTTCTTTAACTTGCTTAATTATTAACTACCATAAAATGTCCATTGCTCAGATTTAAAAATGAGTAGGGTAATGTCTTCAATAACAGAAAAAATGTAATATTAAAAAACAAAATATATGACCCCAAAATAATTTGAGTTCTATCTTTGTTAAGTTCTGTAGCTGTAATTCTCACTAAATATACTTAATGTGTATAAATTTTATCAGTCCTTTGTTAATAACTGGATGAACTAAGGATCAAAGTTTTTTGTAACTTGTCTATGTTTATACAGGCATAAATAAGATTTTGGAGTAGACATCAGTTGGACATTGCATAATCCTTACCAATAACATAAAGGCAATTGCTTGACTAAAAACTATTCTAATGCATGTATTTTGTCAAAGATGTCTGTATTATATAAGCATTTTTAAAAGTAAAATTTCTGTTTCTTATGCTTTGGAGAGTCTATATTCACATGGATTAGTTCAACAAATGTGCTCATTTTGATCATAAAACATCAGTATTGTTTCCTTAAATATTTGGATATCTAATTTACATACAATTTTTCAATTTTTATATTTTAACCTGTAACACTTAACTACAAAATGTACAATATTTACTGTCATATAATAATACTCATTTATGCATTCAATGAATATCGATGGTTTTATGAAGTTGTAGGTAATCTACTAATTATTACACATGAAGAGGAGCAACAATTACTTATGTAAGAATAACTTTTTCATGCAGTTTTTAGTTACTGATAGAGAAAGTCTTTAAAAATGGAAACAAATGATGAATGGTTTGAATGTTGGAAGATTGCTAAGAAAAAATTAGGTATAGAACATTTGAGAAAATAAATGTAGTGATTGGAGGTGAAGAAAGTGCCTTGATTGGTGGTAAGCGAAGTTTTATTTAAGAAATTAAAAGCTTAGTGGAGACTAGAATAATGAGAACAAGATAGGAATTACAAGATTTTAAGTATAGACACTCTAAAAGACAAGAGCACATCCCCAGAACTGTAGTAGGAAGTAACTTGAAGTTTTTAAATAAATTAGTACTATTTAATATTCTTGAGCAAAAGAGTTACAAGCAGTAAAATTTGATTGATAAAATTATATCTGTTTTTGGGGTCATCTAAATGGTTGGAAATATGTCTAAATCTAATAATTGAGGTTTGAACTGGACAACAGAATGTTGGTTAACTTTTCAAAATTTGTGTTCAGAATCCTGAGGTTGAATGCAATAATCTAAGGAGAGAGTATAGAAAGAAGAAAAATGTTGCACTAGAATTTCAACCTAAGGCACTCCTCCATTTAAACATCTGATAAAAGGACTTACAAAGCAAGGATGAGATAAAAGCGAGGTAATTTAAAAGTTGGCTCAGCAGGTTAAGCTACCGCTTGGAACACCGGCATCTCATATTAGAATGTATGAAATCAATTTTCATTGCTTCGTCTGATCTAGCTTCCTGCGAATGCCCACCCTGAAAACCAGCAGGTGATGGCTGAGTACATGAGTCTCTACTCCTACCTGGGAGACCTGGATGTGGTTCCAGGCTCTTAGGTGTAGCCAACCCCAGCCACATTCAGTTGAGAAGGGAACAAGTAAAGGGGAGATCTCTTTTCCTCTGTCTCGCTCTCACTGTGTCACCCTGCCTTTCAAATAAGTAAAAGAAAATGAATAAATATTCAAACTGAAAAGTCAGAAGAAAAATAAAAGATTGTCCTCTGGAAAGAGCCAATAGAACTGAGAGTTTCAAAGAGAAATGTCTGAAAAATTATTTGAAATTATGTAAATGTGTGAAATATGCCATAAAATTAGTAGCAAAAAGAAGATTCAAAGGTATCTTTCAAGTATTAAAACGCTGAGGGAATTGTCTCTGGAGAGAGTGTTTTCCTTTGGAAAGATGTGAAAGTAAAGACCAAATTGATTAGAGGGGTAATTTCTACTTCTCCTTCCAATTTGCAGACTACTGACATAATCAATTAACTTTCTAGTATGTATCTTTTCCATTTTCACATATATATATATATATATATATATACACACATGTTGAAATAGTCTTCCAGGCATGGCCTGGATTTTGGATTTACCTATTACTGCTTTGGGCAATGAGATGTCAGTGGGGGTGAATCACATGGATTATAACCTATGCTTACATAGTTACACTTGCACTTCGGTTTTTGCATCTGATACTAAATAAATAAATAAATACAAATCCTTTAGCCATTTTCTCATGAACCTCAGTTGCATAAAGAGAGACATGTAGCAAAGCTGTATCAGCTCATCTGTAGATGCATAAAAAATAAATAAAGGCTTGAAAAAGAGGTAGAAAAATGGCACTCATAATACAAAACATTAGGACACTTATTAAAATGTTTCTTGAAATAAATTGTAAGATACAAAATACAGAAAGAACAAGTCAGGATTAGAAATGAAGTTCTGAGCAGAAAGTAGAAAAGTGCTGGGTGTTATTTGTTGAAGTTTATGTAAATAAATTGATTAGCACACAAGATTGAGAATGACAAAACTGAATCTAGAATTTTTTTTAATTTTATTCATTTTTTTAAGATTTATTTATTTGGAAGTCAGATTTACACAGAGAGAGAAGGAGAAGCAGAGAGAGAGAGAGAGAGAGAGAGAGAGAGAGAGAGAGAGAGGTCTTCCATCCACTGGTTCACTCCCCAATTGGCCACAATGGCTGGAGCTGTGCTGATCCAAAGTCATGAGCCAGGAGCTTCTTCTGGGTCTCCTACATGGGTGCAGGGGCCCAAGGACTTGGGTCATCTTCTACTGCTATCCCAGGCCATAGCAGAGAGCTGGATTGGAAGAGGAGCAGGCGGGACTGGAACTGGCACCCACATGGGATGCCAGCACTACAGGCAGTTTTACCAGCTGCACCACAGTGCCGGCCCCTGAACCTAGAAATTTCAGGATTACAAAATGAATATGTTTTTCATCAAATCAAAATGTAGTTTTTATAAGAAAGTTCTAAATAGAAAAGTGATGGATCTGGGGTACTGCAAGAATGACATTATCATAGGCAAATACCAAACTGAGGGCTACGGCTACAACAGAATCTGTCAAAATTTCTATTTGCTATGAAAATGATTTTGTAATTTCAGCTGAAAAACACACAATGCAAAAACATGAGTTTCATAGACCCTTCTAAGTGTACCTGCTTAAAATCTAGAGATAATGGCATTCTTACAATGGGTGTAGCCATTGTCCAATTAATAGGAAACACAGGATTTCTGAGAGCACTGCATTGACAAAAACACCAACAGTGAGCAGTGAAAGAAGCAAATGTGGCAACACAACAAGAAAAAATCAAATTCTGCCTTTTATCTTTTACAGACCCTAGGTAGACTGAAAATCAGGGTCAGCCATTAAGAAAGACACATATTTCATTTTACAAGTGACCAAGTTGAATCTTTAAATAAGATAAAACATATCCCAGACGGGCAAATATAGTAGACATAAGGAAAAGAGACTTGGCCTTCACTCCCTGAACATCGATGTGGAATCTGATCGAGGAATATGCATTAGGCACAGAGTGGATGTCTGGCATCATTTGCCCAGCAAGTTTTCAGAACGTAGGGAATACTGGTTCCCTTCCCTTTCCTTCCTTGTTTTTGGAAGTGTTTATACAAACTGTCCTTTTTTTTAGCCATTCTATGCTGGAAGTGCAAGGGAGAGATAATTTGTCTTTCTAGAACCTGGGGTGTATTAGTTTTTCAGGCCTGTTAAAATAAAGTACCCAAGACTTATTAGCTTAAAACAAGAGATTTATTATCTCACAGTCCCAGATGCTGGAAGACTGAAATGAAGTTGTTGCAGGTTTGGGTCATTCTTGAGACACTGAGGAAGAATGTGTGGCACACCTTTCTCCTAGCTTCTGGAAACATAAAACCAAGGAAAAGACTTCCAGTGAACAAAGCAGAAAAATTTGAATAGCAACACAAATAAACAGCTTTGACTTACAACCCGATTTGTAAAATAAATATTCATGAATCCATACTGATATAAATAAATAGATATTGGATAAATGAACCAATTAATAAATGAATATCAACTAGTCTGTGATATAGAAGAATTCCAAATTATTCCAGTAGATGCTTCACTCTTTTTAAGAGATGGACAATAACTCCTCATTCCTTAAGTGTGAGATGCTCGTAGCTTTCTTCCAAAGGGAAGAGATTGGAAATTGGAAAAAAAATAGCATATATACAGTGAAGAAATGACAAGCACTACCTCAGCCAGGTCAGCAAGGTTAACAGTAACATTGTTAGGTCTATAGTGATTACTTTTTTTAGAATATAGTAAGAATGATGCTACTTACTCTGGCTTTTCCTCACCAAGATCTGCATTGCCAATCTAATAATGACACAGAGAGTCAAACAAGATCCAACTGAAGGGCATAAACAATATGCTTTATCAGTATTCCCTATGAATTGAATGATGTTCCTCATCCCAATTAATATGTTGAAGCCCTAACCTTTAATGTCACTGCATTGGAGAAAGTAATTGCAGTTAAGTGAGGTCATAAAGGTGGTGACTTAATTTGATAGCACAGTGGCCTTATAAGAAAAGCAAACGATCTGACACACCATGCAAGGTGAAAGGATGAAGGCATTCGTCTGCAAGTCAGGAAGAGAGACCTCACCAGAAACCAGGCACATTTTGCTCTTCCCAGCAAAATTACTTCCAGATCTGTGGGGGAAGAAAAAAGTCTGCTTTTTAAACCACCTGTCCTGTGGTGCTTTGTTATGGCTGCCCTAGCAGACTAAAGCAGTACTTCACAAAACTGTTGATAGTATGGAAACAAGGAATGTCTGAGATACTGTTACAGCCATCGTTGCAGGAAACTGGATTGGAGCAATCCCCTTAGTTCAAACAGACACCAGAGGCTGAGCGGAGGATCAAAAAGAGTTTATCAACATCAATGGGTCCAGTGGAATTGCTTCCCAAGACTGAGCCTCAAGTCAGGTTTCTTACAATATTTATAGGTTTATCAGTATCATGCCTTAACCATGACATCACTGGTGGGTTTGATTGCAGCCTGTTTGAATTAGGACCACCCATGAGGATCTTTAGATTACACTTAGGAGAAACTTGAACAGAGGATAACAGAAAACCAAAAATAGGACATTTGTCCAGACATGTCAACACCTAAGCAACAGTTATCAGGATATCTGCCCAGACACGTCAGCACCTATGGGGAAGTGGTACGGGGTTACAGAAAAAAGAGATTAGGATATCTCCCCTCCTCACGGGTCTTGTTTTTCTCCCTTTATTCCTGGCTGTGGCCTTATTTCCTCTTCACAATGAGGAAAGTACAGAGACATGAAACCTAAATATAAGATGGTATCCTGTAAGGCAACCTGGATGAGGAAGGAACATTGGAAGATAGATAGGAAACCTGAATGAAGTATGGAATTCACTGAATAATAAGATGTCGGTAGTTGTCCATATATTATAACAATTTCATAATGCTAATGTAAACTATAAATAACAAGAGAAATATATGAAAACTCCTTATATTAGTGTCACAACTTTCTGTAAGTCTAACAACTACTCTAAAATAATATATCGCTTAAAATAAATTGTTTCATTTAGTTAATATATAAAAATGTACAGGGGCTGGCGCTGTGGTGTAGCGGGCAAAGCTGGCACTGCATAAGGGCACCAGTTTGAGGTCTGGCTGCCCCACTTCCGATCCAGCTCTCTGCTGTGGCCTGAGAAAGCAATAGTAAATAGCCCAAGTCCTTAGCCTCTGCACCCACACGGGGACCCAGAAGAAGCTCCTGGCTCCTTGCTTCGGATCTGCACAGTTCTGGACATTGCAGCCCTTTGGGGAATGAACAAGCAGATGGAAGACTTCTCTCTCTTCTCTGCCTCTGCCTCTCTGTAACCCTGCCTTTCAAATAAATAAATAAATCTTAAAAAATTTACATATGGAAGTCCTCAAAGTTGCTATGTTCATTTAATTAATCACCACATAAATAATTATTACAGATTTCTTAGAAATGATATTGCAGTGAAGTTGGGTATTGGAGGTAAATTAGAAGATTCTTTCAGGATCTCTCTATGTACTGAAAAAAGTTGTTATATTTTGCTGCAAAGTATATGTTTCATTCTACTTAATTCCCAGTTCAGCAATTTTTCTACAAACCTATAAAACACATAAAATGCATTCTTTGCTATTTTTTGCATTCACAATGCACTGAGAGTAAAAGTAAGTATAGCTATTTTCATTATTTTATTTGTGAAATTGCAGATTCAAGTAGATAAATACAGATGGAATTTCTAGCTACAAGTATTACAAATCTTTACTTAATTAAAGAACACCAAATAGAATGATTTCATGCAAATTGTTTCATGCGTCATGTTTTTTCAGATTTCAGGAAGCTTCTCTGTGGCAGGGAACAGTTTATACCCAGGGGCTCTTCAAAGGCAGAACCTCATTTCTCATGTTATCTTTTTCATGTGGACTTGAAAATTGCAGAGCTTATTTGGTCTAAGAATATTTAATTAGTACTGTTGAAAATTTTGCAAATAGGGTTTCAAGCAGAAAAACAGAATTTCTTTCACAGAAATTATGAAAACACTAATTTTATATATTACTAACTGAAATATGCTTCATATGTAATCACAATGTTACAGATATTACATGACTTTCGTAAACCTCTATTGTAAAATGATTTAACCTCACTTCATAGATTTCTTATTTATTTGTTTTCATAATTGATTGGCTAATTTTAATTACAGGGAGATATAGAGTGCTAGTCAAGCTATCTAAGAACCCTGCAGCAAAAGTGCAATGTCTTATTTTTTGTGAGTATATTAAAGAATTCAAGTATTTATAAAGTGATTTCTAAGCACAGTTAACACATCAAATATTTTGATAATTTCCTAACTGTTAAGGTCTTGTGTCTCTCAAGTAATTTATATTTTAAAGGCAACAACTACTAGATTTATGAAATCAACATCCCAGCTACCCACCAAAAATAAGTTCAGATTTAGTGGCTCCATTTTTTGACCAAGAAGAAAAAAATAAGAGTTAATAACTAAATCCTCAAGGCATTGACCATGAAAATTTTTTCTAGGCTCAGGGAGGTAAATATATATTGTCTTTTTATTTTAAGAATCCTCTGAATTGAGTTATTGGCTGCATGGCTAATGATGTGGTAAGACCAAAATAATTTTTAGTCAGACAAACAGGAAAGTCATTTCTGGATTAGAAAAGTTATCTACATCTAGAAACATTGCTTAATCAAGCATTAAGTTAATATACACATACACATTTTCCAAGGTTTCTATGTATATAATCCTCCCAGCCCTTGATATTTAATAAGGGGACTAGAAACCACCAGTGGGAAAAGACTTTTTTCCTCTCTATCCATCAAAAAGAGAGAACAGATCTATTAACATTTATCACTTCTCTCACGCTGTTCTCTACTTTCATCTCAACAGGAAGAAGAGTTCATGTGAGCTGAATTGAGTCTTCCACATATATATTTCTTGCAGTCCTATTGCTCAGCACCTCAGAATGTTACATTATTTGTAGAAGGGTCAATGCCAATGGGATAAAGTTTAGATGAGCCCTTCAGGCTTGGCCTTCATCTAATATGACTGTGTGAAGTAGGTTCACTAGAAATCAATTCCACGTGAGACTACCCACTGCATGGAGAACAGCAAAGATCATCATTATGCCAAGCAGAGGCAACCGAGTAGAGCATTTGTACCCACAGTATCCTTGGCTGCACTTTTACAAATTGCCTGAGTCCAGTGAGACAGACACACACACATACACACACACATAATAATTCATACACAGCAGATTTATTTCTGACATGCCCCAGGGGGGTAAAAGGAGCCTAGGATACACTATGAGCCAGTTATGCAAGGCTTGAAAACCCCTCTTGGGGCAGGTGGGGTCTTTACTGTTTGTGCCCCACTTGCAGCACAACTTAGGGAGCATTAAAAGCAGCTGCTGCTGATTATATACTCAAGTGCTGTAACTTACACCCGGCAAGGTTTGAGGGCGTCTTGCTTCTGGTGGGAACACTAACAAAGCTCAGTCTACCCAGGCAAATGCCTCCCTGGCTTCAATTTCCAATGCATTTTAGTATGCAGGATAGGAGAAAGGAAGAAGAGGGAGAAACTGGGTATTCCAAGGCTAGCTGAAGTCTGTCCAGCAGACTCATGGTCTTACAAAAAAGCAGGAATCTTCACCTGAAGACAGACTCTGGGAAAATGTGATATGGCAACAGAAATATGTTATTGAAATGCTGCAACTGCAAGCCAAGAATGCCAAAGATTCCCAGAAGCTGCCATAAACTAGTGCTAGGCAAGGAAGGAAACACCCCTACAGGTTTTAAAGGGAGTACAGTCCTTCCAGTTCTTTGATTTTAGAGTTCTAGCCTCTAGAACTGTGAAAAAATAAATTGCTGTTATTATAATAAGCTCTTCAGTAGTTCTCAAAATGTCACAACCCTGGGACATTAGTACACTCATTGACAGAGAATTGTTTAATAGTGAATGAAAATAGAGTTTAAAACATCAAGGCTAGGATTATTCTTCTTCTATGAAAAGAGGCAGAAAATTCTTCTTAGAGAAGCCATTCAATGATGAAGTTCATTATTCCAAATGAATTTTTAACAGACAGATGTATAGGTATGAGTATGTTTATCTATAAGGATCTTTGTCACCTATAGATTTAGGAGTGACTTCATGCTATTAGAGAAGTTCACTTACCAAGTGGAAGATGAGTGAAAAGATGAACTAAACATACGCTAACCCAAAATGACCCAAATTGCTAAATGAAGGAGTTACCAGGTCAGACATCTTCATACCATTTTATTTAATCCATTTTATTGATAAATCATAGAAAATATAAAAAGTGTCTCCTCCTTTAATCCACACTCCCTCATTCACTTTGCAGTCATTGTAGTATCTTTTGGTTTTTGTTGTCATTATATGCTTTAAAAGAGATTTGTCATTAATATTTCAGCCATTTTCATTTAGAATGGAACCCAGCAATGCTGCAAATCAAAAAATATCTTAGTGAAATCATAAATCAGTAAACGAATATATAAAAGATAAACAAGGAGCCGGGGCTGTGGTGCAGTGGGTTAAGGCCCTGGCTGAAGCGCTGGCATACCATATGGGCACCGGTTCTAGTCCAGGCTAGCTCCACTTCCAATCCAGCTCTCTACTATGGCCTGGGAAGCAGTAGAAGATGGCCCACGTCCTTGGGGCCCTGCACCTGCATGGGAGATAGGGAAGAAGCTCCTGGCTCCTGGCTTCGGATCGGCGCAGCTCCAGCTGTTGCGGCCATCTGGGGAGTGAATCATCAGATGGAAGACCCCTCTCCTCTCTTTGCCTCTCCTCTCTCTGTGTAACTCTGACTTTCAAATAAAATAAATAAATCTTTTAAAAAAAGATATACAAATCACTTTGTGTCCATGAGCTCAGCAGTCATGAGTATTACATGAGAAAATGTAGGGGTGTTGCTCCTGTTGACAAAGAAATGGACCAAGAGATGATCTTATATGGAGAGACTTTGTGTTTTGTTTTAATTTTTCATGTGTTGGGGGTAGATCAAATATTGACACAACATTCACCGTCCAACAAATAATCGTATTTCTGCCATATGCGGTGACATCCTTGTCCTCATAATTCATCATGAAAGATGACTGTGAATTCCAGCACAGACTTTATTTGAACATGCCAAGAGTGTATGAGGAATCTACTGTCATGAGACACCATGATAGAACCAGAAGATAGGAAAAAGTTGCTTACATCCAGATAGCGGGGGTTCCTTTTTCATGTATCATGAGATCATGCAATCATCATTATCATGCCCACTTGCCACTCACGCCTCTATTTTCTTGTGGCACCCTGGAGAAGAAAAGGAGACAGAGAATATTAGTAAGCACACACATTTGTTCACAAGAAGATCCACTACCTGAAAGAGGTTGTCTAAACCAGAAGAAACTTCTTTCAATTTTAAGTCTTCTTGATTCCATGCTAGCCAGCAAAATAAAAATTCATGAAAAAATAATACAAAATAAAAAGCGGAGCAGGTGTTTGATTCACGGGTTAAGTAACCTCTTGGATGGTTACATCCCATATCAAAGCACCTGGGACCCAGTATCTGTCCTCCTCAATTCAAGCTGCCTGCAGATGACTGCTGGGGAGCCAGCAGGTGAGGTCCCAATTTGTTGAGTCCCTGCCGCCCATCAGAGAGATGTGGATTGATTTACCAGTGCTTGGCTTCAGCTATAACCATGAGCAATTGCAGAGAGTAAATCAGTGGATGGGAGCTCTCTCCCTAACTATGTCTCTGTCTCTGTCTTGTAAATAAATAAATACATTAAAAAGTTAAATAAAAAGGCAAGTTAGGTTTTCCTTTTCATCTGGACAATATACTCAGTCTTCCATTTAGATTTCAGCCTCCAAGTTTCTTCAGAGTCCATCAGGCACTTCATCTTCTCTCCTTGCCTGCTGTTCACTCTTCAGTAATCTCCACACTGCACACCTCAAGTGAACATTTCATGATTATTGCTGCCAGCAACCTTCATTTCCCAGATCCAGTGGATACATTTATCAATCTTCTTCTTTCTCAACTTCACTATAATATTTGACAGAAAAGATCATTTCTTTGTAAAATATTTTTCTCCTTACCTTCTTGGTTCTGTGTTGTTTCATTTTTTCTCTCCATGCTTCTCAAGGCACTCTTTGCCTTCTTATTGTTTCTAATCCCTCCACTGCCTCTTGGCTAAAGATCAGCCTCACAGACCTTAACCCATCTCCTTCTTCCATAGCCATGCTGTAAGTGATCTCACTAATACCCAGGATTCCACCAACCTCCCTAGTCAATGACTCACAGCTTAAGGCTGAAGTTATTTCCTGTTCCCCAAACCCATCCTTCAGACTGATTGCTCAACCTTTTTATTCAGTTGGTTCACAGAAAGTTACATGCCAGTAACTAAACACAGTGTAATATGCCCAAACATAAATTGTCCAAAATAAAATTCTTAATCTAGCCTCATCCACAGTTCAATTCTTCCTATTATTCTCTGTACATTAATAAATTATCCTCCCTGCAGTCTCCGAAGCTGAAGATATGAAATGCCTGTTGAACACCCGCTTCTACTTAAACCACTAGATCCTATCCATCATAAAGTCCTGTAAGTTATAACTCCTGCATATATTTCAAAGCTGTCTGTTTCTCCTCGGCTCTTTGACAGCCACATGAGTCTAAGCCAACATCTGTTACAAGGATTACTGTAAGAGTTTCCAAATTGATATTTCCCTTTCCAATATTTATTCTGGCAGAAAAAAAAAGAATCTCCCTCCAGCAGTCAAAGTGATATTTAAAAAAATCTAAATGTTCTCTTCCATGATTAGAGTGAGATATAAATTCTGTAAATTCTCTGACTTTTTAGAAGGTCTTTGACAATTTAGTCCTTTCTCTATTCTCTGACACACTCTCTTACTTCATTGCATAATTTATGACATCCAAAAATTTTTTTCTAACTAAAATTTTTAAAAATGAGTTTGATAACCATCTTTATGCTTTTTCAGTTAAAAAATATATGAAATACACAAAGGAGAGTGCAGATTTGCTTGCCACCCAGGGTCAAATAGAACCAAGCAGAAGTCCTCTGAAAATTTCTTCCAATTTACAATACCAATTTTCTATGAGAAAATCCTATTAAAATTGCCTTGCCTGTCTCTATATTATTATCACCAATTTATAAGCCTCTAACATGTATTGATTAGATCTGATTATTTTATTTACTTTTGACTGCCCTAGTGGAGTCACACATATATGTTCTCCTATGGAAATTTGTTCATTGAGTATCATATTTTGCAATTTATTTATTATAGAGTTTTGTTCTGACTTTATTTCCCTGATGAATAAATTTGTTGGAGACAGCACAAGGCATTGATCTATTCTATTATTGATAGGCAACTGAATAATTCTTAGCTTTGTGCTTATAAATATTAATTTTAGGAATATTTTTGTAAGTGAATGCTGGTATATACTCACAAAGAATAGTTTTTCTATGAAAATTACCTAGGATCACAAGTGTACATATTTAAAATATGGGTAACAGAGAATGTAGTGATTTTAAATGATTTTGTTACTCAGCTTTATAAGGAGTTAATTTGAATGAAAAAGTTAAAGTTAATTTCAGCATAGATAAACCAAATTACTTTCCAATTATTTCATCCTTTTTCTATTCATGGCATGTTTTTATGAAATGCTAGCATGATCAAATAAAACATCATTTACTTTTTGTCTGTTTTATTTTAAAAATACTTCTATAATATGAGGTCAGAGAGATATGACTTAACAATCAAAAGTTTTAATGTTGATATCTGCAGTTTTTGGGCCACTACACACAAATGGGAGACCTGGAAGAAGCTCCTGACTCCTGCATTCAGATCAATTCAGCTCTTGGAAGATGTTTCTCTCTGTCTCTCCCTCTCTCTGTAATTCTACCTCTCAAATAAATAAATAAATAAAATCTTTTTAAAATGCTATTTTCATATTTAGTCAGTGGAACGTCAAATTATCTAACATCATTTGTAGACTAATCCATTCTTTTTCCACTGACTTCTCATATACTCGCAATTCAAGTATTTCAGCTTCTGCTTGAAACTATTCATAATACGCATGTAAAATATTTTGACTGCTGAAATAGTTAAGTAGTCAAACTGCTAAATATAGCCTCTAAATTTATTTTTTCTTTTTACTATATAGCATTAGATACACACATATATATTCATATCTATATATCACAAACAATTATATTTTTAATTTCTTTCAGTCTTCAGTTTTACTAATGAAAATTGTGATGATGTTTCTTATTCTTGTTTCTCTCAATATAATTTAAAAAACTATTGATAGCTTTTGGATTTTTCTGATTTCCCTTGATAGTCTTAAATTTCACCAAAGGTGTTTCTCAGCAATAATTTTTCTAATTTCTTTTATTTGTTATTTTATGAGTCCTTGTTGATTATGGGAAATTTACATTTATTAGTTTTAAATACTTCCTATTCATGATCATTTTCCTTTAGGTCTTTTTTTTTTCTCAGTGATTAACCTTTCTACATCTATTCTACTTGAGAAGTAATATTCATTTATGTGTTTTTAAGTTTAATTATCCTATTTTGCATCCAATGCATAATACTTAAATATGTTTATTCATCTCACAATAAATTTTTCAGTTTTTTTTAAATTTATGGCTTATTTGAGATGACTTCTACTTAAATGTATATAAATGTTCATGTGTAAGATGACTCATTTATATCATATTAATAATGTAATTTTTACCATTATATCATTTTATCAATGAGCTCTTTAATAAATCTTTTTTATCTAGTGATATTAAAATCGAAGCTCTCCCTATTGTTTTTCTTTTTATCTTGTTTGATTTTTTGTTTGACTCAAATTATTTTTCCTTTTCATATGTTTTCTTATTTTAGTATAAAACTTCATAGGGACTGAGAAATCTTAGGCATCAGAAAAAAAGACAGAAAGAAAAAACAAACACTAACTCACTTTCCTTTGTTAAAACCCTAGCAATCATTCCTAGGCACAGGAGGTCAGAGCAGAGTTCCAGCATCCTGTGAGCTGGGGTAAGAAGAAAAACTGCCTGGTGGTGGATGCCTGTGGTTAGTCACTCAGTTGTTTTCCTCAGCTCTTGAATAGCCCAGAACATCTTAAAGACTCATCTGGAACAAAAAATGGTGTAAATGTCAGACTTAAGGCAATCAGGTAATGGGCATTGATTTCCAGGGGAAACAAATTTTTTTATTTTCTTGTCCTCCAAAACATCTCCAGGTTCAATCACTCACCTTGTAGGACTGAAATATACCCCAAATTCCCTAACTGCTTTCTCACAGTTTTTGTTGCTGTTTGCCAGAACATTGAATATTTTGTGAATAAATATTGATCTCATTTTCAGGGTCTGCAACCTAACATTTATTTGAAGAAACTTTAAAATATTGCCCTGATTTTTTATTAAAATTAGTCCAAAATTTTAGGTGTACTGCAATAATAATCCCCCAATATATATTCTCATTTTTTTTTGAGCAAAGGATTTATAATCAGTGAGAATGGTCATTTTTCCCATGTGTCTATTTCATTAGCTAATGTTTGTTAAGTGTTGGATAATGAATTATTAATAAATGAGTGGTTAACTTTGTGATAGCATCTACCCATGTTGACATGAAAATAAATGCTATAGTTAAATATTTTATTATCCATTATTTTCAGTTACTGTATGTAATTTCTTCTGAAAAATGAGACAGGATCTCTGATGAATATTAGGGATCGGGCAGACATTGCTATTAGGTTTTTACATTTTTTTCTTTCTTTTTTTAAATATTTATTTACTTATTTAAAAGGTGAAGTTACAGAAAGGGAGAGGCAGAGACAGATAGAAAGTTTTCCATCCACTGGCTTACTCTTTAAATGGTCACAACTGCCAGTGCTGGGCCAGCATAAAGCCAGGAGCCAGGAGCTTCATCTGGGTCTCCCACATGGGTGTAGGGGCCCAAGGACTTGGACCACTTTCTGCTGCTGCTTCTGTGCTGGACCACCAGGCACATTAGCAGGGAACTGTATCAGAAGTGGAATGCACGTAGGGATGTAGGTGCTGCAGGCAACAGCTTAATCTGCTATACCATAGAGCCAACCCCTTATATGCTTTCCATAAATGTATGAATGATTAAAAATAAATTATTGCACATGTTTACATCATCTACTGGACAGTATGCCTATTTAAATAATGAGGTATTCCTCATTCAACAAAAAGAAATTACTATCAAATATTTATTCAAAAATTTTCCATATTTGATTGAGATGATGCCAACTCACTCTGTCTTCAATTCAAGTATGTTCCACCGAGGTTAGAAACCATGAAAACAAAGACTCATAAATAATAATTATTAACAGTCAAAGATACTTCAATTGAAATAGAAATAACAGGAATGCATTTCTAGATAGTAACTTGTTATGAAGATGTAACCATTTCTAAATATTAGTTGGTCAAACAACACTACTGGGAGAAAATCTGTTTAAATATTTAGGAGCATGAATAATAAGTTACACTAGAATCAAAGTTGAACTAGAAAGGCATAAAATTTTATACATTAGTTCCCAAAATTATTTTCTGTGTTTCAATCTAGATATAGTGTTAAGTGATTACATGATTTGGTATTTATGGAACAAAATGTTGTATGGATAACTGACATAAATATAAATATAAGTTTAAAAAAATCAACCACAAAAGAAGTCCAAGTTAAATAAAAGAAAAAAAAAAGCAGAAGGAACACAGTAGAATTTGTTCAGAGAAACATATGTTGAAAAAGGAATCTTTAGTGAAATAGGGCAGTATGCCTGCTTCATTGCTATTCTTCAAAACTATAAGCACAAGGACAGGGGTATCAGAGTGCCTGGATTTGTGTTTTGGCTCTGCTCCTGATTCAGCTTCCTAATGACATGCACCTTATCAGGTAACAGGTAATGGCTCAAGTAATTAGGTCCCTCCATCCATGTGGGAAAACTTTACTGAGTTCCAGGCATTTGACTTTGGCCTGCTCCAACCTGGAATTTTACAGTCATTAGGGGAGTAAACAGCAAATGGACGGGAGATCTCTCTCTCTCTCTCTCTCTCTCTTTTTTTTTTTTTTTTTTTTTTTTTTTTGACAGGCAGAGTGGACAGTGAGAGAGAGAGAGACAGAGAGAAAGGTCTTCCTTTTCCTTTGGTTCACCCTCCAATGGCCTGTGCACCACGCTGATCCGAAGCCAGGAGCCAGGTGCTTCTCCTGTCTCCCATGTGGGTGCAGGGCCCAAGGACTTGCGCCATCCTCCACTGCACTCCCGGGCCACAGCAGAGAGTTGGACTGCAAGAGGAGCAACCAGGACAGAATCCAGTGCCCCGACGGGGACTAGAACCCGGAGTACCAGCGCCGCAGGTGGAGGATTAGCCTACTGAGCCAGCCTCTGTCTCTCTAACACACATACACACACACACACACAAATCCAACTATTCATTGTCAGTTTTAGAGCTTTAAGAAATAATAATTATTGCATTTGCCAAGATTAAACATAGGGCTATAAAATGTAATACAAATTTAAATTTGTTAGAGGGAGACACCCAGAATGTGATGTAGGACAGAGATATAAATAGAGCAATGGAAGGAAAAATGCTACCAGAAGTGATTCCAGGCAGTGAGAACTACAAGAGAATATGCCAAGCAAAAATATATTTATATGTTGAGAATTATCATAATGGCTGGCATAGCTGCAGAAAAATGAGGAAGTAAGAAAAAAAGAAAGAGATGAGGAGCTAGGTTTTTGTGTTTGTTCATAGCAGCATCACGCAGGGTCAGAATTAACACTTGTGGGAAAGTAAGCAGAGGAGTAATGCATGACTTATGCTTAAAAAAAGACTTAGTTTGACTGCAGGCAGGAGACTGCAGCAAAGAGTAGGAAATCAGATAGGAAGCCATTGGCATAATCTGATGATAAATGTTGGCTCTGACTGGGGACTGGAGACAATGGTGAAATTCTGGAGAAATCTCAAAGGTCAAGAACTAAGGACTGGTTTTGATATGGAGGAAAATGAAATTAGAAGTCTCCTAAAATTGTGATAATTTTAAAGACTAGATTACAGTAAGGAAGAAGTGGATGCACACTGGGTAGCCAACTGGTTTATTAATTTTAAAATTTGTACTTTTAAAAATATTCACTTATTTGAGAGAGAGAGAGAGAGCTTCCACCTGCTGTTTTACTCCCCTTATGGCCTCAATTACCAGGGCTGGGCCAAGTTGAAGCCAAGAACCAGATGCATCATCTGGGTCTCCCATGTGGATGGTAGGGGTTCAAACACTTGGTCCATCTTCTGCTGCTTTCTCACATTATTATTGGGGAGCTGAATCAGAATTGGTGCAGGTGGGATGCAAACCAACACCCATATGGGATGTCAGCATTGCAGGTGGTGGCTTTACCTGTTGTGCCACAATTCTGGCCCCCAGGCTTTATTTATATGAGCATGTTAGTCATTATTCTCCAGAGAAACAAAATCAATCAATTTACTATAAGGACTTGACTAGTATGATAGTGGAAGCTGACAAATTCCATGATCTGTAGTTGGCCATTTGGACACCCAGGAAGGTTGGAAACCAGAAAGATTCAAAAGTTAAAGTTTCAGTGGAAGAACAGGAGCAAAATCAGTCTCAGATCAAAGATATTCAAATTGGAGCAGCCTCTTCCTTACAGAAGTGTCACTTATTTTTTCATTGATGTCATCTTATTGGATGAGGCCCAGTTACATTAGGGAGGACATTTGCTTTACTGTATCTATAGTTTCATATGTTAATCTCATCTACAAACACCCACAGGCACATGAGAGTGATGTCTGAACAAATGAATGGGTACTCTGTATTCCATTGAAGTTGATGCACACAATTTTGGCCATCACAAGGAATGCATCTTAAGAAGATTGCCTGCCTTTTGTAAACTAAATTTTGACCTGCAGGAAAGAAGTATGGAGGTGACACCCAAAACAATTGACAGGGAAAGGGAAGATGAGCCGTGTATAATATATAGGTAAATATATGAACAAGACAAAAGTTCTTATCCTTAGATGTAGCTCCATTTTTTTTCAAGATTTATTTATTTGAAAGGTAGAGCTACACACACACACATACACAAACACACAGAGGAAGAAAGAGAGAGATAAAGAGAGAGAGATATCTTCCATCTGCTGGTTCACTCTCTAAATGACCATCATGATCAGGCCTGGGCCAGGCTAAAACCCAAGAGCCAGGAGTTTCATTTAGGTCTCCCACATGAGTGCAGAGGCCAAGCACGAAGCCATTTTTAGCTTCTTTCCCAGGCACTTCAGCAGAGACATGAACCTGCTACACGACAACACCAGCTTCAATGTGACTCATTTTATAACAAAAAAAAATTATAATAAAGGTCAGTCTGCATCACGGCCTAGGGGGTAAAAAGGCAGTAATGAGTTTTTTGAAGCAAGCTCCTGATGAGAATTCCTACCTCTGGGCATGGTGCAGCCCTTTCCCACATTGTATCTGTGTCAGTCTATGCGTCCAGAATATGGCACAGCACATGTGAGGCAGGGTCTTAAGGATGTTATGGAAGAAAGGCAGCTGCCATGTTGTAAGGAGACTCAAAGTGCTCACTGGGATGGCCAATAAGGGGAAAAACTGAGATGTTCTGCCAACATCCAGGAATAAACTATGGGCTCCAGCCAACAGCTGCACGTGCATCGTCATGAAAATGGTTTCTTCAGCTGCAGCCAAGCCTTTGCCCCTGCAGCCCTGCTGACATTTGGACTGAAACATCATAGAATCCTTCATCAGAATCATCAGCTGAACCACAAATGCTGGGGTGAAATCAATATTTGTTTACTATTATGTTAAATTTTGGATTAGTTTGTTGTGTGACAGTAATTGAATATGTCAGATTTGGGACTGGGAATGGCATACTGCTATCACAAACCTTCGCATGTGCTCTGGCTTGGTAGCAGGAGAGTGAGAAAGAACTGGAAGAAGTTCAAACTGGTATGAGTAACATCCAGGTTATAGCAGCATGGAGACTTTTAAGAAAATCGCATACAGAAAAACAATAGCATACAATGCAAAAATAGAAAAACACATAAAATTACCTGGGGCTGGTGCTGTTACAGTGGGTTAAGCTGCTGTTGGCATCCCATATTGGAGTGCTGATTTCAACCCCAACTGTTCTGCTTCCAATCCAATTTCCAGCTAAATGTGCTTGGGGAAGTAGTAGATGATGTCTCAAGTACTTGGGTCCCTGAATTCCACGTGGGAGATACACATGGACTTTGAACTTCAGCTTGTCACAGCCCTAGCTATTCTGGGCATTTGAGGAATAAACCAGTGGATGGAAGCTCTCTTTCTCTCTCTCTCTCTTTCTCCCTCTCTCTCATTCTGCCTTTTAAATAAATAAATATTTTTTTTTTTTAAAATAAAGTTCCCTTGAGAATCATGGTATCTGAAGAGATCTAAGCAAAACCCTAATTGTTGCTAGAATATGTGAGTTTCTTCTCTGCCCCAGAAACATAATTTGCACCTATAATTAAGTACTTCTTGGGCAGTGTTCTACTTCCATCTTTCTATCAACATTTGTCTGAGAGAAGCTCCTTTCTTTTACTGTTGCAGATGTGATTCCAGTACTGCTTAGCAAAAGAGACAAAAACGAGCCCACCGTTTCATCCTGGTTTCCACTTCAACTTTAGCAGGGCTCATCAACTGGCTCTCTGCTTTTCAAAAATCCCCTTATTTTTGCAATTGTGGTGAATATGAGCACAGGGTCTGGAAGACTAGAGTGTGCAAAATTTGTCTTCTTGCCTGAATTTCTTAATGTATTTTCTAGGAAGATTGAAGGAAAAAAAAGAACAAAAGAAAACTGGACTGAAAAAACACATTTCTAAATAGTTTAGGAATATGCACATAAAACTGTGAATAATCACTGATTTTTCCAATAGGAAGAAGTTGGTATAATGTAGAGACAACTGGGATGAAGAGAGGCATGCTTATGTGTCTCCGAGATGCATTTCTCTTCAATTTTTGGTCATTCTCATTTGTACATTTTCACCAACTCTGATCCAAATAAACGTTTTTCCATTGGTATCTATGCCCCATCTTTCATCTCTGACATTATTTCTGGGTAAATGGACATATTGCTTTGCTGAGTTCCCTACCTTGCTTGGAAGAGAGTTCAACCTGCTTGGCTCTGTGATTTAAATGAGATTCCATTGTATGCAGTGCTTCTTTTTTAGAATAGCAACCCTCATACATCAGGGAAACTGCAGTAAGTAGGACATTTTTTTTTTTTTGGACAGGCAGATATAGACAGTGAGAGAGACAGAGAAAGGTCTTCCTTCAGTTGGTTCACCCCCCAAAATAGATGCCACGGCCGGCGTGCTGTGCTGATCTGAAGCCAGGAGCCAGGTGCTTCCTCCTGGTCTCCCATGCGGGTGCAGGGCCCAAGCACTTGGGCCATCCTCCACTGCCTTCCCAGGCCATAGCAGAGAGCTGGACTGGAAGGGGAGCAACCGGGACAGAATCTGGTGCCCCAAACGGGACTAGAACCTGGATTGCCAGCACTGCATGTGGAGGATTAGCCTACTGAGCCACAGCGCTGGCTAAGTAGGACACTTTTAAGAAGAAAGTAGGGGCCAGCACTGTGACATAGTAAAGCCACTGCCTGCGATGCTGGCATCCCATATGGGCATCGGTTCAAGTCCCAGCTGTTCCACTCCCAATCCAGCTCTCTGCTATGGCCTGGGAAAGCAGTAGAAGATGGCAAAGTCCTTGGGCCCCTGTACCTATGTGGGAGGCCCAGAAGAAGCTCCTGTTTCCTGGCTTTGGATCGATACAGGTCACCTGGAGAGTGGACCAATATATGGAAGATGTCTCTTTATCTCTCTCTGCCTCTGCCTCTCTGTAACTCTTTCAAATAAATAAATAAATATTTTAAAAAGGAGAAAGTAGTATTATGTATCCTACTTGCTATTTGGGGGGGGGGGCTGCAGGTGGGCACACAGAGGGCAGAGCCAAGGACAGTAGAGGGAAGGATGTTTAAGCTTTATCAGGAGATTTTTTTTTAATTTAATTTTTATTTATTTATTTTTTGACAGGCAGAGTGGATAGTGAGAGAGAGAGATAGAGAGAAAGGTCTTCCTTTTGCCGTTGGTTCACCCTCCAATGCCGCGGTAGGCGCGCTGCGGCCTGCGCACCGCGCTGATCCGATGGCAGGAGCCAGGTGCTTCTCCTGGTCTCCCATGGGGTGCAGGGCCCAAGCACTTGGGCCATCCTCCACTGCTCTCCCTGGCCACAGCAGAGAGCTGGCCTGGAAGAGGGGCAACCGGGACAGGATCGGTGCCCTGACCAGGACTAGAACCCGGTGTGCCGGCGCCGCTAGGCAGAGGATTAGCCTAGTGAGCCGCGGCGCCGGCCGAGATTTTTTTTTTTTTTTAAGATTTGTTTTATTTATTTGAGAGGCAGAGTTACAGAAAGAGGTAGAGATAGAGAGAGAGAGAGAGTTCTTTCATCTGCTGGTTCACTCCCTAAATGTCCACAACTACTGGGGCTGGCCAGGTCTAAGCTCAGAGCCAAAGCTTCTTCCAGGTCTCCCATGTGGGTGCAGGGACCCAAACACTTGGGCCATCCTCCACTGCTTCCCCAGGCCATAGCAGAGAGCTGGATCAGAAGTTACAACCAAGACAAGAATCAGTGCCCACATACAATGCTGGCGTGGCAGGCTGGAGCTTTAATCTGCTGAGCCACAGCACTGGCTTCTATCAGCTTTTCAACTTCTCTCTTTTACTTCTCATGAACATATTTAGATTATTACAGATATTTATGCAAAAGAAATACATACAAATAAATAAACTGCTTTTTTACAACTGAAGCAAATCTTGGTCCTTGAAGAAGTATCTTCTCTATTATTATTTTGTGCCCAGTAATGTACTGGGGCAATACCAAGTAACATGAACAGTGAGTTGAAACCTAAGTACCCAGCACAATTAAACAGCTGATAAATGTATATCCTTCAAAACACTAAATTATGTTATTTTTTTCTCAGCTTGATACAGACTATTTTGCTCACATCTTATTTCTGACTTTATGGATAATCTTCCAAATAAATATTGGACTTAGAAAGAGGAACATTTTTCCCAAATAATATTAAGTAAATAACTTGGGTTTATTGTCAGAGTTTATAAAGGAAACACACAGACCAAAGTGGACAGCATGTGCTGTGGTTTGAACATGGTTTGTTTAGCCAGATCTCATGGTGACGCTTGCTCCTCAGCGTGGGGATGGAGATGGTGCTTTTGGAGGTGACTAGTCTGTAAGAAGAATTGATGCTTTCCAGGTTCTAGATGGGCTGGATTGATTACTGCCAGAGTAAACTCTTACATGGCAGGCCAGTCTCTGCCTCTCTTGCATGCAAATGTTCTTCTCCTATGCCTGTTTCCCTTATGCTTTCCTGTACCATGTGGCCTTCCCCAGAAGCTGAGTACCATGCTCATGGTGTTGGTCAGTGGAAATGAAAAAAAAAAAAAAAAAAGTCTGCGTTCATTGCAGTTCCAGTTTCTCTTCCATTCTTGTGTCACAGACACCAACACTCCACTCATTGGAAAATGGAAAAAAAATAAAATAAAAAAACAAAAACAAAAAAAAGTACAATGGATGCATTGAAATTATATGTAATTGTATAAATGGTGCAACAGTAATAAAGTTAAACAATTAAAAAGTAAAAAAAAAAAAAAAAGAGCATGGTGGGTGGGAGGTCTTGCTAGCGTCTGAGCCGGAACACGACCACCGCAAACGCATGGGGCTCAAGATGTTGATGATGATGGGCTTGCTGCTGCCCCTCTTGTACGCCATGAAGCGGCACAAGTGGTCAGTCCTCAAGAGTCGGAAGCTGGCGTATCGGCCACCCAAGTGACCTGTCCGGTGTGTGCTTGTCATCTGCCTGAAGAGGCCCTCAGGCCCAGGAGCCGCCCCCAGCCTGAGGAGGCTTCAGCTGGCCCCCGGCCACGCCCTCTTCATCTGGGACAAGAGGGGAGGGGCGGGAGACCAGGGTGCAGCCCAGGGCCCTCGCATCAGCCCGTCACGGGAATAAATTAATTAAGACTTCAAAAAAACAACACCATGCTCTTCCACCAACACCATGCTCTTCCACCTCCGGAATCATGAGTTAAATCAACATTCTTCACAAGTCACTCAGGGCTCTTAAGGTAAATTTCTTGAATTCACGAACAATTCAATTTTATTTTATGCATAATGCATTTTCTTTGGAGGCACTATATTCATTTAATTTGTTTTTATTAGATATTTGCCATACATTTTTTACTCCTTTCTCCCATAAAATCTTTAATTTAAATGCATTTGTAGTATTTGCAGAAAACTTGAAAATATTTTCAAAATTTTTATTTTAATTAAAAAGTATATTTTTCTCATCTACCCATGAAATAAAAGGTTCAGGAATATTCAGGTATAAATTGGAAATGGAAAAAATTGTAGTAAAACTGTAAATGATCAAACTTTTAAAAATGGAAGCTGGACTGGAAATGTCCAGTAAAGTAATTGAGTTCCAGGCTCTTCAGTTTTAGCTATTTGCATGCAAAAGTAATAGAGCATTAACAAACTATGGTGCAGTCTGGTGTAACTGCTGTACCAGTGTAATTCTCCCTCACCATGGGTATACTTGTAACAAAATAGCTATGATACAGGCATAACACAGAAATAAAACTTTAAAGCTGAATTTTATGTGATAAAGAAGGGAAATCAAAGAAATTAAGGAACTCAGGTAAGGCTTTCACTTCCTTGTCTTCTTTGGGGAACTACCAGCTGTTACACTCACACAAATAGATTAGCTGGAAAGTATATTAAGATGTACAAATTATGCCTTCACAGTGAAATTAATGACCAGTTCATCTACCATAAAAGGTAAATTTACAAAGGAAATACTGCATCATTAAAGTTAGCATTTATGCAGCACAAATGTGCAGAATAAAATGATAGCAGCTTTCTCAAAACTGTGTTGCATCCTACCAGAATGCCTGTTTCTAAAGTGAAGAACAGTAGTGCTATTCCACTGTTGTAAGTAGGGCATAAGGGGAGCTGCTACAATCATTCATCTTGTCCTAAAGAATGAACATGTTAATGGTCTACAAAATCTTAAAACAGAACATTTTTGCTTTATAGCTGTATTATATGATATCTATATTGTTGATTAAAGGGTTATAATGATTTGATAGACCCTGTAAAACAGCTTAACTGTAAGACAAATTAGAATAATTATGAACAGATGATTTAATTTAGGAGCTATTAAATCACATCTATTCTTTTACAAAATTGGGAAGTATCAGTGAGTTCAGAGGAAGTAGATTTGAACTTCTGCCCCATTTCACAACTAATTGGATGAATTCCATTGAATCAATTCTAAGTCACTGTTTTCAACATCGAACACATGTCTATCATGAGGTCAAGATATTGTACAGACAGTATTACAACAATTTTGGAATAATAGATGAAGCTGCTATTTTGCTTCACATTATTGCTCATTTCAAATATGTTTAAAGAGTCATCCTTATGTATGGTTATGATGCACCCATCTGTAGGGACAGGGACTTTTCTGTTAGTTTCAGAGTTAGCACCGATTCTAATTTGTGCTTTTGCCAGCTCACTATTCATATAAAGGAGCTTAAATACTGCTTTTACATAGCAGTGTTTCCATTTCTGTTGTGGAAGATGATGAACTTTTAATCTGTCATGAATTTTGACTTTTTAGAAAAGAAAGCAATATGCCCAACTCCAACTAATTGTGTAATATGTAATATATTTGATTACAGAGTAAAAGAATAGAGGAAAGATTGAACCAGTGCTCATATCAGATGCTCGTATCACAAGCGGCAGATTAATCCATTGTGCTTCAACACAGGTCCCACCTTTTAATGGTTTTTAAAGCATTTATGTTTTAGATTTCTTAAATTATATGTCTATGGCATGCAGTCCTTTTATAGTGCACGTCAAATAAGGAAATTGTACCAAATATTTTGTGTTTTAAATTCCATTGAAACTGACAAGATAACTTCTCTGGATTTGTATTAAGGTAAATTACTCACATACTTGTGTATATCAGTTTTGCAGCAAATGCAGTGTTTTGACAAACTGTGTTTTAAACCTCTGTCAAATTGTTAAGAATTATGCATTACTATGATTTTAATGATTTTATGACTACTTTAAAATTTACTTTAAGTGAGTGAAGTTGAACATCCTTTCATCTGATTATTGTTTACAGCCCTTGCCTGTTTTCCTGCTCAATTCTGGTCTTTTTACTTTTTATTTGCTGACATTCTTATTCAGTGGAGGATTAAGCCTTTGACTGTAATGCAAATTAAAGTGTTATCTCAAAACATAAAAAAGTGAATTACTGAAAAGGTGCGTTGGAAATGTTGATCATACCAGAGACTTCCCTCACCCATGGAGAGTTACTTTGCCCAAAGCCTTGACTGTTGCCCAAAGCCTTGACCCATATCCTGTGAGCGGATGATGAGGGGTTGTAAGAAGTCAGCATGTTTGCATCAAGCAGGGATGAATCTTAAGATCCAGTCACACCCTTGGGCTGCCTGTGGTCGCCCATTGCCTTGGCTTCAATGCCACCCTGCTCTGCCGTCCAGCAACTCCTTATGACCAAGCCTTCTTCTTTCTCCACTCTGTAGGTTTTGAGAATTTTTCTGCTATTTTAGTGGCACACTAAATGTTTTGGAAATTTTTGGTTAATATCCTAGAACAATCATTTTTTCACTCCAGGACACTTGCTTGTAAAACAAATTGACTTGGATGTAACCTACTAATTATTTTGTTTCTATTCAATTGCTATGATCTTCAGAAATAAAGTTTATATTTTCAATAACAATGTGTGATTTATTTTATTTTTAAAGTGACTTGACATGAAACATCTATAAGTCATGAAGTCATTTAATCTAATGGTAACCCAGACCCTGCACTATGTCACTAAGAATTCAGTTTGTGATTTTTCTCCAAAGAGTGGAGTCTCTAATGCAAGCTATTTGACAGGACCACCATCTGCCCGAGGTCTGATATCTGGAGGAAGGCAGAGCCCAATGGGGGATTTCCATGTGTATTTCAGATGAAAAGATAAGACTACCTGACCTCTTGTTGTCCTCTGTACTTGGGGAAAAGGAGTACCACTCTACACTGCTGGCCAAAGATGCAGCTGGCTGATTCTGATCTCCTGGAGTGTGGCCAACAGCTGTCCAATCTGCGCTCAGCAGCCAAGGGACTTGAAGTTGAAGATCATATCTGCACTCCAAGTTCTACCCAAATTATCTCAACCTTTCATACTACAAAATCTTTTACCATAAAACTAACTAAAGTTGCATTTCTTCTGTAAAATCCAAGCAAATTACGTATTACTGATACTTAAATAAATACTTTATTTTCTGATATTTATTTATCTAGTGAGTATATTATCACTATTTTGTATTCTATAACAATGAAGCACAACCTTTAAATTTTCTGGGAATAAAGACAGTAGTGACAAGCAATGAGTAAATGTTTTTTAAAAAATTAAAAATGTAAACCAAAAAAAGAGAAATGTCTGTGTGTATCAGTTTTGTTGCAAATACAGTATTTTGTCAAACTTTGTTTTAAATATTTGAGAAAAAAATGTTAAGAATGATATATTACTATAGTTTTAATGATCTTTCAGTTTAATGATCTGTCTTACTACATAAGAGTGAAATTAGTATTTTTTCCTTTGCTTATGATTTATACTCTTGCCTATATTCCTGATGAACCATGGTCTTTTTACTTTTTATTTGCCAAGCCCTTTATTTAGAGAAGTATTAAAACTTTTCCTATAATGGAAATTGAAAATATTTTATCTCAAGAACAAGAAAAATTAAAATTTGGGAATTTTAGATGTGTCTATTAACTGAGAGTAAGAGAGAGATATTTATCTCCAGTTTTATCAAATGCACAGTGATTTTTGATTTCTAAGTTTGACCACAATAACATCTTCAGAAATCATGGAGTAATTATTTAGATAAAACAAAAACTCAAGCATAATTTACTTTTTTTTTTTCAGAAGAGAATGGGCCATTTAAAAGAGTTAGTTGGGGGGCCGGCACAGTCGCATAGTGAGTTAATGCCCTGGCCTGAAGCGCCAGCTTCCCATATGTGCCAGCATCCCATATGGGCACTGGTACAAGACCCGGCTGCTCCACTTCTGATCCAGCTCTCTGCTATGGCCTGGGGAAGCAGTAGAGGATGGCCCAAGTCCTTGGGTCCCTGCACCCACGAAGGAGACCTGGAAGAAGCTCCTGGCTCCTGGCTTCAGATCAGCGCAGCTCCAGCCAGTTGGGAAGTGAACCATTGGATGGAAGACCTCTTTCTCTCTCTCACTGCCTCTCCTCTCTCTGTGTAACTCTTTCAGATAAATAAGTAAATCTTTAAAAAAAATAAAAGATTTAGTTTGCTGGAGAATCCCAACACATATACTATAACAGCAGGCTGCTACCTTATTATTTGAAGAAAGAAAAGTATATTTGTGTTCTTGTTTTCATTACATTTTAGATACATTCAGTACTTCACATTTCCAAGACTGTTTTGTTTCTCAAACTATTTTCTTAAACTTAAATTTTTCCCCTTGTATTTCCCTCAAAAATGCACATCATTTTTCCACAAGACAGAAAACACTAATAAGGCATGGCATCCTTGGTATCCTTCCAGTAGTGGCAATGAAAACGACATTTTGCTTATTCGTTCCTGTTGTCCGCACATAATTACATAATTAACAGTATTTGTGAGTTGTATTATGGAAGATGGAATAAGATGTTACTACAAACAAACAAAAAAAAAAACAATTAACATTATAGTTAGTTGTGAAAGATTGAATTTATGTCCCCATATATTAGAGAACAAGGTACAAATGCATTCTCTTGCTATGCTAGTCTATTAAATATTGCACTGGAGGATCTACCCAGCAGTTTAGGGCAAAAGTCAAATGATAAAAATAAAACTATGAGAATGCAAATTGGGAAGGCGAGGTAAAAATTATTATTTACAACTGACGTAATTCTATATATCCAAAGCAATGTGTAATACACATTTGCACAAAGAAACCTAAGAAATAAGATACACTATACATAAAATTTACAGATCTTCAAATGAAATACATCATAAAACAAATGAAGCTTAAAAATTTCATTTACAATTACATCAGAAACTACACTTAGGAATGTGTTTGATAAAGTAACTATAACAAATCGTCAAAGCTAGTAGATACTGCCGAATATACAGAAGTTCTACATAAAAAAAGAAGATATTCCATGTTCATAGAATAATTCAATATTATAACACTTCTCCAAGTGTTTTGTAGATTAAGTAAAATCCTTCCATAACTTCAGTATATTTCTTTCTGAATACTGACAATGTGATTGATGTGAAAATGCAAAAGATCATGAATAGCTAAAAACACTTTGCAAAAAGAGCAGATAAGAGAACTTAGATTTCTTGAAATATATAAATTTGCTATACAGCTGCAGTAATCAAGATAGCATGCTATTACCAAAAAATTATCAAATAGATCAAGGAACATAATCAAGACTCCAGTTATAGCCATTACATTTTTGGTCAAGTGATTTTCTACAAAGGTGCCAAAGCAATTCAAGAGAGAAAAAAATAAACTCTACAACAAGTCTGACAGAATTAGATATCCGTATGAGATGTGTTCAAAAGGTTCACAGAAAATGAACATTGTGGGAAAATAACTATGTATGAACATGAATATTAAAAAAAAGAAAGATAAACTTAGATAAAAGTAACCCAAAATTAAACACAGAATTTGATGTAAAACTGTAATTATAAAGCAGGTGGAAAAATCCTTGTGGCTATGGGTTAGGCAATGTTCTTATGTATGGCAAAAAAGGAAACTACAATAAAAGGAAAATCAATTGTACTCATTAGAAGTAAAAATTAAGAAGCCTAGAAAGGCAGGTTATATTCTGTGAAAAATATTTGCAAAATGTGTTTCTGACAAAGGACTTTTATCCAGAAGACATATCGAAATTAAACCCAGCAATAGGAAAACAAGCAACCAGAAAAATCTGACTATAGATTGAAACATGCACTCCAGATAATTAGATACAAGGATATCAAATTTGCATGTGTAAAATTTCTCAACATTAGTCATGTAGAAAATACAAAGCACAACTATAGTTCTGTACCATAATACATACATGCTAGATCAGCTCCAGTTTAAAAAAAAATATAGATGCAGAAGATACATCTTCTAAGATAAAATTTAGGTACTTCAATATAATGTATTGTGACTGCAATAAATCACTGCTTATCTGGAGAAAGCTGAATGAGATGAGAATGGAGAGATTGAAAAAAGATGGGAAGAGGGCAGGCATAGTGGCTTAGGGGATAAAGCCACAGCCTGCAATGTTGGCATCCCATGTAGGTACTTGTTCAAGTCCCGGCTGCTCTACTTCTGATTCAGCTCCCTGCTAATATGCCAGTGAAAGTAACAGAGGATAGCCCAAATGCTTAGGCTCCTGCACCCCTGTCAGACCTGGATGAAGCTCCTGGCTCCTTGTTTCTGATTGGCCCAGCTCTGGCTGTTGAAGTCATTTGGGGAGTGAATCAACAGATGGAAGATTCCCTCTTACTCGTTTATTTTTAAAGATTTATTTATTTATTTGAAAGAGTTAGACAGAGAGGTAGAAAGAGAGAGAGAGAGAGAGAGGGAGAGAGAGAGAGAGAGGTCTTCCATCGGCTGGTTCACTCCCCAAATGGCCACAATGGCTGGAGCTGCACCTATCCAAAGCCAGGAGCCAGGAGCTTCTTCCAGGTCTCCCACATGGGTGCAGGGGCCCAAGCACTTGGGCCATCTTCTGCTTTTCTAGGCCATAGTAGAGAGCTGGATCAGAAGTGGAGCAGCTGGGACTTGAAGTGGCACCCATATGGATGCTGGCACTGCAGGCAATGGCTTTACCCATTATGCCACAGCACCAGCCCTGATTCTCTTTTATTCTCTCTCTCTCTCTCTCTCTCTCTCTCTCTCTCTCTCTCTATCAAATCTACCTTTCAAACAAATAAATTTTTACATATATATATATATATATATATACACACATACACACACACACACACACATATATATAAAGGACAGGAGGGACACTAGTTGGAGGGGCACATTTTGCAGTTAAACAGGGTAATCACCTGTTTGGTATGCCTATATCTCATATGGGAGTGCTGGTTTGAGTCTCAGCTACTAAGCTTCCAGTCCAGCTTTCCTCTGATGCATTCTGTAAGACAAAAGATGATGATGGAATTCCTGGCTCTTGGCTGCAGGGTGGCTCAACCCTGGCCACTACAGGCATTTTGTTTACACTATTTATAGAGTTGAACCATTGATGGAAGATATCTCTCTATCTCTTTCTCTGTCATTCAAGTAGATGAAAATATATAAATATATGTTTCTTTTAAAGGGTGTGAGCTAAGTTTGTGAATGATGACTATGTACATTATCTTCATGAAGACCATTGTTTCACATGTCTACATGTGTCAAAAACTATCATTGTGCTTGCTGAGTATATGAATAATATGGTGTGTCAAATACATATACTAAAGGTTTTTATAAAAGCATATTTGATGCTTCCTTTCATCAAATTTGCAAGGTCATCGACTGCCACTATGTACACGGCTTTTTTTTAATCAAAGTGAAGAAAATGCTTATATTATGTTTCTTGACTTAATAGTAGTGACAAAACAGTAAAATCCAAAACTAAATATGGTAATTTGAGCACATGCAAGTGATTATTTCAGTCACTCTTGAAGATTAGTGTCTGCTTATCATTTTCCCCAACTGCTCAATCAGGTATAGAGGTGTTTCCAGCGCATATATTGCTGAACAATTTCTGCTGATTTTTATTCTTCAAAGAAAAATGTTTATTAATATTAATTTTGCTATACTATATCTTAATTATCAGATGAAAAACAAACATTAGTATAAAGAGTCAAGCCAAATTTTCTTTGAATATTGAAGAATATTAGGCTAATAATAAATTTATTAACAGCTGCTATACTTTTGCAAACAATGTGCAGCAGAACATAAAAACAACCAATGTTAACTTGAAAAGAAAGGAGGTTCTTTTCTTCAAACTTAACAACCAAAACAATAGTATAACAAATATTCTTTGAAAATACAAGGGTATTCTACATGAACACAGGTATAAAGATCTTTGTTAGGTAGAGAATGCATTCAAATTAATGTTGGTGTAATAAAAAGTAGGCAGCTGGAAATTTAGTGAAGTTGGGTAGTTTGTTTAGCTTGAAAACTTACTGCATTCATTCATTGCCACATTTCTGGATCCAAGATTTTAAGAGCATATTTTTTCTCAAGTAATTTGCTTAGCAACGTATGTTTGAGACATAATTAGAAATTAATATGCATGTGTGCATACACATTCTGGTTTTCCACTGCTGTGTACCAACCACATGCAGTCTTGTGGTTTTAAAACAACATTAACAATTCATTTTGCTCAGCACTCTGCATCTGGACATGACTTAGGGACAGACCATCTCTCTTCCACAAGTTATCAATGCTCCTGAAAAGATGGAGATACTTGTTGGTTCCTCTCCATGTGGATTTCCATAGGAATCACTAGCTTCCTCAAAGCCAAATGGTTGAATTCCATGATCAAATTTCTTCAGAGTCAGCAAGGTGAAACTATCTTTTTTTTTAAGGTGTGGACAAGAAGTTGGCAGAGCAGTGACACTTCTTCCACCTACTGTTGGGAAGATACACACACTTCTCTCTGTGTCAAAGAACTGTAGAGCCACACCAAGGCTACTTCAAAAAGCTCAAGAAAAATGGAGTTAAAAGATAATTTCAGTACAGAATTTTTTTAAATACACGCATAGATATTATTTCTCATATTATGATTTTTCCATGAACTATCTGAACATCTGATATTTTAAAAATGTCAATGCGGTGGTAACAGTTTAAAATTTTACAGTGTAATTTCTATAATCATATCTGTTAATCATATCTGTTTCTGAAAAGTATTTTAGAGGTGTCTTTTTCAAACACTTTACACAGATTGATTGTAACTTCATCACTACAAGTCCCAAAGTTAAATTGGATTTAAGCATTTAATTTACTTATTTACAGAGAGGAAAGCAATGTGGTAAGTTAGAGGCCCTATATGGGTGAATGTAGCCAAATATCTTTTTCACCAAATATGTAAATGAATTTTCATAGTGTATTTTCAATAAGTTGACAACAAGTGCTGTCAATAAGCTGATAGACATGAAGAAATTTATTTTTTTTCATATTGTAATCAATAACTTCTAGTTTTTTAATGATGAACTTGTAATGTCAATTTGTTTTGCTACAATTTTGGGGTTGCATTTTTATCACATGCAAAGAAACTGCTTAACTAATTTCAAACATCTTTCCATTGTTTTTTCCTAAAAATGTTTTTATATGCGTAAGTTTTTTGGTAGATGTCATAAATAAATGTTCACATTCAATTTGTTTCCACTTTGATAACATAAGACTCATTCTTCCACTTCCTTACTTACAGTGAACAACTTAATCATATAGAGAATGGCATCAAAGAAGAAGATAATCAGAGATGCCTACATGATAGCAAAGGTAAGCTAATACATTGAACTCTACCCTGTGAAGTATAAATTCATTCTTTTCATTAAAGTTCTCAGAGAGATATCTTAATCACTATGAATTTCTGTTGATTTTTGGCAAAGTTGCATAAAAATTAAAATGCAAAGGCTAGCACTTCCAATTTATTTCTGAAAAACTTTCATAGTCTCAGCAGATTCAACTCAGTCAGCTTCCTAGGAGTGAAAGAAGAAAGAAGGGCTCGGGACTCCTTATTTTACTACTACAGCTTTGACATTAAAGCTCCTTCAGGAATTCAGAGACTAAATAAAGTTGATTGGAATTGCTGCAGATGCCATAAATTAAATTTCTCATATCTCACTTTCCTAAATGTTCAAATAATATATAAGACACCTGAGACCAGCATCCCATTAGGGAAATTTTCAAAAAGTATTTAATAACAATGCATATTCCATCTCCATCTCTCTTGTTGTTATTAATGACATAAATTATTCCCATTCATGTGTGCTTGTGTGTATATATAAGAGTATACATGTATCTGTATATGCATTATTTCCATATACATCCCTTTATATAATTTCCATATGTGAATCAGTATCATTTGGTCTAGAATACTCTAATTATATTTTTAAAAATGACTGAGAGGAGATGACCTGACCATTTGGAAATTGTGAGAATTCTGAAAGGATCAAGGGAGACCCAGATAATTGCAGCTCTGGTGTCACATGTCAGCTAATTACCAGCTTTTCAAGGGAAGTTAATGGGAACTCTCCAGGGCAAAGGCTTTGAAGGAAACAAAAATAGGATGCCCCTTCACTTAAAATTTCAAATGACAGAGTGGGTTCCTCTGATAGTTTGTCATTCCACAAAATAGTAAGTAAAAGTAAGGAAGAAAGTAAGTAAATAGCAGACCTTAATCCCAGTGAGCTGCTTCTGGTTTGGGGCTTCAAGGAAGACTGAACCTAGAAGCTTGCCTTTGTTTCATTTAACTTGGAAGCATCTCAAAGCAAAAAAGAAAATTATGTGCTATAAAGAGGGTATTCCTCAAAAACTGTAATAATAAAGTAAATAATCCTCTGCTGTCTGTGGCATGTGATCACTGTTGGACAACAGTGGGTGTGCTGAAAGCCTGGGCAGAAAACTAGGAAGAGAGGGTGGAGAATTAGGTTCTGTACACAAAATTAAGTCTTGCATACTAGGAATTGAGGAAGCTACTCACAACCAAGCAAAGTTTGCGTGTTCAGATGAGACCCTATGCTTTCGATTAAGATCCATCATTAGGCTCAGCATAAGCTGTTAAGTAAAAGAGTAAGCAGATGTGTAAATAAGCAGGCTAAGGATTGAATAAGAATTTCCAACTGAGAGATTTTTTATTATTATTATAATTTTTGTCCCAGATGTTCAGAGAAATCTGTAACTAAAACACTAATTAATCTCAAGTGAAAGATATAGAAAATTTTGGAAACTGTTAGTAAAATGGTACAGTTTTGTCTGTGGTATGATTTACATCCCAGACTCCATCCTAGGTTCTAGCCCATGACACCAGGTGACCAAATGACCCAACCACAGGTGTCAGCTCCACCCCCACCCTAATGGGATTTGCTGTTCCTATTTCCCAGCACCACGGCAAAGGTATAACAAGACCTGTTTCCCTTACACATGCTCTCCTTCTTAGCCCCTTCATTCCTACCTCTCGGATTTCCCCCATCAGTAAACCCTTTCTCTTAGTCCAGCATTCAGTGTGTTTTGTGGTGGCCTTACCGAAACCACAAATGACAAAAAATTATGTAGTCAATCAAAAGATTTAAAGATCACTAAACAAACATACAAGTCCATCCCATTCCAATGGACAATCATAATAAAAGAAACAAAACACTGAGCAGGCTGATTTTTTGTTAGCACATTAAGAGACCTTAAATGTCCTCTTTCTAAACAAACGAACAAACAAACAACAAAATAAAGTATATGAAGAAACAGAAAATGAACGTGTATTTGCAGGAGCTGTGAGCAGTAACATGGATGTTGGAATTAACAGACAAAGCATTCAAATCAACTATATCCTTTTTAAGAAACTCAAGCAAAAAAAAACAAAAAACAAAAAAAAAACAAAAAAAAACAAAAAAAACCCAAAACACCTCTCTTTCCACAAAAGCTACAAACAGAATCTTCACAATCTTCACAAGGACCAGCAACTTCTTTCCTAGATTTGTATCTAAAAAACTGAAAACATGTATTTAAACAAATATCTGTACACAGACCTTCACAGCATCATGATTCAAAGATCTACAAGGTAGAAACAATGAAATATCCATTGTCAGAAGAATTGGTAAACAGGATGAGGCTTGTATACACAACAGAATTCACCTACAGAGGCTGGCACCATGGCTTAACAGGCTAATCCTCCACCTTGCGGCGCCGGCACACTGGGTTCTAGTCCCGGTTGGGGCGCCGGACTCTATCCCGGTTGCCCCTCTTCCAGGCCAGCTCTCTGCTATGGCCCGGGAAGGCAGTGGAGGATGGCCCAAGTGCTTGGGCCCTGCACCCGCATGGGAGACCAGGAGAAGCACCTGGCTCCTGGTTTCGGATCAGCAAGATGCGCCGGCCGCAGAGGCCATTGGAGGGTGAACCAATGGCAAAAAGGAAGACCTTTCTCTCTGTCTCTCTCTCTCTCACTATCCACTCTGCATGTCAAAAAAAAAAAAAAAAAAATAGACTTCACCTACAGAAAGGAGTGAAGCTGTGGTACTCGCTCTACCAGGGATGAGCCTTGACAACACCACAGTGAGTGAAAGAACCCAGATATGAAAGTTTACTCATGATTCTTTTGGCATGAAATATCCAGTGCAGGTAAATCCTCAGAGACAGAAAGCAAATCAGTAGTTCCCAGGTTCTGAGTGGAGAAAGTGAGGCAGAGTTCTTAATGAAGAGCGGGTTTTCTTTTCAGTCAATACAAATATTATGGAACTTGATAGAATTCAAGTTGCACAATGTTCTGAACACAACAAATAACACTGACTGTATTCCGTAATGACAAATTTTATGTTGTGTAAATTGCACTTCAATTTTTAAAAAATGCATTTAAGGAAAATGAGTGATTGGAAACTTTCTGGTATCGAGTAGGTAACTGCAGGAAATTGGAGGTCAGTGACTTATTGTTAGGAAAAAAAGGCTGTATTATTTCAAGTGTTGTGCTTTTGGAGGTATAAGAGAGCTGTGGAAGTGATGAGAAATGGTTGAATTAAAATTACAGCGAAGAACTTTTCTGAACAGATCTGATTATTAGTGGCTAGCTTTTTATGATCTGAGGACATTGCCAGACTGAGGGAGGAGATAAAGCTCAGGTTTAACTGAGGCAAAGGTTCACTAAGCCCATGATTTCATTCACATAAAATAAAAAAGCGTGCTCCATCAGTCTGGCTGCTGGAGATAAGGACAGCAGTTATCCTTGAAAAGTTGTGTGCAGAAGGGGGCACCAGGTGAAGTCCTTGTTGTGAGTTATCTTCTATCTTGAGTTTGGTTCCAGCTTCCCAACTGTGCTCATTGTGTTTACATTCATCAGGCTCATCTATACTGACGATTTGTGCACATTTTTCTATGTACAAGTATAACATACTTCCAAGAACATTATAAAAATAAAAATGATTGCTGATTTGTGCTTTCAGGTGGAATTCTCCATACTTTCAAAATCTGTGGCTTCCTGATAGTCACTCTATATATGAAGAATCCAAGGGTGCAGACATATGGCTATACTTAAAGTTATTCCTTGGTTATCTCTACCATGGGAGTTTGGAAAAATGGAATACCGCTATTTGAAAGAATCCAGGGAGGAGGATAAGCATTCTTCATAGTACTGAACATCACCTACAATAGACCACGAATTGACCCAAATGTAAATGTTACCATGGTTGAGAAACTCTGAAATCAACAACATGTTTTTCTTTTCTTTTATTTGACTGTTGATGGTAATTTCCAGGATGTTATTTTTCGTGACTCAGTGGTGTCATGTGCGTTTGTGCTATACGCTTTTTCCCAAAATTGTGCCTCTCCTCAGTTTTTTATTCCCTGAATATTAATTAACCTTCATGGCTCCAAGTTAATCACAAATAGTCATAAAAACTATATTATTCTCCTTTCCTTGGACCTTGTTTTCTCTTCAGAAGATTATCATTTCCCCACATCCAAATGAAAATGAGATGAAGAAGCAAAATGTGCAAAATTTTGTTCAAAAAAAAAAGATAAGCTGACAAAATATTTTACCAGCTATTAACTACCCAAATGTCCAAAACTTCCTCAAACTCTCCTGAGGTTTATTGCCTTATTTCTGTATCTATGAGAAAAGAAATGTTTGACAAAATTTTTCTGAATTTAGTGAAATGGTTTTATCTGAAGTTCATGAGGAGTGTGCTTATACTAACAGCTCAAGTTTTCTGAGTAGATGATCACAAAACAATAGGAAATTGATTTCTCAGTCCAAATTAGGCACTTCTTTCAGGTGTAAGCATCAAGAATACTGTTCTGATCAAAAGACTACTCGGGTTTTCAGTTCCATCCATCATCACAGTCCCTCATTCAGCTTCCAAAGGCCATGCAATATATTACAAGTGGTGGTGGATGTTGAGGTTTATTTGACAGCACTACATCCAAGACTCCAGGGATTCCTACAAATAAAGTTACTTTGCACCATTTCATGATGTTCTGAAGATGATTCCATTCTGTTTGGAGAATAAGCAGATGCTTATGGGACAGATTGCATTTTAGGAAGAGAAGGAGAGCAGATAGCCATTACCTCAACAGAGTGAGGTCTTACACTTCCCACTCTGTCACCTGGAGCCTGGGAGAGGCGGCAAGAGTGGCACACGTATGCTGTGTCTTACACGAGTGATCTCCAGATGGCACAAGACTTTGTCCTAACTGTGGTCCTTCAGATCATTCTTTATTTTTTTTCTGATGCAACACATTTTGGGTGGTTTTATAATCCAGCAGAGTTGTGTGATACTTGTACCCATACGGAAAAAGTTGAATAAAGGAAGCACTCCTTTAGCCTCTTGGCTGGCTAAACACTGAACAGCTTGGTGGGGAACCTGAGGAAGCTATTGGGAGACCATGGCATTGACAGCCTGCTGTGCGGAAGGAGATGCCCTAAGTGGTAGTGGCCAGGGCAGAGGCATTTGAGACGGAGGAGAAGCATTGATGTGACCAACAGTCTCTGCATCATATTCAACATTTCCAGGTTGCCAATAGGATTGGGAACGCACCACAGAAGTGGATATGGAGTGGCTAGATGAGGATCATAGATAAGATACTGCTGTGCTCTCACGGTAGCACTGAATTCTTCTATTTTATCTTCTGCAGGTAAATTTGGAATTTTTCCTCATTTCTCGACACATGGCCTTTTGCCATGTTGAAGACATCAAACACTATTTTTACTCTCGATTCTTTTCAGTGTTTATGAGAAGCAGTGTCAGCCTTCCAGTTTACACCCTCCTAGGATACTTCTTTGGACCTAAGTGAGAACAAAAATCTGATGAATTAAAATCTTCCTCAATATAAGATATAATTCTAATGACACCTGGGTGCATATTTATTTACAACAACCAGTCTTCTAAGTCCCACCTATGCAAGACAGCTTCTCTTTGTGTGAGTTTCATTAGTTGCAAGGAAAAATGAATGTTAGGAAAATTAGACACACACACGCCACTTCTTAGAATGGAAAGTCATTCTGGTTCAAGAGGATTTAAGGAATTCCCTTATTTATCCTTCTCACTTAGCATGTCTGTTTCTTTTGACAAGTGTCCTCTTTTTAAAGATTTATTTGTTTATTTTGAAAGTCAGAGTTACACAGAGAGAGAAGGAGAGAGAGAGAGAGAGAGAGGTCCCAGCTGCAATGGCCAGAGCTGGGCTCATCCAAAGCCAGGAGCAGGGAGCCCCCTCCAGGTCTCCCACGTAGGTACAGGAGCCAACGGACTTGGGCCATCTTGCACTGCCTTCCCAGGCCACAGCAGAGAGGTGGATCAGAAGTGGAGCATCCAGGTCACAAACCGGGGCCCATATGGGATGCTGGCACTGGCAGCAGCGCCCTCACCTGCCTTGCCACAGTGCCTGCCCCATGGGATCCAGGAATTTAATGCTAGCTTCCCACCTGGGTGGCAGGGGCCCAAACACTTGGGGACTTTTCCACTGCTTTTCCTAAGCCATTAATAGGGAGCTGTATAAGAAAGAAATGGAGAAGTCAGGACATGAACTGGCACCCATAATGAATGCTGGCATTTCAAACAGTGGCTTTACCGATTGCACAACAATGCCAGCCTCAAATGTCATGTCTTTTTCAATTATTTCTGGTAGGCAATTCATCTTCTATCTTAAGTAAAGAGGGAGCTGAGGAGTTCATATTTTTCATAGTGTTTAACATGTGGGTTGAATTACCCACATTCCATATCAAAATGCTGGAATCCCAGTTCTGCTTCTGAGCCCAGTTTCCTGTTGATGCATACTCCAAGGGAGTAGATGATGGCCCAAGCAGCTAGATCTCTGCCACCCACCTGGAGATCTAGATTAAGTCCCTGGCTCCTAGCTTTAGCTTATCCCAGCCTAGGTCACTGCAGGCATTTGGGGAGTTAACCTGTGGGTGGAAGATTTCTGACTGCCTATGCCTGTCTCTCTCTCTCAAATAAAAATTAATTAATTAAAAAAAAAAAAAAGAAGAGGCTGTTGATTTCATTAGGTAAACTAATTGCCACCAGCCCTCTCGGATGGACCAATTTATTCCAGCCACCTTCTTGTTGTCTAAATCTCATTATTTATTTGCTTGGCATCATCTTGTTAATAACTAAACTTGAATTAAATATTGAGACCTTGGCCTGTGGGAAGGAATAGTCATCAGTGAAAGACATAGACATAGTAAATTCTACTTGTGATATAGTACATCCATTAGATAAGCAAAAAGGAATCTGGGGCCCAAATGTAGCTAAATATCTTTATAGCTATTTTCAAGCTTTATTTATTTTAAAGGCAGAGTGACAGGTAGAGAAGAGACATCTTACATACTCTGGTTCATTCCCCCAAATGCTCACAAGAGATGGGACAAGGGCAGGCCAAAGATAGAAGCCACCAACTCCATCTGGGTCTCCCACGTAGGCAGGAATCCAAGCATTTGAGCCATCGTTGGCAGCTGCCCAGGTCCATTACCTGGAAGGTGGAGAAGAGTAACTGGGACTTGAATCAGAAACTCTGATATATCTGGGCTTCTCAAATGGTGTCCAAAGCATTCTCTCCCTTTTATTGTTCTTGTGATAAAAATATTCATAGCTGACTGCTTTAAGTATGGTTTATCAACTCAAATATAATATGAAATCAAAATGTTCGTATCACCTCATTTTAATAGAATAGAAATGTTGTATATAAGAAATAATAATATTGATAATTTCTTACATTAGCTTAATTATTTCAAAATTGCTCCCCTGGGAAAGTCAAGACATATTTTTGCATTCTAGCAGAGTGCCCAGTACCCTGAGAATGCATTCACTTTGCTTCCTGTCCAGTGTTGCACAAAGATTTCTTTACTAATCAATACAGATTGGTTAAACACGGTGGTCCTCTGTAGTCTATGAATGCATTCTCAGAGTTTGAAAAAAGGATCTAGGTGAGGTGATATTTTTCTGGTAATTGTCTTAGCTTCTTGGTTTTCAAAATGACCATGTGATGAAATAAGCACATTTTAAAAATGTGTCAGCTGAGACCAAGGACATTTAAATAACTCCAGCATTTGGAATGAGGTTTGCCCATGAGAGGCTGACATCAAATCTAATGGAAGATTTCAAAATGACTTGAAAATTGTCTTTCATGCACAGAAATAGAGGTCGGCTCTCCAGGGCAGTTTGGGCAGCCTCTGCTCTCCAGAGTCCAGAGAGCCTGAAACCTCCTCAGGTTTTTCTGCTTTTTCTCGGTGGTCTTTGTTGTGTGACTCAGGAATGAGGCTGTGGCTGCAGCATGTGAGCACTAAATCTCAACATGAAAAAGAAGAGCAGGACACGTGTCAGTTAACTCTTAAGAAGGATTCCTAGGAAGTTGCCACGTGACACAGGGATGTTTGAAGATGCTTAGATTCAAAGGCAGCTGGGAAACGTAAGGTTTATTCTAAACAAACATATGGCCACTCAAACTCCAGGTTTCTCTAATTTTAGGAAGAGACTCTAAACAATAATGATAAATAAGTCATCCCACCCTGTAAAGGATGAAGAAGTTGTTTAAGGGTTATCAGGCTCACTCTGCTTTTGCACTTGGAAATCCCTTCCAATGGTGCCTCTCCAGGATGGGTCACATTAAAAAAAAGGTTGTTATTATTTACACAAATAATCTACAAAAACAATACTCTTCTAATTGGTCTTTGTGCATTGTTGATGAGGCAAAATTAGGATTATAGCATTCTTCTAGAAGCTATGTTGAAATTAAAGGAACACTAATTAAGATTTGGAAATGGTGCTGTAATTAGATGACTGTTGTATTCATAGCGTTCTGCAGATTACTCTAATTTCAATCATTTATAAGGTAAACCTGTTAATTCTGTTCATTATGATTTTGAAAAATATATTCCAGCCAGGAAATTATATTCTTCAGAACAGTGAATTTTCTGAGACCTACTGGGAGAGGTTGTATCTTTGTGCTCTCAGCAGAGAACAGAAGTAAATCTATTTTTATTGAATGAAACAATTAACTGTTCCTTACATTCACTTTATTTTTTCAGCTTCATTCCAAAATGAATATTAACTGTAAGTAGTCTATCTTTGCTTATTTGGTGACATATCTAAAATTGTCAGTATAGTTACAGTCTCATTAACAAGAAAATAAAATCTTTATTTGCATGTCTATGTGTGAGGATAGAATAAATTTGATGTAGATCTGAGGAGGGACTTTGGTAGAAGAGGCAGAGTCAACTTGGAGTCCTGGTCTGGCCATATTGTAAGTGATACTTTTACACATTATTTTGAGAATGCATTTACACAGTGGCATGCATAAAGTTATTACAAATGTTCAAAGGCCATGAGTGATTTTCCATCTTCTTGTGCACATGTTTTTTGTAGGAAAGTAGCAATCCACAGGAGATGTTAACTTTGTCACTTAACAGAGATAATGGGTTTTGATTGGTGTAAGGTGTCCATATGCTCAAGCGTTTTGGAGGAATTAGAAGCCAGTGGCTGAGATAGGATAGTGAAAATAGAGAAAGAGAGAAAGAGAGAGAGAGAGAAAGAGAGAGAGAGAGAAGAGAGAGAGAGAGAGAGAAAGAGAAAGAGAAAGAGAGAGAAAGGAAGGAAGGAAGGAAGGAAGGAAGGAAGGAAGGAAGGAAGGAAGGAAGGAAGAGAGAGAGAAAGAGAGAGAAAAAGAGAGAAAATAATGGGTACAGTGATTGTGGAAAGCAAACATGTTTAGAGATTGTTCTGCTTGTTTGCCTGTATTTTGCCACTTTTGTCTTAGTTTAGGAAATAGTGATATTTGTATGGATATTTTTGTGTGTCTGCTTGGTGAAATTTATATTTAAAGAAATAAACATATTTTCAGCTTTTGGATTAGAGGAGTTTTATAAATAATGAAAACCCCAATGTCTGCTTTGCTTGGAATGCTTTATTATAAATAGTTGCCACACAAGTTCTCAGTCAAGATCTTGTTGCCTATGCAGTTGGTTATTTGATCATTTTTGTTATTCTAGAAAGTATTTTATAAGTAAAAATATTGAGTTTTTTTTTTTTTAGTTCTTTTTTTATTTATTTATTTGACAGGTAGAGTTATAGACAGTGAGAGAGAGACAGAGAGAAAGGTCTTCTTTCCATTGGTTCATCCCCCAAATGACTGCTATGGCCGGAACTCCCCCATCCGAAGTCAGGAGCCAGGTGCTTCTTCCTGGTCTTCCATGCGGGTGCAGGGGCCCAAGCACTTGGGCCATCCTCTACTGGCTTCCCAGGCCACAGCAGAGAGCTGGACTGGAAAAGGAGCAGCTGGGACTAGAACCGGCGCTCTTATGGGATGCCGGTGCTGCAGACAGAGGATTAACCAAGTGAGCCACGGCGCCCGCTCCAAAGATTTTTCCTTTAATTCTAACCACAATTAAAAACACATTTAACAGAACAATAAACATGTGGCATCTCTTCAATTGCCATTTTCTTATCATATACATGAAAAAAGCCATCTGGCTCAGTGCCTGTTGTAAGCATTATTTCAAATTCCATAGCTCTAGTGTTCTTATAGTTTAATGTAAGTATATGTACACCACATCTTAATTATTCGTGATTTACTAGAAATTGGATTATATTTATTTGAGACTTTACGTCTATCTTTTATATACATTCAGTTGGAGATAAGAGGGTTTTACAGAGGCCTGGAATTTTTTTGTTTTAAAAAAATATAAGGTCATCAATGCTTTAGTTCTTTCCAACCAGAAACACAAGGTCACCATGTTGACTCATTGATCAACTAGAATATTTTAGATTTTTAGATTTGTAAGTTACAGATTTATTTTTACAGTTTTATAATATTATTGGGACAGAGGCATGCAACTTTATAAATGTATTTATCTGACTCTTTAGAAATAGTTGCTCACATACATTCTTATAATAGCAAAGCAGCTTATTTTAAAATAAACTGGCTTCTTCAGCAAATATTGATGCTTTGGAAATTGGTGTCACATACATCAATACACTACGGATACAGTGTGTTACCAATTCTTATTTTTTGTATGAGATAGAATATGTCTAAAATATTTGAAGTAATTGGCACAGTATAACATACACCAATTCTGGAATTGTTATTTCTACACATCTAGTCTTTTGATAACTGACAACATGGCTAATTTAAATTGTTGGCATACAAATGAAACATAAGTCCCATATTCACTTCACAAGCCCCGAATTAGCAATTCACGTATTTATTTGGTACTCAGTAAATTTTCAGTACTGAGCTATACCAAAAAATTCATCTGAATCAGTAAAGTTATTATTTTACTTGGCCCAAAAAATTTAGAAAGTAGTAAAACGTTATAATTAATGCCTCATCTAAATGAAATCATCTACATTTTTCTTTTTACTTGCTTCACTTACTTCGCTTTAGCATAATGTCTTGAAGACCTATCCATGGGATGGACATTTTTCTTCTTTAAGGCTGATCAGTATTCCATTGTGTCCATATATGTGGCATGTGCAGGAATGTATAGACAGATTACATGAGTTTATACTACATCCCCTTATCTGTTCATCCACTGATGGACATTTGGGTTGTTTTCCCTTGGCTATTATGAATGATGCTGCATTGTATCTGTAGTAGTGAAACTCGTAACAACAGAACATAGAAATATGAATTCCAGGCACTAGGGACAGGGTGGGAAAGAGAGTTCTTGCTTCAGTTTCTCAGGTTGAAAAAGCTCTAGAACTCTGCTGCACAACATTGTGAATGCGGTTAACACCACTGAACTGCACACTTACGATTGGCTAAGAAGACAAATTTTATGTTTTGTATTTTGCCATAATTCTTTAAAAATAAAAATTAATGTCTCATATAAAAAACCAAATGTCAAAGTTTGAAGGGCTTTCTCAACATAGCTGAGATTAAGATTAATGCTACTACCTGTGAAAATCTAATTTGAAACACGATGATCTCTTCTTTAGTTTCTATCGTATGCTAGAAAAATCTGACAGTGATATAGTGTTGAGGGAAAAAAGGATGAAGTAATACTCAGTAGTTTAGATTGATTTTTCATGTTTTGAGTGAAAGGTTCCAATTTTTTCTTTATCTTTGCAGTAATATACTGTCATCTTAGTAAAAATTTGATCTCCATATTGATGCATTGCACTGTAAGGATTCATTCATTGAGAGACATGCATTGAGTCTCCTAAAGAAATATAAAGAAATGACAACACTGTATCCATCTTTTCTTTTTTGTAATTCAATAGTTTTTCTTTTCCTATATTAATTTCAAAACTTTACATCAACACTTACAGTTACAGTATTCTCACCAGAGTTGAGATTTTGAAAACATGTATTCTGAGGAATATATTTAAAGAAATTATGCTCACAAGGTAATCACTCTAGGAAGAATTGTGATGGTTTCATAGGGTTCATGAGTTAACTAACACTTACTACAAAGGCTTCTATCTTTTTTAGAGAAAAATAGAAGCAAATCTTTTTTCTTTTTTTTTTTTTTTTTTTTTTTTAGTTTTAGGAGGAATCACATTAAAAATATGTAACAAGTATACTGGGAAAAAAGAGTATGAAAATAGGATAGCATGGTAAGTTATGGAAATAAAATTTGTTACTGAATATTCTTCATAGAAAACACTGTGGTGTAGCAAGTAAAGCCACCACCTGCAGTGCCGGCATCCCATATCGGGGCTGGTTTGAGTCCACGCTGTTCCACTTCTGATCCAGCTTTCTTCTATGGCCTGGGAAAGCAGTGGGAGATGGCCCACGTCTTTGGCCCTTGCACCCCTGTGGGAGAACTGGAAGAAGCTCCTGGCTCTTGATAGACTCAGCTGCAGCCATTATAGCCACCTGGGGAGTGAACCATCAGATGGAAGACCTCTCTCTCTCTCTCTCTCTCTCTCTCTCTCTGCCTCTGCTTCTCTGTGTGTTAACTCTTCCTTTCAAAAAAATAATTTTTTAAAAAAATTAGTTATTTATTTGAAAGGCAGAAATGCACACAGAAAAGGAGAGGCAGAGAGAGAGAGAGAGAGAGAGAGAGAGAGAGAGAGGTCTTCCATTCACTGGTTCACTCCCCAATTGGCCTCAATGGCTGGAGCTTCACTGAACAGAAGCCAGGAGCCAGGAGCTTTTTCTGGGTCTCCCTCGCGGGTTCAGGGGCCCAAGGACTTGGGCCATCTTCCACTGTTCTCCCAGGCCATAGCAGAGAGCTGGATCAAAAGTGGAGCAGCCGGGACTCTTATCAGTGCCCAGATGGGATACTGGCCCTCCAGGTGGCAGCTTTACCCACTATGCCACAGCGCCAGCCCCAATAAATAAATCTTTAAACAAAAAAAAAAGAAAGAAAAAAGAAAGAAAGAAAGAAAGAAAGAAAGAAAGAAAGAAAGAAAGAAAGAAAGAAAGAAAGAAAAAAAGAAAGAAAGAAAGAAAACACTTGATGAGACAAAGTACAATATTAGGCACTTCATGGAAGCTTTGCTAGCAGTAGCATGGCATTCATGTATTCACATTAACTTTCAAATACTTTAGAAACAACAAATTTAGTACCTGATTTTGACACTGATTAAGAGCAAATTGTATGAAATGTAAAATACTGACATCTAAGTCCAACAAGTGAGAAAATTTTTCTTTTCTTTTTTTTTAACTTTTTATTTAATGAATATAAATTTCCAAAGTACACCTTATGGATTACAATGGCTTTTTACCCCACATAACTTCCCTCCCACTCGCAACCCTCCACTTTCCCACTCCCTCTCCCCTTCCATTCACATCAAGATTCATTTTCAATTATCTTTCTACACAGAAGATCAATTTAGTATATATTAAGTAAAGGTTTCAACAGTTTGCACCCAATAGAAACACAAAGTGTAAAATACTGTCTGAGTACTAGTTATAGCATTAAATCACAATGTACAGCATATTTAGGATAGAGATCCTACATGAGGAGTAAGTGCACAGTGACTCCTGTTGTTGACTTAACAAATTGACACTCTTGTTTATGACATCAGTAATTCCCCTAGGCTCTTGTCATGAGTTGCCAAGGCTATGGAGGCCTTTTGAGTGCAACAAATCTAATCATATTTAGACAAGGTCATAGTCAAAGTGGAAGTTCTCTCCTCCCTTCAGAGAAAGGTACCTCCCTCTTTGATGACCTGATCTTTCCCCTGGGATCCCACTCACAGAGATCTTTCATTTAGGTCTTGTTTTTTTCTTTTCTTTTCTTTTTTTTTAAATTTTTTTTCCAGAGTGTTTTGGCTTTCCATGCCTAAAATACTCTCATGGGCTTTTCAGCTGGATCCAAATGCCTTAAGGGCTGATTCTGAGGCCAGAGTGCTATTTAGGACATCTGCCATTCTATGAGTCTGCTGTGTATCCCACTTCCCATGGGATCATTCTCTCCCTTTTTTATTATATCAGTTAGTATTTGCAGACACTAGTCTTGTTTATGTGATCCCTTTGACTCTTAGTCCTATCAGTGTGATCTATTGGGAACTGAAATTTATCACTTGGACTAGTGAGATGGCATTGGTACATGCAATCTTGATGGGATTGAATTGGAATCCCCTGGCACATTTCTAACTCCACCATTTGGGGCAAGTCCGATTGAGCATGTCCCAAATTGTACCTCTCTTTCCTCTCTTATTCCCACTCTTATATTTAACAGGGATCACTTTTCAGTGAAATTTCAACACCTAAGATTAATTGTGTGTTAATTACAGAGTTCAACCAATAGTATTAAGTAGAACAAAAAAAATGCTAAAAGGGATAAAGTATTAAGTTTTTCATCAAAGTCAGGGCAAGGGCTGATCAAGTCACCGTTTCTCATAGTGTCCCTTTCACTTCAACAGGTTTCCTTTTTGGTGCTCGGTTAGTTGTCACTGAATAGGAAGAACATATGATATTTGTCCCTTTGGGACTGGTTTATTTTGCTCATCATTATGTTTTCCAGATTGCTCCATCTTGTTGCAAATGACCGGGTTTCATTGTTCCTTACTGCTGTATAGTATTCTATAGAGTACATGTCCCATAATTTCTTTATCCAGTCTACTGTTGATGGGCATTTGGGTTGGTTCCAGGTCTTAGTTATTGGGAATTGAGCAGCAATAAACATTAATGTGCAGATGGCATTTTGTTTGCCAATTTAATTTCCTTTGGGTAAATTCCAAGGAATGGGATGGCTGGGTTGCATGGTAGGGTTATATTCAGGTTTCTGAGGAATCTCCAGACTGACTTCCATAGTGGCTTAACCAGTTTGCATTCCCACCAACAGTGGATTAGTGTCCCTTTTTCCCCACATCCTCTCCAGCATCTATTGTTGGTAGATTTCTGAATGTGAGCCATTCTCACCAGGGTGAGGTGAAACCTCATTGTGGTTTTGATTTGCATTTCTCTGGTTGCTAGTGATCTTGAACATTTTTTCATGTGTCTGTTGGCCATTTGGATTTCCTCTTTTGAAAAAATGTCTATTGAGGTCCTTGGCCCATCTCTTTTTTATTAAACTTTTATTTAATGAATATAAATTTCCAAAGTACAGCTTATGGGTTACAATGGCTTCCCCCTCCCAAAACTTCCCTCCCACCCACAACCCTCCCCTTTCCTGCTCCCTCTCCCCTTCCAATCACATCATGATTCATTTTCAATTCTCTTTATATACAGAAGATCAGTTTAGTATATATTAGGTAACGATTTCAACAGTTTGCCCCCATGTAGCAACACAAAGTGAAAAAAAAAATACTGTTGAAGTATATTTGATCAAAGATCCAAAACTAATCCCTGGAATAAGGACAGCCTATTCAATAAATGGTGCTGGGAAAATTGGATTTCCACGTGAAGAAGCTTGAAGCAAGACCCCTACCTTTACCCTTACACAAAAATTCACTCAACATGGAGTAAAGACTTAAATCTATGACCCGAAACCATCAAATTATTAGAGAGCATTGGAGAAACTCTGCAAGATATAGGTACAGGCAAAGACTTCTTGGAAAAGACCCAGGAGCACAGGCAGTCAAAACCAAAATTAACATTTGGGATTGCATCAAATTGAGAAGTTTCTGTACTTCAAAAGAAACAGTCAGGAAAGTGAAGAGGCAACCGACAGAATGGGAAAAAATATTTGCAAACTATACTACAGATAAAGGGTTGATAACTAGAATCTACAAAGAAATCAAGAAAATCCACAACAACAGAACAAACAACCCACTGAAGAGATGGGCCAAGGACCTCAATAGACATTTTTCAAAAGAGGAAATCCAAATGACCAACAGACACATGAAAAAATGTTCACGATCACTAGCAATCAGAGAAATGCAAATCAAAACCACAATGAGGTTTCACCTCACCCTGGTGAGAATGGCTCACATTCAGAAATCTACCAACAATAGATGCTGGAGAGGATGTGGGGAAAAAGGGACACTAATCCACTGTTGGTGGGAATGCAAACTGGTTAAGCCACTATGGAAGTCAGTCTGGAGATTCCTCAGAAACCTGAATATAACCCTACCATGCAACCCAGCCATCCCACTCCTTGGAATTTATCCAAAGGAAATTAATTTGGCTAATAAAAAAGCCATCTGCACATTAATGTTTATTGCAGCTCAATTCAGAATAGCTAAGACCTGGACCCACCCCAAATGCCCATCAATAGTAGACTGGATAAAGAAATCATGGGACATGTACTCTATAGAATACTATACAGCAGTAAGGAACAATGAAACCCAGTCATTTGCAACAAGATGGAGGAATCTGGAAAACATCATGCTGAGTGAATTAAGCCAGTGCCAAAGAGACAAATATCATTTGTTTTCCCTGATCGGCGACAACCGAGCACCAAAAAGGAAACCTGTTGAAGTGAAATGGACACTATAAGAAACAATGACCTGATCAGCTCTTGTCCTGACTCTAAATGTACAATGTAATACTTTATCCTTTTTAGTATTTGTTGTTGTTGTTGTTGTTCTAGTACTAGTGGTTGAACTCTGTAATTAACACACAATTAATCTTAGGTGTTTAAATTTTAACTGAAAAGTGATCCCTGTTAAATTTAAGAGTGGAAAAAAAAGAGGGAGGAGATGTACAATTTGGGACATGCTCAATCAGACTTGCCCCAAATGATGGAGTTAGAAATGTGCCAGGGGATTCCAATACAATTGGCCCATCTCTTAAGTGGGTTGTTTGTTTTGTTGTTGTGGAGTTTCTTGATATCTTTGTAGATTCTGGTTATTAATCCTTTATCTGTTGCATAGTTTGCAAAGATTTTTTTTTCCATTCTGTCGGTTGCCTCTTCACTTTCCTGACTGTTTCTTTTGAAGTACAGAAACTTCTCAATTTGATGCAATCCCAATAGTTAATTTGGCTTTGACTGCCTGTGCCTCCGGAGTCTTTTCCAAGAAGTCTTTGCTGGTGGCAATATCTTGCAGGGTTTCTCTAATATTCTCTAAAAAAAGAAGAGAAAAGACCCAAATCAATAAAATCAGAGATGAAAAAGGAAATGTAACAACAGACACCAGAAATAAAAAGAATTATCAGAAATTACTACAAAGTGTTGTATGCCAGCAAACAGGGAAATCTATCAGAAATGGATAGATTTCTGGACATATGCAATCTACCTAAATTGAACCATGAAGACATAGAAAACCCAGATAGACCCATAACTGAGACAGAAATTGGAACATTAATAAAGGCCCTCCCCACAAAGAAAAGCCCAGGACCAGATGGATTCACTGCTGAATTCTACCAGACATTTAAAGAAGAACTAACTCCAATTCTTCTCAAACTATTCAGAACAATGGAGAAAGAGGGAATCCCACCAATTCTTTCTATGAAGCCAGTATCACCTTAATCTCTAAGCCAGAGAAAGATGCAGCATTGAAAGAAAATTACAGACCAATATTTCTGATGAACATAGACGCAAAAATCCTCAATAAAATTCTAGCCAATTGAATGCAACAGCACATCAGAAAGATCATCCACCCAGTCCAAGTGGGATTTATCCCTGGTATGCAGGAATGGTTCAATGCTCACAAATCAATCAATATGACACACCAAATTAGCAAACTACAGAAGAAAAACCGTATGATTATCTCAATAGAGGCAGAGAAAGCATTTGATAAAATTCAACACCCTTTCATGATGAAAACTCTAAGCAAACTGGGTATAGAAGGAACATTCCTCAATACAATCAAAGCAATTTATGAAAAACCCACGGCCAGCATCCTATTAAATGGGGAAAAGTTGGAAACATTTCCACTGAGATCTGGTACCAGACAGGGATGCCCACTCTCACCACTGTTATTCAACATAGTTCTGGAAGTTTTAGCCACAGCCATTAGGCAAGAAAAAGAAATTAAAGGGATACAAGGATGGAGTCAAACTATCCATCTTTGCAGACAATATGATTCTTTATTTAGGGATCCAAAGAACTCTACTAAGAGACTATTGGAACTCATAGAAGAGTTTGGCAAAATAGCAGGATATAAAATCAATGCACAAAAATCAACAACCTTTGTATACACAAGCAATGTCACAGCTGAGAAAGAACTGCTAAGATCAATCCCATTCACAATAACCACAAAAATAATCAAATACCTTGGAATAAACTTAATCAAGGACGTTAAAGATCTCTGCAATGAGAATTACAAAACCTTAAAGAAAAAAATAGAAGAGGATACCAAAAAATGGAAAAATCTTCCATGCTCATGGATTGGAAGAATCAACATCATCAAAATGTCCATTCTCTCAAAAGCAATTTTAGATCCAATGCGATACCAATCAAGATACCAATGACATTCTTCTCAGATCTAGAAAAAATGATGCTGAAATTCATATGGAGACGCAGGAGACCTTGAATAGCTAAAGCATTCTTGTACAACAAAAACAAAGCTGGAGGCATCACAATACCAGATTTCAAGGCATACTACAAGGCAGTTGTTATCAAAATAGCATGGTACTGGTACAGAAACAGACGGATAGACCAATGGAACAGAATAGAAACACCAGTAGTTAACACAAACATCTACAGCCAACTTATATTTGATCAAGGATCTAAAACCAATTCCTGGAGCAAAGACAGATTATTCAATAAATGGCGCTTGGAAAACTGGATTTCCATGTGCGGAATCATGAAGCAAGACCCCTACCTTTCACCTTACACAAAAATCCACGCAGCATGGATTAAAGACCTAAATCTACGACTGGCACCATCAAATTATTAGAGAAAATTTTTCTTAGATCACTTTATTCCTGATAATAAGGAATTGGAGGATTAATAGGAGCTTTATTAAGCCTAGTAAGTCAGTTTTCTAGCAACTACCATAATGTGTTCTTACTCTGACTAAGATTTAATGAGGATCTATTCACAGGGGTCTAGGCAGTGTCAACAGGACTAACAAAAATGTTGAACTATACAGAGTCTTTCAAAAATAGGAAGATTTTTACTTCCACTATGCTTGCAAGTGCAAAGAGAACAGAACTTTATGATCAGGTCATGAAATTATGTAAGTAATGATACTAGTGTGAGCAGGAAGGAGATTGGTTAGGAAATCTTTCTGATAATTACTGACTCCAGAATAAGTCAGACATCAGAAACATGTGGGATGATTCTTTCTGCAGGAGTCAAAATATCACTCGCCATACAGCAGAGTAGAAAAAGAAAATGCAAGTGGAGATTAATACCTAATCCATTCTCATATGTAATTTCCTTCCTGCTCACACTAGTATCATTACTTACATAATTTCATGACTTGATCATAAATTTCTGTTCTCTTTGCACTTGCAAGCATCGTAGAAGTAAAAATCTTCTTATTTTTGAAAGACTCTGTATAGTTCAACATTTTTGTTAGTCCTGTTGACACTGCCTAGACCCCTGTGAACAGATCCTCAAATGTAAATTTTCAAAGGAAAGAAAATAAAAAGCTCAGTATTGTAAATGTTAAATTAAAACATTGAATTGGCATTGGCAAACAATTTTAACTGTAGTACTGGGCTGATCAATAAAATATATACTTGGATGTATAGAGTCACTACTGTGTGTCTAAGAAGATGAGAACTCTGAAGATTAAAATATGGCTCTACAAATAAACTATTATACAACATTTCAGATTCCAGACTGTAGAATTTACATATCTGTAATGAAGGTTTTCTTAACTTTTAGAGTATTTGATTTTAATACTGAAGAGTACTATTTTTAACATTTAAACCCAATTACACCTCCCCCATTAGAAGTTCCTAGAGAATTATAGCAAATAGAGAATAGGTAGTAAAACAATTTGTATAAGTTGAATATATTATTTCCTTTTTCAAATTCTATGTTGCTTAGAAATCTTATTTTCTCAAATACTTGACTTCACCCTACAGAATGAATTATATTGAAATATATTAGCATTCAGTTAACAAACTAAACTATCAGGTTAGTACATGTGTCAATTTCCAATAAGCTTTTAACATAATCCAGGACTCAATAACTTTAGTATTTATTTAGGAAACAGAAACGACATTCTGTTATGAACAGGTTCAAAAGTAAAATGATAATCTTTATAGTTACATAAATAATTTCATAAACTACTAGAAACAGCATTACAAGCTGAAATTGCAAATGATGCTAGAATCCAATCATTTTATAACTCTGAAGCTATTTTTAACATCTGTACAACCCATTGGAAAAGCATTCATATCTGTAGCCTATTATTAAGGGTCTTCAAGTGGCAAGAAATGAAATCAACTTCTCATATTTGTCAACTGTAAAATCCAGAATTTCTTTGGTTTAAAATATACCATCACCGTCAAAGGTAAATCTACTTTTCCTTTTATTTTTTTGTCATCATTATCACTTTAATATTTCACAGTTTATATGCCCAATACTTTTGTTGAATTAAAAATATCCTTGAATGACTTACTGGAAAAAAAAACAAAAAAATAATTTTCAATACATCCTGCACCTCCTTTTTTTCACTGGAGAAAATGGAAACATAATTACTAAAATAGCAAGTATTATAATACATAGGAAGCTTTTTAAAAAAAATAAAATTTCTTATTTGATATAGGTGGACAAAGACCAGGTTGCACTAGGATATAAAAATATCTTAATAATGAAAATAAAATGAAGCAGCAGGGGCCAGCATAGATTCCCAGCTGCTCCACTTCCGATCCAGCTCTCTGCTATGGCTGGGAAAGCAGTCGAAGATGGCCCAAGTCCTTGGGTCCCTGTACTCATGTGGGAGACCCAGAAGAAGCTCCTGGCTCTTGGCTTCAGATCGGTACAGCTCTAGCCATTGTGGCCAGTTGAACAGTGAACCACTGGATGGAAGACATCTCTCTCTCACTCTCTCTCTCTCTCACTCTTTCTCTCTCCTCTCTGTGTAACTCTGACATTCAAATAATCAAATAAATCTTTATAAAAAATGAAGCAGCAAATATTAATGATTTTGGGAAAGAGTAATCACAGAGAAGTTGTGATTAGCAATTGTAATAGAAATGAATGCATATCTCCTAATTGAATGGTAGATTTGTTTCATAAGTATACTTTACCATCAGGTGCTAGCATTGGGATACATATCATCCAATCAGCTTAAGAGTTGGAGCTTTTTGTACTACAGTGTCCTCACCCATCTTCTGATCATCTCATATAAAAGCTAGAACAAGAAGCCAAATATTGCTTTATTTCCTTTCAGCTGGATATTAGCATGTTATAAGAGCCAAATTTTTTGCTACTCTAAAAATGTTTACATATGATCAGGAAAAATACCCTAAGTGTAGACTTTGAGCTCATAAACAAAAGCATTAAGATTAAGCACTTAATCTTTAGGGATGCAGAAAAAATATTTACATGCAATAATAAATAGAACTAATTCTTCACTTACAATTTTTAACCAAGATACAACAGAGAAACCCCCCCCCAGTTGTTAAAAAAAGACATATTGTAAAGCAATATAAGTTAAATAGCATTTATTTTGCATAACTAAGTTATGCATCATATTGTTATTTTTTGATACAGAAGCTTATTGTTCCTACCTTTAAAATTTATAATAGTGGTTGGGTCAATGTGAATGGAGGCAAATAGTATTGGGTAGAGTTGATCAAAAGGTTTATCAACTTTATGATCATGATTCTATTTCTTTCATAAAGAAATCTTAAAAAAATTGCTAAAATGTTTTTCCAGAATCTGTAAAAGGAAACCATATTCTTTATGGTAAACTGAATCTTAGGAAAGCCACAGTGACCCCTGCCCTATCTCTGCCTTGGTGTATGCAAGTGACCTTAAAAAAAAGGTGGAAAGTCACTCCCACACTTATATTATTACAGTTTTAAATTTTATTTTTGTTAGTTTAAAGAGAACAGACTTCACGTATTTCATAGATACAGCTCTAAGATAACCATACTTTACTCCCTCTCTTACCCTCTCTCCTTCCTTTAACAAAGGGTTCCTTTTTTCAGATGGAATAAAGGCCCTTAGTCAGTGCAGCATAAATCAATCAAATGCAATGTCCTCCAGAATAGTTCTGTTGGAGTTAGTTGAGCCCTTTAAAAGAGAAAAGCATCAAGCAACAGAGGCATTTCTTCTGCTAACCTTGAATAAAGATGCCACAGCTTTTTGAGGTGCAAATAACAGAATTCTACCAACAACTTTGTCAGCTTCTTAAGGATCCTGGGCCTCAAGTGAGACATCACCCCCAGATAACACCTTGGACACAGCCCTGTGAGACAGCAGGCACCGGGCCGGACAGGTATTGAGATAATAAATACATGTTGCTTTAACAGGTTATGTTTGTCATAATTTGTGATGCAGAAAGAAAATAATAATACACTCACTAATACATCAACTTCTTTCAGTGAAGAAATCCCACTGGAATGGTATGGTACAGTTTGCTTTTAGCTGGTTACTTGGCTTTAGGCAAGTGATTTCACTTCTCCAGTTCTAAATGTTGTTTTTATGCTAAAAAGCATCCAAATACCTTAACATTTCAAGATTTATTCTACCTCTACAAGCCAACAAATAAAAAAGAAAGGAAAAAAGAAAAGAAACAAAATGGAATCAAAAGAAAAGAATAGAAAAGAAAGGGGGATATCATTGCTATTTTTAAGTGTGTGTAGCACTTTCCAAGTATTGATTAGTAGATTAATTTATTGTTTAATTGGAAAATTAGTCTTCTGATTCATTAAGAGTGTAGTAAATTATTTTTTCTTCAATACTTTAGCACATATTTCTTGAATACTTATCACACCAGCATGATGATAAGTCACAACAGGAAATAGTCACGGGCCTTTCTGTTATGGTTACTTCACAATGAATAATATGACTACACGGGAGGAGCACTAAAAATGCCGGGAACTGGAGATGTCTTTCTTGAAGAAATGAGAACAAGGCTGAGACTAATTGGTAGAGTAAGGTTTGCAAAGTCAATGCCAGAGAGACACTGGGGAGAATGAGAAAAGCTTCAGGCCAAGTGGGAATGATGTGCCAAGATCTGACAATGGAAATGAACATAATAAGATTAAGAAACCACAGCTCTTTCCCTTGATGGATCAAACAGTGCAAAGAAAAGAGGGCTTAGATGTGAGATATCAAAAATTAACCCAAGACTATCAAGGGTCTGGCAAGTTGTTCTTTTTTTTTTTTTTTTTTTTTGGACAGGCAGAGTTAGACAGTGAGAGAGACAGAGAGATAGGTCTTCCTTTCGTTGGTTCACTCCCCACATGGCCACTACAGCTGGCGCACTGCGCCGATCTGAAGCCAGGAGCCAGGTGCTTCCTCCTGGTCTCCCATGGGGTGCAGGGCCCAAGCACTTGGGCCATCCTCCACTGCACTCCCTGGCCACAGCAGAGAGCTGGACTGGAAGAGGAGCAACCAGGACAGAACCGGCGCCCCAACCGGGACTAGAACCCAGGGTACCGGCACCCCAGGTGGAGGATTAGCCTATTGAGCCAAGGCACTGGCTGGCAAATTGTTCTAAGACATTTAGATGCTACCATAGAGAGTATAATGCTTTGTTTGTGGTCTTATGCAACTTGGGCTGCCATAACAACGTAAGACAGACTGGGTGTTTCCTGGGATAGGGTAGCAAGCTAACATGTATTTTCTTGTAATTGATCCCATTCATGAGGGTTCCACATGCATGACTTAATTACCTGCCAAAAGCCTCACTGTCTAACATCAGTGCACTGGAGATAAAACATTTCAACACGTGAATTTTAAACCAACAAAAGCATTGAACATAGAACAGAGCAGTTGCTATTCTGTGTGTATTTTTTTTCTTTACTGAAACTAATAAAGTTTGAACTTTGTTAGGCACCTGTTAGTAGATTTTAAACATATTATAATTAATTAAAATCATATTATTAAAATAGATATACCTATCCCTGTTATGATAGATTACTAAGCAACAGTTTTGAAATCAATTTAATAATCTAGATGTAAAATGATATATTCCAGACTGAAGTCAGAGACATTGGCAGTGGAAGAGAAGAAATGTATTAAAGAAACATTTAGAAGAAGAAGTGTACAGAAACTGGTGACAAACTTGGTGGTGCTGAAATGATCAAGACAGGTCAATAGAATAGGAAGGACTTATTTCTAGTTTATTTCATTGGTGGATATGAGACAAATTAGAACGTGATGGTAATGTTTAGAAAACAGTTCGGAAAAGTTAGTTTCATTTAAGATGTGTTAAATCTATGTACCTTTAGAATATTTTACTCAGAGCTCTTTAGAAGAGTATGTATGTGGCACACAGTATGTCAACATTTTACTTAGCATTGTCCCAAGTAGGGGTTAAGAAGAACTTTGTAGTGAACCCAACAGTTCCAGGGTAAGAGCAATAAAAGCAGAAATTTCTGGTTTGAATGAACATAAGTGACAGAATTTTACACATAAAACACTCTTATAGATTGATTTGTCTTTAATTTTATTGCCTGAATACTGAAGTATTTAATTCAAGACTATGTATGTGGACTCAGTAGAATGAAAAACATTAGATTTGTAGTATTTTCAATTTTTTCCTGAAATCACACTTTAGTATTAATGTTAGTTAACATTTTAATAAAAATGTAGGTTTATTTTGATCATCATTTTTGAATGTAAGCTCTTTTAATAAAAAAAAAACATTATTTTTATTATTATAGGGGCGAGACCTTTCAAGATCTTCATACAGATCTAGGACAAAGGGAGAGAGAGAGAGATCGAGTGAGCAATTGTTCAATCTTTCATCTTCTGGTCCACTCTCCAAATGACCACTAAGCTAGGGCTGGTTCAGACTGAAATGTGAAGCCAGGAACTCCATCCTAGCCTCCCACATGGATCAGAGGCCCAAACACTTGGACCAAGCTCTGCTACCTTCCTAGGTGCATTACCAGGAAGATGAGCGTCCAGGTCTCCAAGAAGTGTTCTAATATGGGAAAACAACATTATCAGGGCAGCTTAATCCTCTGCACTGCAATGTTTGTGCCAGGACTTCTACTTTGATGGGAGAGTTGGGGAAAAAGTGTTCTTTCTCAGTATCTTGGGTAAAATAGAAAATAAATGAACACAGCAAAACCTACGATAGCAACATTAGTGTCTGAAAACTCTCAGACCAGGAATGTTCATTTATACATTGTTGCAGAGTTAACCAATAATAATAAAAGAGATAATTTAGTAATACTCATCACACCTAAAGAATGTAGGAAAGATTCATTTGAACATCCACCTTTAATCTACCTGCTATCTGCAAGGTGTCCGGCGCATAACAAATCTTCCCAGCCAGAAGAATCAATTAATTCACAAGCTTTTATTGGGATTCTGCTCCCGGGTGAGGTTCCCTGGTCCCAACAGAGCAGGGGCTGGGGAAGTCGCACGTCAGAGATTGGGAGGGCTCCTTTTATAGATACAGGGCATGGGGGTTAAAGGTTGAGGCAGGTCTGATCCTCATTGGTTGACCTTTAGGCACCCGTGGGACCTTGACAAGGACTTTTCATTCCTGGAAGTGCGGGTACGGACTCTCCATTCCCGGAAGCATAGGCTTCTCTCCTAGTGGATCCCAAAGTTACCAGAATCAACTGGGGTGGTTTGTTGCAGAGATTCCAGTTTAAAATTGCTCCTTCACTGAGATACCTACTGTGTAGAATTCCCTTGACCAGTCTCTCTAACCACGTTGTGTCTGACATTCCAGTGCTTCTGCACACTCCTAGAGCTTCTCAGGTCATGTTGACACAGGTGTGTTACATTCTTTTTTCATAGATATTTAAAGGGTGCAACATGATGCTTGATGTAACTCTTATTGTGAAATGACTACCAAAGTCAAGAAAATTAACATATCCATCTCTTCACTTAGCTGTATAGTTTTGAACGTGGAAATTTCACCACATATTACTCTCTTAACACATTTCCAATAAACCATATAATTTTTAATTATAGTCATTACACTGTCCATGATATTTCCAAATTTATTCATCCTACAAAACCTGACATTGTATCCGAGGCTTACATCTAATTCCCCTCTCCTCTCTAACTCTGCTAACCACTGTTGTATTCTCTTATTCTCTGTTTCTATATATTTGACTTTACTAAATTCCATATGTAAGCGAGATTACTCAGTATTTGGCCTTCTGAGCCCAATTTATTTTAATTAGTATAAAGTCTTCCAAGTTCATCCATATGGTTGTCCTTTTAAGACAGAATTGTGTGTCACTTTGTACATACACCTTCATCAGTTAATGGACAATTATGTTGATTCTTTATTTTATCATTTTGAGTAATGCTGTAATGAACATGGGCACACAGATAACTCTATCAGATGCTGATTTTATTTTCTTTCAGAATATTTTGAATAATAATTGCTGAATCAAATGGGAGTATTTTTTTTTTAATTTTTGAGGGAAATTCTATGTTGTTTTACAAAATTTTTTTTTTCTAATTTACATTCCCACTGACTGTGTACAATCACTCTCTTTTCTCCAGCCCTAACTAACACTGACCTCTTGGTTTAATAATGGCCAGTGTATTTTTCCTTGCGTTTCCCTGATGATTACCAACGTCAAGCATCACATAACTGTTATCCATTTCCCTGTCTTGTGTGGAAACATGTCTATTCACATGAGTTGCACATTTTATTTATTTATTTATTGGAAATGAAATATTGATGAAAGAAAAGGAAGAAGACAGACATAAATGGAAACATAGTTCTCCTAGATTTGAAGAATTAATATTGTTGAAATGTCCATCCTACCCTAAGAAATCTCTATCAAAATTCCAATGACATTGTTTTTTATGGAAATAGAAAAGCAATCCTCAAGTTTGACAAAAGACTCTTGAGAAGGAAGATACAGTTGGGCGTTCACACCATCTGAATCCAAAATAAATTGGAAAGCTATAGTGATCAAAATGGTATGATAGTGGCATAAAAACAGAAACATGGTGAAGTAGCACCTTGACAGTAGGGACTCCATTTTGGAGAACCTGAGACTCCATTCTGGGAAGGTGCCCCCCACACCGTCAGACTCTGGTCTGAAAATATGATATTAAAACAGTTAAACAATAGCAGTCCACTACATCACACTTGGCAGAGCATAGAAACCCCCAGCATGATCGCTCAAGCTTGGAAGTGGATAGGCTACACCTGGGTTAATGATAAAAATGTAATTTGTCTATGCCCTACATATGATTAAAACCAATAGCTGGATTAATGTCAACATTATAATTGGAATTGTTAAGATTGTAACTGGTATTGTCAAGATTATAATTGATACTAGTTTCGCATAGGTTTTAGGTCAGCTTGACCCCAGTAACCATGTATTCCCCACGATCCTAGCAACCATGTATTCCCCTCCCGATTTTGTGGTTTTTGCTTTTATAAACCCTGTTGCTTTGGGCTTCAGGGTCGAGAGTTCTTTAGGGCATGAGCCCACTCTCCACTGCCGGCAATAAAGGACCATCAAATTTTATCAATGTGTGGAGCTCCTTTGTTTGCACTTGCTCAGGTACAACAATGCCCCCCCCAAAAAAACAAAAAACAAAAAAAGAACCCCAATATAAAACCAAGTATATTCAGACAATGAATTTTCAACAGGGACACCAAAAATACACACCAAGGAATGAATAGTCTCTTCAATAAATGGTATAAGGAAACTGGATACTCAAGCGAAAAAAAGGAAGCTACATCATTATTTTATATACCGCATTTATAAAAGTCAATTCAAAATAAATTAAGGAGATATACATAAGTACTGGATTTGTAAATTCTGAGGAGACAACTTATGGAAAAAGGAACTTCAAATTTGTCAAGGCAATGACTTTTTAAAATCATATCAGGCAATATTAAGAAAAATAAATAATTATTACATCACATTAAAAAAGCTTCTGCACAGATCAGAAAAAAAATCAAAATGAAAAAGCTGCCTAGGGATTGGGAGAAACATCAGCAAATCCTGTATCTGATAATGGGCTAAACTCCAATTCCTACATCTAGATAACCTCTTCAAAAAGTAGCTTGGGGAGGCAACAAAAAATAAGAAAAGAAGACAAAAGTAAAAAAAGAAAAGAGAAATAAGAAAATAGACATTATATATACCTATATATATGTGTGTGTGTGTGTGTGTGTATATATACATATATATATATAATAAACACTATAATATACAAGAATCCTGGGAATGTTTCATTTCCCTGCTTCTCCTAATGCTTAGAATTCTGTGGGAATTCGCCAGCCATGGTTGAACCTACTTTTCTTGCGGGTTAAAGCCCTGACCTGAAGCACCAGCTGCTAGTCCTGGCTGCTCTTCTTCTGATGCAGCTCTCTGCTATGGCCTGGGAAAGCAGTAGAAGATGGCCCAAGTCCATCTTGTGGGAAGAACAGGAGGAAGCTCCTGGCTCCTGGCTTCAGATCGGCACAGCTCCGGCAGTTGTGGCCGACTGGGGAGTGAATCATCAGATGGAAGACCTCTCTCTCTGTCTCTATCTCTCTCTGTAACTCTTTCAAATAAAAACAACTCTTAAAAAATAAATAAATGACACTGTCCATCAATCAAACCACTGAATATGTGGATACATACAATTTAGATTGCCATACCACTTCTAATATTTGTCTTGGTGCTACTTCCTGGGCTTTGTTTTTATGGTTTTATTATTTTTCAATTTTCATTTATTTACTTATTTTATGCAGTAAGCCGTAAGACAGAGTAAGAGAGAAAAATACATCCATCCATATATAAATGCATGTATGTATTTGTCTTATTTATATTTATATATATATTATATGTTTTTGTCTCTTCATCTCTTCGTATATATATAAACATGAAAGAGAAAGAGTGAAACTTTACATTGGCTGTTCACTCCCCAAGTGTCTGCAACAGCCAGGACTAGGTCAGGGCTGAAGCTAGGAGCTGGGAACTCAATTCAGTTTTCCCATTTGGATAGCAAGAACCCAATTACTTGAGTCCTCACTGGCTGTTAGAACTGTCTATAGCACCAGTAGTCCAACCAAGGCAAGCCAATATAGGAATCAGGCAACACAAGTTTTATCTTAACTGCTACATCAAATGCCCACCCTTGGTTTTGCTTTATCTGACTTTAAAAAAATAGATTTATTTATTTATTTGAAAAGCAGAGTTAAAGAGAGAGAGAGACAGAGACAGAGACAGTAAGATCTTCTATACATTGGTTCACTCCCCAAATGGCCACAACAGACAGGGCTTACCCAGGCTAAAACTAGGAGCCAATGTCTTCATCCAGGTCTCCCATGTGGGTGCAGGGGCCCAAGTATTGGACCATTTTCTGCTGTTTTCTCAAGTGCATTGGCAGAGACCTGGATTGGAAATGGAGCAGTTGGGACCTTAACTTGTAGCCATATGGGATACTGGAACCTTATGCAGTAGTTTAACCCACTAGGCCAGAGAGCTAGCTCTTTGGCTCTGATTTTGACACTGATGGCAAGACGAAAATTATCATTCTTTATCAGTCCCTTAGGACAAATTATTACCTATTAATTATTACCTATTATTTTATATAAATTTTATGTATATGATGGATAACATAGAAAACAACTGTTTCTCATTTCTTCTAAAATGTAGCAATCTTAAATTGTGCTAACTGTGCTAAAAACAACTCATTGATATGAAGCAGATTTACATATGCAGTGAAAAACATATTTCCCCAAGGTTATCTCAATGATAGCTGCCTTATTGTTCCTTGTCAACAGGATCTTCCCAAAGTGCTACAGAAAACACTTCAGGTTTTAAATAAACTGTTAACCATAATTCTGTAGTTGATTTCTCAAATGTGCTTGTATGTAGTGACAAGATATATGATGTCATCTATATAAAACTCTGCTGAGGGATCACGAATAATAATCCAGTGCGTTGTTCTCTTTGTCATTATTGCATCTTGTTATCTGAGGCCATAAACACATGCACACATTTTTAAAGTCTATCTGAAACTGCAGAGCAAAACATTTTGAAAATATGCAGGTGCTTTGTAATACTAAGCGCCTCATCAATGATGCAAGTGTGCAACCAAGAACAAGCAGGGATCTTTCAATTCTCAAAAGCTCCTCTGTTTTATGATGAAATGGAAGTGGAATCATATTAAGAGTTTGAATACTAATATATGCCACCAACTTATTCTATTTACATATTTTCAGTTACGCTAACAGATGAGCAAGTGTGAATACCATAGTGAATTTTCTTTCATTACCTGAGCAAAAGCTAAATATATATATATATATATATATATATATATATACATATATATATATAAAACCCTTAAAATACAGCTATATACTTTATCTTCATTTATAATAAACGTGTCATTATGCATGTACAAAAGATTAGTATACCTCCTTCAAAATGTGCTGAAGACTTGTTATTTGCACATCAGAAATGGGCTCAATTATATATACTAACCTCTTTTTACAATACACATTTATTGAGGTTTTTCATTAGATCCAGGGATTGAATACTGAGTCAAACCAGACATTAAGTAGACCAACTTAAGGGGCTAGAATTACAAACCCACATCACCTATAGCACACCTGTTTTTTAGCCTTATCTTCAGTCCATATTCATCAGAGTACCTATTCTCAACTACTGTCACAATGACCAATTCAAATACATGTATTTGATTATTATTACATACCCATATATGTAATTTTCATGAGGATAAGAAATGTGATGAATTCTTTTCAAAATTATCTTCAATAAATAAGAACAAAGTGAACATAAAGTTGGATTACATTTGGTGTAAGCAGTGGTTTACACTTTTTTTTTTGACAGGCAGAGTGGACAGTGAGAGAGAGAGACAGAAAGGTCTTCCTTTACCGTTGGTTCACCCTCCAATGACCGCTGCGACCAGCATGCTGCAGCTGGCGCACCACACTGATCCAAAGCCAGGAGCTAGGTGCCTCTCCTGGTCTCCCACGCGGGTACAGGGCCCAAGCACTTGGGCCATCCTCCACTGCACTCCCAGGCCACAGCAGAGAGTTGGCCTGGAAGAGGGGCAACAGGGACAGAATCCAGTGCCCCAACCGGGACTAGAACCCAGAGTACCAGCGCCGCAGGTAGAGGACTAGCCTATTGAGCCACAGTGCCGGCGGGTTTATACTTCTTTCTTTTGGTAAATAATAATGCCATCCATTTGCAGAACCCGATTCCAGCAGCAGCTGCCTTGACAGGTTCCATGCAGATTCAGCCTCTGATAATGTTACCTGAAGCACACACCATGTGTCACACTCCTTGTCAAGGGTTTTCTTTGGAGTCTAGCCTGCCTACTCAAGCACAGTTTGCAACTATATAGGGTTTAATATCCTCAGGAATAATCCTCAATTAATGGATGGCAATAGTTGGTGGATAAAACCCCTGCTCTCCTGTCCTTCACATGGACAAACATGATTGACATTCAACAGACATTTCCAACATTGCTGCAGAATGAGGCCCTTGTATCCGTAGAAGTAATCTTGATTTTGAAAAATTGTGTTCTTTTTTTTTATTAAACTTTTATTTAATGAATATAAATTTCCAAAGTACAGCTTATGGGTTACAATGGCTTCCCCCCTCCCATAACTTCCCTCCCGCCCGCAACCCTCCCCTTTCCCGCTCCCTTTCCCCTTCCATTCATGTAAAGATTCATTTTCAATTCTCTTTGTATACAGAAGATCAGTTTAGTATATATTAGGTAAAGATTTCAACATTTTGCCCATATAGCAACATAAAGTGAAAAAACTACCATTGGATTACTAATTATAGCATTAAATAGCAATGTACAGCACATTAAAGACAGAGAACCTACATAATTTTTTTTCAAATTAATTAATTTTCTATGCCATTTCCATTTTAACACCAGGTTGTTTTTTTTTTTCATTTCCAATTCTCTTTATATACAGAAGATCACTTCAGTATATAATTAGTAAAGACCTCATCAGTTTGTGCCCACACAGAAACGCAAAGTATAAAAATACTGTTTCAGTACTAGTTATAGCATCACTTCGCTTTAGACGACACATTAGGGACAGATCCCACATGGGGTGTAAGTACACAGTGACTCCTGTTGCTGACTTAACAATTTGACACTCCTGTTCATGGCGTCAGTAATCTCCCTAGGCTCTAGTCATGAGTTGCCAGGGCTATGGAAGCCTTTAGAGTTCGCTGACTTTGATCTTATTCCGATAGGGTCATAGTCAAAGTGGAAGTTCTCTCCTCCCTTCGGAGAAGGGTACCTCCTTCTTTGATGGCCCCGTTCTTTCCACTGGGATCTCACTCACAGAGATCATTCATTTAGGTCTTTTTTTTTTTTTTTCCATGATATCTTGGCTTTCCATATTTGTTGTTGTTGTTTTTGTTCTAGTACTATTGGTTGAACTCAGTAATTAACACACAATTATTCTTAGGTGTTTAAATTTTAACTGAAAAGTGATCCCTGTTAAATCTAAGAGTGGAAAAAGAGAGGGAGGAGATGAACAATTTGGAACATGCTCAATCGGACTGGCCGCAAATGGTGGAGTTAGAAATGTGCCAGGGGATTCCAACACAATCCCATCAAGATGGCATGTACCAATGCCATCGCACTAGTCCAAGTGATCAATTTCAGCTCACAATTGATAGCTCTGATAGGTCTAAGAGTCAAAGAGATCACACAAACAAGACAAGTATCTGCTAATACTAACTGATAGAATCAAAAAGGGAGAGAAAGATCCAACATGGGAAGTGGGATACACAGCAGACTCATAGGATGGCAGATGTCCTAAACAACACTCTGGCCTCAGAATCAGCCCTCAAGGCATTCGGATCTGGCGGAAGAGCCCATGAGAGTATAGCAGGTATGGAAAGCCAAGATATCATGGAAAATTGTGTTCTTTTACAGTTTACATATTTCCTAAGGTTACCTTTCAAATCTTCTGCCAGCATCCCGCTGTCTGGAGACAACATAGGTCAAGAAAAACAGTAAAGTTTCCAGATTCGGAATTCATTTTTTGTCTCTGACCACATTAGAGAAAGTGTAGAATGTATGATATCTTCATAAAATTATTATTTGAATCTACATTTCTATAAAATATAAAATAATTTTAAACTTAATATTTCACTTAAATAAAGGAGAAAATAATTTGAATGATTTAAGTGATGTTGTATTTCTATTACCTTGAAATGAGTACTTATGTGTTAATCTTATTTTGGTACATTTGTTTCATAAGGAACAAAATCAACTGGAAGAAAAAGCATTGAAGATTTCTACTTTATAACTCCAGAAATTTCAATTGGAAGCTATAGATTCCCATTTTAATCTTAGAGGGTATAAGCAAGTGTGCAATTAATCATTGTATTTTCTTTTTTTCAACTAGGTCATTCTCTTTTTACTCTTGTGGTAATCTCTTTCAGAATTACCTGCATCTGTTGTATGTGATGAAACGTGTTAAGTCTTTACTGAGTATGGTCTTTTACTTCACTGTAATTCAGGTTTAAACTTTAGATTTTTTTTTTTATTCTGGTTCCAGCAGCTTTCACAATAGAAGTTATCTGAAGACAGTCTTATACTTTCTAGTAGTGTTCAACAAACCAGAATTTAACTTCTCCGGAAACACTACAGGATGGATTTAGCTTAAATATACATTAAACTATTAGGCATCAATAGATTACCAAGGCCTTCAGTATCTTCAAATAGATTCAGAAACAAGATATATTGTGTATCATGATAATGAAAAGATAACCAAGTAAAGTGGTTAAGCCACTTGGGCAGAGTAAATTGGATCTGAGAAAGTACACATTTGTGTATACACAGATGCACACATGTATGTGTGTGAATACACACACAGATGTGCACAAACACATGCTTGGAGAAACATGATGCTAGATAAAGTGGATTGTGATTCTCATATCATCATACAGAGATAAAGCTGTTTATATATTAAAGGGGATAATGAAGAATGCTCTTGATTTTTTTTTCTTTCTCTCTGAAGTGTTAGTGTTTATAATGATCAGTAAGCATGATTTTCATTATTGGAAAGTTAGCACTATTTTTGTAGCAATTTGATGCTAGGCAATTTATTTTATCTTCTATTTTCACATTCACAAAATAAGACTAATAAAAATGTGTCAGTGTACTGTAACAAAATTTATAGGATTATTTTAGGTAGAATATTTAGAAAATTGCCCAGCAAAGAGTCAACGCTTAGTGACTGACATAAAAAAAAGGCTCAAAAAATTAAAACAAACTACATAGTCAACTAAATGTGAAAGAAAATATTCATTCCACATAAAAAGCAAGAAAGAGGAAAAAGATTAGAAACTGGGTTATTGAAATAAAACATAAGAAAGAAAGGATAAACATTAACAATCACATATGTATGTGTGTATAAATTTTTTTATTAAAATTAAAAAACTATATTTGATAAAACATAGGCATAGCATTATATTGTATAATCACCACACCTATTAAATAAATTGATATAAACAATGGTAACAAAGTAATGTAAAATAAAATGGGAATATATAAGGCAAATTAAAATAAGAGTAGCAAATTTAACATTAGATTATAGAGAGGTAAAGTCACACAAAAGCCATACTTAATCACAATTAAAAAGATATATATGATAGAATGACAAAATAAAAATGAGTCCTGGCTGGCGCCGCGGCTCACTAGGCTAATCCTCCGCCTTGCGGCGTCGGCACACCGGGTTCTAGTCCCGGTCAGGGTACTGATCCTGTCCCGGTTGCCCCTCTTCCAGGCCAGCTCTCTGCTGTGGCCAGGGAGTGCAGTGGAGGATGGCCCAAGTGCTTGGGCCCTGCACCCCATGGGAGATCAGGAGAAGCACCTGGCTCCTGCCATCGGATCAGCGCGGTGCGCTGGCTGCAGCACGCCTACCGCGGCGGCCATTGGAAGGTGAACCAACGGCAAAAAGGAAGACCTTTCTCTCTGTCTCTCTCTCACTGTCCACTCTGCCTGTCAAAAATAAAAATAAAAAATAAAAAATAATGAGTCCTGTCATTTAGCAAAGTGGTTAAGTCACTAGGGTGCTGCACCCCATATCAGAGTACCTGGAATCAAGTCCTAGCTCCTCTTTCCAATCCAGCTTCCTGTAGTGCACATCTTGGGAGGCAATAGAGGATGTCAAGTACTTGAGTCCAGGCCTTTCATGTTAGAGACCTGGACTGAGTTCCAGTCTCTGGGCTTTGGCCTGGTGTTGCAGTCATCTGAGGAGTGGTTCAGTGGTTGGAAGATTTCTTTTCTTTTTGATTTTTTAATTAATTAATTTATTTGAAAGTCAGAGTTACACAGAGAGAGGAGAGGCAGAGAGAGAGAGGTCTTCTATCTGATGGTTCACTCCCCAGATGGCTGCAACTGCCAGATCCAAAACCAGGAGCCAGGAGCCCCCTCTGGGTCTCCTATGCGGGTGCAGGGGCCCAAAGACTTGGGCCATCCTCCACTGCTTTCCCAGGCCATAGCAGAGAGCTGGGTTTGTAAGAGGAGCAGCCAGAACTAGAACCCCACCCATATGGGATGCTGGCGCTTCAGGCCAGGGCGTTAACTCGGCATGCCACAGTGCCGGCCTCAGAATATTTCTTTATTTCTATCTACCTTTCCTTTTCAAGTACAATGAAAATAAATAAATTAAAAAAAAGATATATTTGTTCTGAGTATGTTATATAATGTAATATATCAACTAATGAATAGAATTATAGGGGACATGATATGCAAGAATCCGATATGGAGATTTTAGCAAACTTTCTCAAAAGTTATACATCAGCCAACTTAAAAGCATTTCTTTTAATAAAAACATAACTTCAATCCAAAGTGTATATATATATATATATGTATATATATATATATAGGTATATATATACCTCCAAGAAAATGTAGAACAAACCTCTCTGTGTGGAAAAATGGAAAAATACATAGTAAAATAATGAACAAGGACTTGTTGGATAATACTGAAAAAGCAGAGGAAAACAGTAGAAGTAGACAAATGAGATTTCAACAAGCTAAAGATATTTTTGCATATCAGAAAAACAATTAACAGAGTGAAAAGACAACCTACACAATGGGAGAAAACATTTGCAAGTCAAACATCTGAGAAAGGGTAAAATTCAGATACATAAGGAACTCACATAACTCTATAACAACATAATGATGATAATAATCATAATCATCTTCTAATTAAAACGGGAAATAGATCTAGACAGAAATGCAAATCAAAACTACTCTTATGTATCACATCACTCCAGTTGGATCAGTTGTTATCAGAAAGGTAAAATTAACCAGTGTTATTGAGTATGTTAGAACAGGAAACCCTTGGCCATTGTTTTGGAAATGTCAATTATCACAGCCACTGGAGAAAACCCCTACAGAGGCTCTTCATAGAAGTAAATATAAAGCTACTAAAATATCCAACAATCCCACTACTGAGTATATATCCAAAGAAAATAAAATTAGTCTGTCAAAGAGAAACCTGCACTTCTAGGTTTATTGCATTACTTTTCACCATAGCCAAGAAATGAAAACAATCTGAGTATCCATCTGCTGATCAACAGATAAATAAAATGCAGTAGGAATGGAACCAAGATGGTAGCTGAATAACACTGGTACCTCTTTGTGGATACATCAATGTGAACGACTATGCACATGTCAAAGCATTCTTACAAGGGCTACAGAAGCCAGGTGAGAGACCACAGTACCTCATCTTGCTATAATCGTAAGAAGTCACACTGAAGAAAACAAGAGGGAAAAAGTTGCCTACATCACTCTTTCTTCAGTTTCAAGGAGCACAGCCTGAGGAGACACAACCCATGTGGGAGACAGAGACCTAAGTGAATTCCATGCTAGACCCACTATGAAAAAATTCAGAATGAGAGCCTCAGCCGCAGCCCCAGCCCCAGCCCCAGTTCACACTTGTGGAATGAGTATTTGGAGCTCCACTGCCAGGTTGCCTCTGTCATCTATCTTCCTTCAGCCACCCACAGAGAGCAAACTCCAGTATTGCAGAGAAGCCACAAGAGGGAGCTTAGGACCATGTCTTGGAGCTTAGAGTTGGGCCAAACATTTGATTAGGCTTTAAGTCCTCTACCTTGCTGCTGCTGCTCCAACACTGAATCTCTAGACTTGCACAGCATCAGGCAGAGACCTGTGCTACAAGAAGTTGAATTTATTTTGGAGTGGGTGGACTCTGATGGGCTTGGATGAAAACCTGGGGACTTTATAAGGACCTGTTATTATGAGAACCCAGTGTGAACAGCCTGGGGCAAATTTTGGTGGCCTGAGGGCTGCTTTTATTGTCTCTTGTGCAATTTTGGGCAGATAGGACAGGACCATAGACTGTGTCTTGTAACTCAGTGCTGGGCTGGTAGAGCCCACTGATGGGCAGATCCTCATGGTTTCCATCCCTAGGGCAAATTCCTATGAACAGAGTCTCTGGACTTGTCTCAGTATCAAGTGGAGACATGAACCCTCATGGGAGTCTTATTTCTATGTGTATCAACACCAACTTTGTGCACCCATAAGATAGCACAGGATCTCATGATTGTGGGACCCAAGTGTCACCCACTTATAGCATACCTGAGTTACTGATGGTGTGCCTACAACCCTCTTCCTGGAACCTTGGACAAATAATAAGGAATTGTGGGACTGTTCAGAGAATCAGTACCAAGCTGATAATACCCCATACTGAGCAGAAGTTCTTGGTCCCTGTTCCCAGGCCAGTAACTGAAGATAAAGTCTCTGGATCTATCTCAGCGTACAACCGAGTTCCGTGGTTCTGGTTGAGCACTCTTAAACTCCAACCAAAAATTACCTGTAGCTCATAGGTTTGTGATTGTGCAGTAATCTCACTTCAGCAACAGATAGAACATAGCACAATGAGCTGTGGCCTTCCCTCAACTTACATTGGTCTTGATGGACTGAGATCCATATAGGAGCTGGTTTTGTGGCATTCATAGTCAAAGTCAAGGAATCCAAGCCCATGATAAGCTCAGGAGAAAGCCTGCAGGGATGGACTACCTCTTCACATGGACTTCCCCAGTTCATACTGAAAAACATATGAACTGCAAATTTAGGACAAACAAATTTGTGGAGCAATTAGTAAATATATATCTATAGTAAACTGGGGTGAACGACAACTTAGGGTGCTATCTAGTGCTAAAGGGCAGATGTATTCATAGGCTCAGAGAAAATTAACTGATTGCTTATGTTTTATAAAAGGTCAGCCTTCCAGCAAAGCCAAATTATTATAATTAATCCGTGAATGTACAATGTAGTACACCAAAAAGCATAAAAGACATCCAGGGAAACATGACCTCGCCTAAGAGCAAAATAAAATGCAAGAAACCAACCTTCTTGGAACTGAAACTTCCAAATCCTTGGAAGAAGATTTTAAAACAGCTGCTTTAAAGAAATGCAAACAATTCAAGAGGATACACGGGAATGATTTGATATTCTAACAGAGAAATTTAGTAGAAAAATGGAAGTAGTTAAATAAAATCAAACTAAAATCCAACAACTGAAAAGTATACTAGATTAAATTAAAAGTGCTATATATATATATATATATATATATATATATATATATAGCATTAATAATGAAATATATCAAACCAAAGAAAGAATCAATGAGTTTGAAGAAAGTCTATTTAAACATACAGAGTTGGAGTAGAAGAACAAAAAAAAAAAAAAAAAGAATCAACAAGTATAGAGAAAGCTTATAAGAAATATAGGGATGTCATGAAAAGAGCAAATATTTGGGTTGTTGGTATTCAAGGGGGACCTGAGGATGCCAAAAGGTAGACAGCATAGCCAAAGACATAATGACAGAAAGCTTCCCAAACTGAGAAAAAGATACAAATATCCAGGCAGAGGAAAGCCAAAGGTCACTGTTGAGATTCAAACCAACCAAGACTAACCCAAGACTTGTTATAGTCAAGCTCTCCAAGGTTAAAGATTGAGAGAGAATTCTCAAAGCTACAGGAAAAAATAAGCAAATTCCACATAAAATGATCCCAGTGTGCCTGAGTGCAGACTTCTCAACAGGCACCTTACAGGCCAGGAGGGAGTAGGATGAGGCTGTTACAATACTGAGGAACACAACTGCCAGCCAAGAAGTGTCTAGCAAAGCCATCCTTCAGATTTGTGACAGAGATAAAGACATTTCCAGACAAACAAAAGCTGAGAGAATTTATCACTCCCAGACCTGTGTTACAAGAAAAGCTAAAGGGAGTTTTCTCAAGCTTAAAGAAAGAAACACTAAAAAGGAAAAAAATACTGAAGGTAGAAAGGGATACGCTGGTAAGAGTAACTATAGAAACAAATTCAAAATAATTTAATATTATTCCGTGTAAACTAGATGTGAAGACCAAACAAATTTTAATCATTAGATTAAAATATTAACAGAGAATCAATATTGAAAGAGGTTAAATGTAACATAAATTCAAAATGTAGAGAGAAATATTGTACAAAGGCCATTATTTATTAGGATTTCTTATCTCTTTGATTTTTGTTTGTCTCTTTCTCTATCTTTAAATAATTTCAATGTCATTCTACAAACAAAAGAAGTTTTTTTTTGTAATCCCAATGCAACCACAAACCAAGAACCTATAAAAGAATTATCCAAAATAATAAACAAAGAATCAAAGTACACAACTAGAAAAAAAATCACTTAACAAAAAATAAGTATTTTAAAAACAGAAGAAAGAATAAAATTGACTACATTAAAAATATAATACAAATACCAAAATGGTAGTAGTAATTAACTACTACAAAAGTCAATCAAAGAAACTGTCCAATTAAAATACACAAAATGACTGAATTGATTAAAAAGACAGGACTCAAGGAAATTAGTTCACCTCTGAGGACACACTTAGACTAAAAGTAGAGCATAATATTCTGTAAGGAGTCAAATGTGTAATAGGCAGTCAGGAGGGTCCTCTGGTAGAAATTTGAATAGTGAGGTGCCCGCTCTTCCCAAAAGGTATCAAAGTGTCTTGCTTCCTTAGGAATCTCCAAATTTACAAATTTGCCATGAGAATAGCAAGGGAGTGGTGACTTCTCCCCGACCCTCATAGATGATTTTTTTTAATCCTAAGTGATCCAGATAGGAAGGAGAATTGTAAATCAGGTCTTTTGTTGAGTTTATCTCCAGCTTGTTGATAGACAGTTTGGTCCTTTTGGGTTTTTTTCCTTTCTTGGAAGACCCCCTCCATACCTCTCTGGCTGGAGGCCTTTGACTTTTTTTTTTTTTTAAAAAAAAGATTTATTTTATTTATTTGAAAGAGTTACAGAGAGAGGTAGAGATAGAAGGAGAGGTCTTGAATCCACTGTTTCACTCCCCAGATGGCTGCAATGGTCCGAGCGGTGCTGATCTGAAGCCAGGAACCAGGTGCTTCCTCCAGGTCTCCCACATGGGTGCAGGGACTCAAGCACTTGAGTCATATTCTACTACTTTTACAGGCTACAGCATAGAGCTGGACAGGAAGAGGAGCAGCTGGGACTAAAACCAGCGCCCATACGGGATGCCAGCACTTCAGGCCAGGATGCTGCACCACAGCAACGGCGCCATGGTCTTTGACTCTTAATAAATCTTTGTAAATCTCTGCCGTCCACTTGGAAATTCTTCTTCCATGTGAGACAAAGAACTGAGGTAACAATTATTTCTCTTCCACCATTTTCCCGTAACAATTCCTTGCAGCAGAACTCAAAAGAAAGCAGGAATAGCCATAGTTTTGTCAAGTAAAATAGGTTTCCAATCAAAAGTAGTAAAAAGAGGCCACAAATGCCATTCATTATATGATAAAAGGCTTAATACAGCAAGAGAAAATATATATGCACCCAATACTGTAACATTCATGTAAATAAAGCAAATATTACCAAATCTAAAGGGAGAGAGATACACTCTAATGCATCATTAGTAGTGTGGGGCTGGTATTGTGGCACAGTATCCCACAACAAAGTACTCTTCAAACCCAGATGAACTGCTTCCAGTCTGCTCCCTGCATCTGCACCTGGGAAAAGCAGCAGCCAAAGCCTTAGGTGCTTAGGCACTTGCCAGCTACATAGAATACCAGAACAGAATTCCAGGTTCCTAGCTTGCTCCAGTCCTAGGGCTGGTTATTATACTCTCAATGGAGAGAGAGCCAGTAGATGGAAGATGTCTTTCTTTGTCTCCCTTATCTCTCTCTCATTCTCCTCTGATTCTTTCTCCTCCCCCCCATCCCCTCTGTCACTCTTGTCTTTCAAATTAATTTTAAAAAATAGTGAGTTTTTACATCCTACAGATCTTTTAGAAAGAAGCTGAAGATCAATAACTACAAAAACTTTGGAAATTACACAAATATAAGGGAATTAAATAACTTCTTCCTAAACAATCAGTACATCAAAGAAAAAAACAAGTAAGAAATAAAAAATATGTTTAAACAAATGAAAATAGAAACATACAAAATTAAAATCTGTGGGATATTGTAAAAGCAGTACTAGCAGGTAACTTTATAGCAAACATGGCAATAATAATAATAATAACCTTAAACAACCTATTACTGCACCTCCAAGATCTGGAAAAGAAAGAAAAAGTCAAACCAGGAGTTGGAGAAGGAAAGTAATAATAAAATTCAGAGTACAAACAAGTAACCTAGAGACTAAAAAATGCAAAACGCCTATGAATGAAAACCTGCTTATTTGAAAAAGATAAACAAAATTGATAAACCTGTAGCTACACTAACTAAGAAAATAAAAAGAGAGAGGATTCAAATACATAAACCAGATGTGAAAATGGAGAATTTTTTTTTCTTCACCTGCCTTCCAGATCTACGAAATGCTTGGTTTTCTGTAGGTCTTGCTGCCTACCTTGATGGCTGGCAAAGTCTCCTCCCCTTCATTTGGGACCATCTCAGTGCAATTGTTTAATTTGTGTATTATTGAAAGAATTTCTGAATGTACTTTCCTATCTCTGTCCTTCTCCTTTTCCAGTGCATTTGCAACATAGAAGCCATTGATGCTATTGAGCCATTGATGCAGTTATGCAACTTCTGTGCTTGAAAACAGCCAATAGATCTCCATTTCTTCCAGAAAGAAAGTCTGAAGGTTTCCGCATATTCTGGTATCTTTACAATATACACATATTTCACTTCTTACTGGTATACAATGGCTTACTCTGTGATAGCCACACTATCATAATTGTAGTCCTTTGAAAATGTAGCTATCCTGCCACTACAGGGCTTTTGACTGCCTTTTCTGAATGCTAGCAATATTCCTCTGCTATGTAGCAGCATTAATCCTTCAAGTCTTTGGCCAAACTATATGAAGAATAAATTAACCATCATTCCCCTAATATCCCAGAACTATCAAAATAATCTCTATTGCTTTATTTGTGGCTGTCATCACATTCAAATAAACATTGATACTGAATTATAACCAATGTTTATACACATCCATTAATATGTGAGCCATTTGAAGATACTTTATTTATTTTAAAAATATTTATTCCAAAAATATTCCTAGCAACTACATCTGTGAATGAAATCTAATAGGATCTTCATGAAAATTTATTGCTTGACTTGAGATTGATAATATTTGATTCATTCTACTACAAAAATACGTTTTTACAATTTGATTCATTTGCATTAATCTCTAGTACGTATATCAGAGAAATGCTCAGGAGGGGAAATTTATGGACTTGTTATTTCAGCACATTTTTTCAGAGAAGGGGTTGAGAAGAATTAAGGTCTACAAATTATCTTTTCTATCTATCTACTCATCTGTTGAAGAACAAATTGCATGGGTGAATCTCAAAAGTGGTGGAAGGGTGGGCTATTGAGCCACTGATGCAGTCAATGGGAACACTAAGTAGGTGCTGCTTGAGAGTCCAGCATCTCATATGAGAGTCCCTGCATTTGAGTCCTGGCTCTGGTTCTGCTTCCAGCTTCCTGCTTATGTGTGCCCTAGGATGCAGCAGGTGAAGGTTTACATTGTTGGCCCTGCAACCCACATGAGAAAGGCATGTTGAGTTCTAGTCTCCTAGCCTGTTGGCCCAGTGCTAGCTATCTTAAACCTTTGGGGAGTAAACAAGCAGATGGAAAATCTTGTATGTCTGTCTATTGCTGTATCTTTGTCTTTCTGTTTTTGAACTAAATAACATTTTAAAATATTTTTCTTTCATTTATGTTCTGTTTTATTCTATTAATATAAAAAGAACAGATTTCATGTATTTCATAGTTACAGTTCTAAGAACATAACCATAATTCCCTCCCTTCCTCTCTCTTACCTCTAAATCCCCTCCTTCCTTCCCTTCTTTTCTTTTCATTGATTTCTGTAAAGACATAATTTTACTCCACTCTAAAATCACAGGCTTCATGCACCAGTGACTATAATATTCTACCAGTAAGAAGTAGGAAGACTGCAGCTCCACAGGTGTATAAACAAGAGCTAAAAAAGCCAGTCATACCACAAAATGTCTGTTTCATTCTTACACATTTTTGTGTATTCTAGGGTAAGGTTAAGGAGATATTCATAAATAAGCAATAGACTGTTACTTTATAATATTAATAAAAATAATTTATATTTTACAAGGATGCTATGTACTTCAGAATTTGTATCTGGAACATTGGAGAAAATGTTGGTAGCAGAAATGTAAGGGCAGAATGAAGGAAAACAATACTAGAGGAGGGCCTTATATGGACAGAGTAGACTATGGATGAAGAAATTGGACTGATATATGAGACAATAACCAAATAGAATAAGTGAATTTGAATTTCTTACACAATCTTATAACATTTTTTGAGGATTTTTTTCTTTTTTTTAAGGGAAAGGGTTTATTGGGGAATACCCAACAGACTGGAGTGAAGGGGCGGTGAAGGAAAAAGAGAAGGAGACTGTAAGAGAGAGAGATAGCGGCGCCGGCACACCGGATTCTAGTCCTGGTCGGGGCGCCGGATTCTGTCCCGGTTGCCCCTCTTCCAGGCCAGCTCTGCTATGGCCCCGGAGTGCAGTGGAGGATGGCCCAAGTGCTTGGGCCCTGCACCTGCATGGGAGACCAGGAGAAGCACCTGGTTCATGGCTTCGAATCAGCGCTGTGCGCCGGCCATGGCGGCCATTGGAGGGTGAACCAATGGCAAAGGAAGACCTTTCTCTCTGTCTCTCTCTCTCACTGTCCACTCTGCCTGTCAAAAAAAAAAAGAGAGAGAGAGAGAGAGGGAGAAGAGAGAGAGAGGAGGAGAGAAGCCCAGAGAGCAGGGAGCAGAGCCAAGAGAGCACATGTTCAGGAACAGGCCTTTTAAAACTTTGCCTGAGGGCGGGCAAGGAAGCAAGAGCAGGGAATCCCATTAGGATGGGGGTGGGGTCTGTCTCAGGTAGCTGGGCTGTGCGGCCACCTGGCTATAAAACTGCACCAGTTTCCTAACATTCCCTCCTTTTGTTTTTTATAAAGCAGGGTTTGTATGGGGTTACATTAGTCCCAAAAGTCCAGGAGGGGTAGAGGGATGATGATCTGTCTTTAGAGCTACTTCCTGCTGACATGGGGTGACGAGGTACTCTTTGCTGGCATGGGGTGATGTCTCAGGCTGCTGTCTCCTGGATGGGGAGCCGAGTATATTCCTGTAGCAGCATTTGGTTGACCGCCTGGTTGTTGAAGGCCTTCGTTTGTTCCATTATAACTTGCTGTAAACACTTAGACACTGTAGTATAAAAGACAGGGTTGAGAATAGTAACCAATGATCCTAACAGTAGCATTAACCATTTCATAGAGGAGAGGAAATGGGGGGGGGTTTCTGGACCCTTGTGGGGACAGTTTGATGGATGTGGCTTAAAGCTGGTCCCAGCCAAGACTGGGAGAAAAGCCACTTAACTTTTACAGGTAGTGAGCGGGGTTTGTAGAGAAATTTTGAACAATTATACAGCATTAAGTGGGGAACAGGACCATCAGTACACACAGGTTGGGAGTAAAGCCATTGGTGGTAGAGTAGAGGTTATGATTACAAAGAAATGAGGATTTAAATCTACATCATGGAGCCAGTGTTGTGGCATAGTGGGTTAAGCTGCCACATGTGATGCCAGCAATCCATATGGGTGCCAGTTCGAGTCCCAGCTGCTCCACTTCTGATCCAGCTCTCTGTTAATGTCCTGGGAAAGCAGCAGAGAATGATCCAAGTACTTGGGCCCCTGTACTTACATGGGAGACCCAAAAGAACCCCTTGGCTCCTGTCTTTGACCTAGCCCAGCTTTAGCTGTTGTAGCCACGTGGGGAGTGACTAGTAGAAGGAAGATTTCTCTCTCAGTCTCTTCCTCTCTCTCTGTAACTCTGCATTTCAAATAAATAGATAAATGTTAAACACATCATGAATATTCGTATAGTTATTCTGAATGGAAATGATTGAAATATGCCCAATTTTGTGCTTTCATAATACTAGCATCATATGTTTAATAAATAATAAAGATTCCAGGGGAGAAGATATATCATATTATAAGAGAATTTGTTGTGTATTTCTTGGAGAATTACATTTAAGAAATAACAAACAACTATTTTCAAGATGAATAAAACTTGGAAATAAAGTAAAAAAAAAAAAAACTGATTGGCCAAAGATAAAATTACCAGACATTTCTACATATGGAAGGAATGCGGGGATATGGCAACGTATATTTCCTTGTGGCAAATTGTTATATCCATACTGGGAATCACTTTGAACTTAGCTTTTAAAATTGAAGATACACCTAGATTACTTTATTACTGGGGTCCAGCTCTGTGGTCTAGTGGGTAAAGCCACTGCCTATAGCTCCAGCATCCCATATGGTTGCCCATCGGAGTCCTGGCTGCTCCCTTTATGATGTGGTACTCTGCTATAACCTGGGAAAGCAGTAGAGGATGGCCAGAGTCCTTGGGCCCCTGCACCTGCATGGGAGACCTGGAAGAAGCTTCTGGCTCCTGCCTCCTGGCTTAGGATGGGCTCAGCTCCGGCCATTGTGGCCATCTGGGGAGTGAACCAGTGGATGGAAGACCTCTCTCTCTCTCCCTAACCCTCACCCTCTGCCTCTCTGTATCTCAGCCTTTCAAATAAATAAATAAAATCTTTTAATAATTAAATAATTAACTAATTAATCACAATCAATACCTTAGATATAATCTCTAATGTTATCATTGCTCGTGCACATTAAAATACAGACAAGAATGTTCTAGCATGTTATTTGCTATAACAAGTATTTGAAACAAACTAAACTAAGTGGCCACTGACAAAAATGGGTTTATCTGTGGAGGTGAATTCATGAAGTTATTACTGTATAACAGTAAGAATAAATGGATTGCAAACTTTTTCCATCATTAATGTATATCTAAAAGTATGCATCTAGAATGATTGTCTAGGAATGTAAATTGTAATATGCAGGCTTGGTACATAGTTGTGTGTACATACCAGATTATATTACTATATAATTCTCCAAATATTTAGTCCTACTCTACTATATATCCCTACTGTATTATGATTTCATGCATATGAAATGTATGAAGTAAAAGTAAATGGATTCCCTAATAAACATTTGGGAATAAAATAGTAAAATTGTCAATATCTACATAACATATTTTGAAGCTGATGATTATGTTCTTTATCAGAAATTGGGTTGTGTTTTTTAAAGCAATTATTTAGCCTGGGTAATAAAATTATTTGTCCCTATAGTTACCACATACAATTTTATTGAACTAATATTGAAGATTATATGTGTAGTATAAAGTAACATTTTCACAATTCAAAATTTAGAAGACAATTTATTGCAGATAAGAAAATTAAACATGAAGTTAAAAATTCAATCTTCTCTAAATTAAGACTTAAATTAAATCCAAACAAAAAATTGTCTCTGACGTGAATTTTTAATAAGAACCCGCAGTAGCTATTGAGAAATGGTAAAATAATTTTCATCCATTAAAGATGCAGCCTTTGATATTTTAAACTTAGACATTATTAGAAAGAAATGATTAGCTTATTCTGTTTTTATTATTTGGTAACTTGGTAAAGTGTACACATTCATCCAAATGGGCTTTCATGACCTACATTGTTCAATATGTGATGAAGCAAAACATGAGACCAAATTTATGGAACATTAACTGAACACTCTGTTGAAACTAGTTATAAATAAAGCAGGTGAAGTACTTTTATAATATACTGTGTGATGGTTTATCTAAAATTGTTTTTCAAAACCAAATTCTTTAATGTACTAGCAAATCATTTATTTGTGGTCTTAGTGCTATACTCATACTTAAGCATGGAATCTAGAAAGTTTTAAAACTTTGGTAACTTATGTTATTACTTGAATATGTAGCTAGGAAAGTATTTTACATATTTTTACCTAAGGATATCAGTTTATAATTCAAGGCTCATCATGTCAAGCCCTTAAAACAGTGCATGATATAGAAGGGAAAACATTTTTCTTTGTAAGTATTTCTAGATAACCTATGGAGGAAAAAAGACCTCAGAGTCGATGGTAGACAATTCTTCTGTATTTCTGTATGTTTTGTGAACAGAAACAGTGTGTGTGTTTGATATGTACTATCATTTCAAGGGTGAGTTCAGTATGAGCTCACTCAGAAATCAGAGATCTTAGCTCCACCAGAGCTGGTAGCAGGTTTATTGTCAAGTGGAATACAGATAAAGTCTCTTTGGAACCAACTTCAGGCAGGCCAACAGCCTGTGGTAATTAACTTGACTGTCACAGGATATCTGGGTAGTTAATCAACATTATCCTACCTGTGTCTATGAGGTTATTTTGGCTGAGATTAACGTTTGAAATGAAGTAAAATATTTTTCCTGGTGTGAATGCTCTAATCCCATCAAGTTTAAATAATGAAAGAACAAAAAAGGCTGAATAAGAAGGAAATGGTCTACTTTCAGACTGGGACACCAGATTTTCCCTACCTTTATACATAACTGAAACATTGGCTCTTAGGAACACACACAGACAAATAAGCCATTCCCTACCACCCACAGAGTCATACAGTCATGCACAGAATAAATACATCTTTGTAAGCAATGAATAGTACCTAAATTAGTGGTCTTATGAGTAATGTAACCATGGTACTGTCTTAGTGTAATACAGTGTGTGTTTGTGGTGATGCTGTATAAATTAATCTACTCTGTTGCTAGTTGTATAAAATGATAACACATATTAGGACAGGTGTTTGGCCTTCCAAGTTAAGAAAATGATTAGGATATCCATAACCTACATCAGAATGCTTCTGTTTGACTATCACATCAGGCTCCTGCTTTTAGCTTCCTACTAATATGCACACCAGGAGGTAGAAGTAACAGATGGCTCAAGTAGTTGGAACCCTGACATCTATGTGGAAAACCTGGATTTAATTCCCAGCTCCTGATTTGGGCCTGGCTCAGCCCCAGATATTGCAGGTATTTCAGCAGTGAATCAACAGATAGAAGCCTTGTTGTGCTTAGGCTTTACTAAGTATGTGTGAGTATCCTCTTTGATATTTTCATAACAATGCAATTACTTAGTGACACATTTCTCATAGGTATGCAGTGCAGGAATTATATATATGCATATATATATATATAATTTCTCATTTATTCAATTATTTTTTGCCCTCTTCATATCACCCAGAGTGAATTTTAGCTTTAAAAATTGGTAAAAATTCTGATGCTGTGACTACTATTATAGTGGCAGTGAGTAATGAATTTATTTATCTTAGACCTAGGAATACAATGTCTTTCACCACCACCCATGGTATTATAGGCAACTAATATGGATACTTTCATAAATCTTGACAAAAATTTTACATGGACTGTCTACTTCCATAATAATATTCAGAAAACCAGTAAATGCAATGTTCAGTCTCATTTTATATAAATATGTGCAGCACATCATCACTATTTTGAGGCTAAGAGTTTAACTTTCAGCATATTATAACTCTTATGTTCAAAATGACCACAAAATCTTTGGTGTTGGAAAAAATACACTTATTCCCGCCCCCCCCCCCACTTTTTTTGTTTTAAAGGAAAGTAATCTATTTTAAGAAAATGCATTCCCCTTAGCTACTTTGTCCTCCTGTCCATGCCACATAGATTTCACCTTTGTATCCAGGGCAATATGAAGTCATGGGAGTAAGTCTGCTGCAGTCACAATTCCTACTGTCACACCTGCAAGCCAGCTGAGGCAGGCAGAAAGCACAGGGCATGGGAAATGTGATAGTGCACTACAGAGCTTAGCAGCAGTCCTGCAAGAATTTAACAGGAATCTTATCGATGCTGACACAACTTTTAAAATATATATTTTAGTAAGCATCCTTTAGCTCATTTTAGATGAACAGAATTATTATAAAGATAATATAGATAATTCCCAAGTAAACCACAGCCAAGTTGAAATAATTATCATACATTTTACCATAAACTAATATTGCTGCTAAATTATCCTTCAAGTCCGTACTTAGATTTTTCTCACTTTTCCCCAATGTCTTCTATTTGTTGTTGTTCCATGATCCCATGCTCCAGGACAACACATGACATTTAACAGTAAAGTGACATTAGTTTCCTCTTGCTTGTGTCAGTTTTTCAGCTTTTTCTTAATTTTTTGACATTAATAACTGATAGAGTATTGGTAGAAGGTCTGTGAATTGGTGTTTGTCTAATCTACCCATGATTAGATTTTGTGTGGTCAGCTTAATAATGACAACCCAAAGATAAAGGATCCTACCTAACACTGGAATCCATAACTATTATTTTATAAAGTGGATCCTTGCAGATATAATAATTTGAAAGCATAGTCTGCAGAGATTACCTGGGATTATCCAGGTAGGCCCCAATCCCTATCACAAGCCCCAGTCCCGATCACAAATGTCTGTTAAGAGAGAAATGAGGAGGGTAGTGTCCACGTAGAAGATGGAGAGGCAATGTGACCACAGAGACACACACTGGAGTGCTGCAGTCCCAAGTCTAGGAACACTGCAGCCACCACAAGATCAGAGACAGCAAACTGGATCTCCATCAGAACCTCCAAAGGAAGTGCTCACCACAGCGAAAGTGATTTCAATATCTGGTCTTTAAAATGGTCAGCAAACAAGTTCCTCTTGTCTAAAGCCCTCCAATCTATGGTAACTTGGCAGCCATTGAAAATTAAGACACGAAGGTCAGATGTTTTACTGAGGAAGACCTCAGGAATAAAGTGGTCTTTTCACCACATCCTATTAAGTCTACACACTATAAACATGACTACTTTCGGATCCTTTAGTTTGGGACAGTGATTGACATTTTCTCCCATGTAAAATTACTATTTTTTCTTCCTTTTCCAAACTGTATTCTTTGAAAGAAAGGCACTGAGCATGTCCAATCCACACTTCAATAAGATGCCCTTATTTTCTACCGCCTCAGTGTTGGATGTGAACATGAATTATTTGGAATTCTACCTGGGATATTCGGCTGTTCCTCACCAGAATATTATATTTCCAGAAACATGATATCAGTATGAATTTGCCAAGATTTCTTTTATACTGTAGGATAGAAAACAATTTCTTTGTTAAACATATTTTACATTTGGTCATTGAAGCTGCTTTCAGTTGGCTCGTGCATCTTTCTAACACATCACATTCATTTCCACAGCCCTGTGTACTGTTAGCACTACAGTATGGTCCAGGCCTATCTTGTATATTTATGGATACAAATCTTGGTATCCAACATTTCACCTAGGAGCTCTGCACCCTTCTATTGTAGTATGGCTTTAGAAACCAACATTTGGAGCCTGGGTGTTTTTATAGCTACATCAATTGTCCCATTACTTTTGGTATGTGGTCTTTTATAGTTAAAGTATGTGCTTATTGTAGAGAACATATAACTATGTCTTTTGATCTTTTCTTTTTTTTTTAAAGATTTATTTTTTATTTATTTGAAAGACAGAGTCACAGAGAGAGGTAGAGACAGAGAAAGAGGTCCTCTATCCGCTGGTTCACTTCCCCAGATGGCTGCAACAGCCAGAGCTGCACATCCGAGGCCAGGACTGCCAGGATCTTCTTCCAGGTCTCCCACATGAGTGCAGGGGCCCAAGGACTTGGACCATCTCCCACTGCTTTCCCAGAACATAGCAGAGAGCTGGATTGGAAGAGGAGCATCCGGGACTAGAACCGGCGCCTGTATGGGATGCTGGTGCTTCAGGCCAGGGCTTTAACCTGCTGTGCCACAGCACTGGCACCATCTTTTGGTTTTTTGATAAACTTTTACAAGTCTGGCATTTAATAGGTATTTAGATCATTCATACTTAATATGATTATTGATTAGATTGGATTTGTTACACTCACTTTTGTCCTTTTTTCTGACTTCAATAGTCCCTACTGAGAATTTTAAATAGTTACATTTTCTTCTGTTTTGGTATACGATTTGCACTCATTTTTCATTGTTTAGTAGCATCTCTTCTACAGATCAGAAATTTGCCAAAATAATTTAACACAAAATGAGCTGCTTCATTATATGCTATAGAGTATGCTACTTTATTTCAAAATGCAGATGGATGAAAAGGTACTGTGTCAGGTATTGCTCCAAATGTTTAAAACAGAACAATAGAAAAATAGAGAGAGGGAAGATTAGATCTTTTGAAACCAGAGTTTTATTATAATTTATGGTTTCTTCATACTGCCAATATTCTTTTGTCATTTTTACAGAGATGGTAAAAAGTTAAAGAAGCCATCTTCAACCTAGTTATCCAATATCACATAATGTTTTAGTAGACTAAATACCTGTTTGTAGTATTTGATGCCATTCTTTATTAATCAAAGTGAAATAAGAAGTATTATGATTGACTTTTATTCATGAATGCTCTTTCTTTTCCCTTGTTTAATGCTCAGCTTTCCAAATTTGCACTGACAAGAATCTGAAAGCTTTCTTAGTGACACATTATGCACCTGACAAAATTCAATGGAGAGCAATGTTCCTTAATTTTAATGAGCGGCTTTCAACTTCTCATGGACCACCCATAAGTCATGATTTAAGAACTAGGAGACAACACAAGAAACACAACAAACCGTCCATTTGACTAGTGAAATTTAAACTAAATAAAAATATGCTAATAGAGGAGATACTGCAAAGAAATCATAATAATAAACACTTGTAAGTGGACATCTCCCCATAAACATAATGATTCTTGTTAGAAGGTGGTTAATTTTGAAATATGACTTTAACATTAAGTACAGAACATAGGATCTTAGTCTTTGCTATTTTGATGTCATTATTCAAAATATTTGTGGCACAGTTGGATAAATTAAGGAAAGGCAATCCCTAACTTCAGTTAGCTTTCCAAGTACTGGAGTGTGACCATTCACTTCTTGTTTAATTGCAACCCTTAAATGAGTTATAAGAATGTGAGACATATAGCTATCTCTTTGGCTACAAGAAATAATTTTCTTTGCCATTGAATTTTTCAATCAAGAACATATACGAGTGTAGAGAAGTAGATGCAGTCATTCTTTTTCAATAAATGAGTCATTGTGAGAAATAAATGGATGTGGCAAAAAGAACCAAAGATCTAACTTCGGTCATGACACAGCTGTCAGATAAGACACCATCTCCACAACAGAAGTGCTTTAGACTTGAGGGTAAGGTTACCACAATGGATTATCCATCATGTAAATAAGTCCAAACAAAGGAGCCTTGCATAGAAACTATGTAATATAAAGGAAGCATAAAAAAAGTGTCTTTTTTATTCTGCTGCAAGTATATGTATCTGTGTGTGCTTGTAAACATATTTTTATCTCTTGTCATGGCAATAAGGGGAATTTACACAAGCACAAATACAGACCACCCTTGAAAGTATTAGCTGTTTATTATGAGTTGATTGATACTTAAAACAAAGCATAATTCATAATCTTCCCAAGAGACTTCCATGTGGGTGCTGATTCAAGTCTGAGCTGCTCCACTTCTGATCCAGCTCTCTGCTGTGGCCTGAGAGAACAGTGGAAGATGTTAATTAATTTATTTTAAAAATGATTGTTCTGTTTTTCATTTATTAGTTTATATGCAACAGATTTCATGAATTTCGTAGATTCGATTCCAAAAGCACAATTATACTTTCTTTCCTCCCTCCCTCTGTAAGCTTGTTTTGCAACCCACAATAGAAAATATCAAGGAGCTGAGTAAAAATTTTGACTTTTCTTCATGGCCACTTTGCATGGGTTCTCTAAAGATAATTCCTCCTGCAAAAATAAAGTTAGACCAATGCTCATCTTAGGCTCCACTGGGAACAATTTGATGAGGAATTCACAGAAGGGAGATTCAAGATAGTACTGGTGTCCTCAAATAACCAGAGAATATGTAAAGATATCATTAAATAATTTCCAAATTTCTCCTGACAGTCTAGGTTGGAATTATCTTCTAAAGAAGAGACAAAAAAAAAAAACAAAAACAAAAACAAAAACCTATACTTAGATGTAATTATCAAAAGGCTTAACTCACAAGTGTCATATTGAGAATCGTGTTGAACAAGTTCAGGAAATAATTTTTACTGCCCTTATCAAAACATGAAAGGGGCAACTGAAATGTAAATACCTGACAGTGAGCTGGGAGGGAATCTCAAATGTCTTCAAATGCATTAGGCGTTTGGTCTGGCAGTTGGGGTACCCACAACCCTTATTGCAATACCAGGATTTTTTTAAAGGTTTATTTATTTATTTGAAAGGTAGAGTTACAGACAGAGACAGGGAGACACAGACAGAACGGTCTTCTATGCGCTGGTTCACTCCCCAATGATGCAATGGCTGGAGCAGAGCCAATCCAAAGCCAAGAGCCAGGAGCTTCTTCCAGGTCTCTCATGTGGGTGCAGGGGCCCAAACACTTGGGCCATCCTCCACTGCTTTCCCAGACCATAGCGAGAGCTGGAGCAGAAGTGGAGCAGCTGGGACATGAATTAGCACCCATGTGGGATCTCGGTGCCACAGGTGTTGGCTTAACCTACTAAACCACAGTGCTGGCACCTGGAATACCAGGATTTGAATTCTGAAAATGATCCTGATCCCAGCCTACTGCTAAATCACACCCTGCAAGGCATTAGGTGATAGCTCAGGTAGCTGGTTCTCTGCCATACACTGGGGAGACCTGGATTGAATTGCCACTTCCAGGGCATTTAGGGAGTGAACCAGTGGATGGGACGATGTTAAGTTTCTCTGTCTTTAACACTGTTATTTCTTTCTCTGCCTCTCAAAATTTTATTTTATGATATGAAGTAGAGGAATCAAAAACATTCGGAGATAAATTAAGTGTGTAAATTAAGGGAGAAGGTATATTAAGTGCAATTCATATTTATATCATAAGTAATCATTTTTATGAAATTTATTTGAAAGACAGATGAGAGAAGAGAGAGAGAGAGAAATAGACACATACACACACAGGGGTCTTCCACTTATTGGTTACTACTCAAATGCCTGTAACAGCCAGGAAGGGCTACCCCAGGCAAAAATCAAAAACCTGAAACTTGATCCAGGTCTCCCACATGGGTGTTAGGGACCTCAGTATTTTGCCGATCATACACTACATCTCAAGACACATTAGTGGGAAGCTGGATTGGAATGGAGCAGCTACGACTTGAATTGGCACTCTAATATCAGATCCAGGAGGCCCAAGTATGGCTTAACCTGCTGCTCAACAACTCCAACCCCATGAGTAATTATTTTTAGACATCATATCTTGGAAACAGAATTTTTAAAAGAGAAGAATTGTAAATATTATTTATTGCAAATACTTATATGGTATTCTGTCTAGAAAACAATTGCACATACAGGAAGACTGGAATATTAATTTGTTTATTGTGAGTAATTCATTGATGCATTTATCATGTATTTATTGAATATCTACTACATACCAAACATGAATTATAGAATGAAGGATAAAATGGAAAACTGAATTATAGGTTCTCTCCTAGTTATAGTGTTTGAACTCTACCTAACGTTGCAATATTAATCAAGATTGTCAGCCAAAACAAAGTGTGTTAAATGCTCAGAAGGAAGAATGTAGACTGTTCAGAGTTTTAGACAATCTGCTAGTATGGAGGAGTGAAGGGTACAGGAAGGGAATCATCTACTGGGGCCTAGAAGTGCGGTGGATGATAGTGGCTTTGTAGTAAGAGGGAGAGGTGGTGCGAAACATTCCACACAGTGCCACGTGTGATGGGGGATACAGGAAGAGACGAAGGAACACAAAGAACTGGGGATAGGCGGTGCTGGAACTACACAGGCCCCTGCCTCAGATGCATTCCAATAGAGTCTCTTGATGAGTAGTGTAATACAACCACAGATTTAAGTGTCAGAACAAGTACTGCTCCAATACCCAAAAAGGATGATCTCACATACTCTAACCTTTGGTAATCAAGTTCTGTACAGAAGAACACTTTGGAGAACTTCCTACATCTCTTGCTACATTTTCAAATAATGCTTTTCTCTTAAAATCATGTGTATTATTTTAAAAGGTGTTCTAAAAATGATGTGTTTCTCTAAATTCAATTTTAAATGAATTGCGCTTTGTACTAAACAATAGGTGAAATGAATAGGAATAGCTGATATGAATAAAGAAACTTTTCATGAACCCAGTTAAAATGTTCATATATTTAAATTAAAACTTTATATCTGTAAAGGGACACAATGGGCCATTTAATACCTAACACTTAAAAAAATTCGTGAAACATTATTCAACTAGTACATTTTTGTTAGAATATTATCTAAATGATTACTATATTTCTGCTTCAAATGTACAAAGTAATCATTTTCCTTTATCTATAAGATATTACATTGTTCTTTTATATCATCCAACCAGCTTCTACAGCAGGAATGACATGCAGCCATTGTCTGTACATTGATTAATAGCATTAATACCACTTTAAAATGTTCTGTCTCAAATAAAACTTTCAGAAGCACACAGATTATTGATTGACATTTTCATAGAAGGAAGCTTCAAAATTACTTGATTCAAAACCCTTTATTTTAAAAATGAACAAAGATAAATCAAGTGAGATGAAAATATTTTGTTTTTTATTCATAGTAATGATACTTATGTAGATCTAATTCCTAATTTAATTCTCCTTGTCCTTTTCCACTTTCGTTTATTTATCCAAAATATTTGTTGAGTGGTTTCTGTACACTAGGAACTGTTACTGGTGTGGATATAATATACTATTACTCACTTTTTGTGCTTCTGTTCCAGGGGAAATAGAGAATTAACTAACCAATCAATCATTTCATATACTTGCAAGTTCTCCGAGGAAAGATAGGGCAAACTCATGTGAAAGAGCATAATGAGAAACCTCAGAAATGGGATCCACTGGGGCTGACACTGTTTCACGGAGGGCTAAGCCATGGCTCCCAGTGCAGACATCCCATATGGGCACCTATTGAGTCCCAACTGCTCCACTTATGATCCAGCTCCCTGCTGATGAGCCTGGGAACACAGTGGAGACCGGCTCAAATGCTTCGGCTCTCACACTTACATGGGACAACCAAATGAAGCTCCTGAATCCTAGCTTCTGGCTAGCCCCACTCTGGCTCTTGTGGCCATTTGGGAGAGTGAATTAGTGGATGGAAGATCTCTCTCTATCTCTACCTCTCCCTCTGTCTTTGTAACTCTGGTTTTCAAATAAATAAATAAATAAATAAATAAACAAATAAATAAATCTTTTTTAAAAAATAAAAGGAAAGGGGTCTCCTTTACACTTTGTTTCAGGGGAGGCATCTCAACTCCTGATTTAGGTTGAGGTCGAAAGCCAAGAAACAACACCCTTGGAGAAAAAGAACAGTGCACACTGGTACACGTGTAAGAAACTGAGCTTAGGAAAAATCTATCCCATTCACAGGATGGAGTGATCAAATGCTGTCAGGGCACACAGATTCAGCACATCCTGGGTGTCAGTGAGGGCTCTGGTCTACAAAACACCTGTTCACCTCAACATAGGGACTGGAGGTCATGGGCAAGACTACTTTGGTTTCTGTCTGGAGATGATTTGCACAATGGCAAAAGTGAAAGCAGGAAGAACAATTAGAAGGCTGTTATTCCTTCTTTAATCACAGAATAAGCTGCTCTTAAAGAAACTTAAACTTTTACAGAGTAAGGATCAAAAGATAAAAATAAACTATCATGTCAGAAATAACTGAGTATCTTCTTAAGTTGTGTGATACCAAGCACTATGTTTTGAATGTTGTTGAATGAGTTGTGACGAGTAATTAAAGTAGAGGATTTATTATAATTTACAAGTCTGGAATTATTGATTAAATAATGAAGGTGATGTGAATGCTCAGAACGAATCTATGTCTGGCATTTATAAGAAAACAAAAATAATTTAAATGCTACATATCATAATTCATTTTTAAATTTAATACTGTAAGATGAATTTCAGCTATCATAAATATAGTTTGTGGTTATTATTTTGTAAATCTAACAATTATTTTGAGAATACTGATCATATAGTGTTTTGTTTCATACAAGGGGATGTTGCTTAATAGGACATTAAAAATTCATTGTGAGTTTTTATGTTAGCTAAGTGCTGTATTTTTTGCTTCTAGAATCGTGGATCACTGTGCATTAAAAGTTATGCTATTTCAGTATATGGCACTATATTGCTTTAATGTAATTATTAAGATGTAGTACATGAAGCAGACTTCATGGGTACACACATGAAAATTATTTGGAAATTATATCATTTTTTATTGGATTTAAACAAATTAAAGACCATGCATAAGTAATGCTATATGTCATAACTTTGTCAAATTATCTAATTTTAGTATACTTTTAAATATTCATTTCCAGAAAAGGGAAAAGGTTGAAATACAATTGATTGAAGATAAATAATTTATTGTCGCAAGTGATTTTTGTTTAAATTCATCATACTTTAAAGTGTATCAGGCTAGCATTGTGGCACAGTGTGATAACCTGCTGCTGTGACACTGGCATCCCATATTACAGTGCCAATTGGTATCCTGAATCCTCAGCTTCCAGTCTATCTTCCTGCTGATGTGTCCGGGACAACAGCAGAAGACGGATAATGTGCCTGAGCCCCTGAGCCTCCTCTGATTGACACCACAGTGGAGTTCCTGACTCCTGGCTCAGCTTGCCCAAACGTAGCTGTTTCATGTGGAGAATTAACTAGCAGTTGAAAGGTCTCTCTTTTCTCTACATAGATAGATAGATTAGATAGATAGATAGATAGATAGATAGATAGATAGATAGATCTCTGCCCCCCCACCCCGTCTCTCTGACTTTCAGATAAATAAATATTTTAGAAGTGGGTTGTATGGGGCCAGCACTATGGCACAGTGGCTTAAAGCCAAGGTCTACAGTGCGGCATCCCAAATGGGTGCTAGTTTGAGTCCCAGCTGCCACACTTCCAATCCAGCTCCCTGCTAATGTGTCAGGGAAAGCAGAGGAAGATGGCCCAAGTGCTTGGAACCCAGAAGAAGCTCCTAGCTCCTTGCTTAGGTCAGTCCAGCCCTATCTGTTGCAGTCATCTGGGGAGTGAACCAGTGGGTAGAAGATCTCTCTCCATCTCTCCTTCTCTCTCTCTGTATCTCTGCCTTTCAAACAAGTAAATTAATCTTTTTAAAAAATCAGTTGTTTGACCATTTTAAAATAACACTATTCTTAATTTAAAATTTACAAGTTATGTCATACACTGTTTAACTTGCAAAATTTCAATTATTCAAATACTGATCAAAGCAGAGCTAGTATTTGATTTCACAAAGTGAATTAAATCATACAGCACTTGTTACTCAAGAATAATGTGAAATTACTGTTCAACGTGAGAATAATTGTAAGTCATCTGCTTTAACTAACATATGAAAGAAACTGGTTTGGTCTTAATTCCTTCTTACTAATAATATTTGTCACAATGAATTTTCAGCTACTCTAAAAATGCTCAACAGTTTTCAGGTTAGAAACTCAGAATTTTAAATTTTGTATATTAAATTTAGTTGAAATTCAAAAGGAAATCCAAGTTTTTCAAGTTCTCCTAAGGGTCACCAAAATTTAATTTTCTTCTACTTGGCTCCATATAGGAAAACAGTTTAAAAGTGAAAGTTGCTGTTTTTTTTTTTTTCTAATGCAGTCTCAACAGAATTAGTGTATGATATGTGATTAAAATATCATAAACTGCCAGCGCCACGGCTCACTAGGCTAATCCTCTGCCTGCGGCACAGGCACACCAGGTTTTAGTGCCCGTCAGGGCGCCGGATTCTGTCCTGGTTGCTCCTCTTCCAGTCTAGCTCTCTGCTGTGGCCCAGAAGTGCAGTAGAGGATGGCCCAAGTGCTTGGGCCCTGCGCCCACATGGGAGACCAGGAGAAGCACCTGGCTCCTGGCTTCAGATCAGCGAGGTGCACTGGCTACTGCGTGCCGGCCGCAGAGACCATCGAGGGGTGAACCAAAGGAAAAGGAAGACCTTTCTCTCTCTCTCTCTCTCTCTCTCTCTCTCTCACTATCCACTCTGCCTGTCAAAAAAAAAAAAAAAAGAATATATCATAAACTGTGTGTGTATGGGGGTGTTTGGCGTAGTACTTAAAATGGCACATGGCACATCCATATTGGAGTGGCTAGTTTTGAGTCCTGATTCTGCTTCTGATTCCAGTTTCCTTGTAATGCATACTCTGGGAAGTTGTGGTGGATGGCTCAGGTAGTTGGGTCCATGCTATGCACATGGGAGACCTGGATTGAGTTGTGGATCCTGGAGCCTGGTTGATCAGGTATTTGAAGAGTGAAACAGCAGATTGGAAATTTGCTCCACAACCACCACTCTGTGTGTGTGTGTGTGAAAACATTTGAGACATGTTTTGAACATTAATAATTTAAAAAACCTTAACATATTTGTCAGGTAGATTTGCATTTTTTTCATGAGATTTCAGAGGATATTTTTAAGCCAATATACATTGCTTTTTTTTATGAAATTCTTTAAGCATTTAGCAGGGCCAGTGAGACTAAGAACATGTGTGAGTACAGAGTTTTCACAACTGCATAGTGAAAGCATTGATCCTCATCATGTGTATGTCCTGAGAATGTATAAAATCTTTTGTAATTTGAGGAGGTACTAAGAATGCAATTACCATGATAAAATGAATAATTTTGTAGTCGGGTAGGTTCATAAACTTCCTTCCACAAGAAATTTGTTTCATCCATTTATTATTTTTCATATCACATTGAAAAGTATGTAAGGTGCAATGTTAAACTAAATGAAAACTGTCCAAACTATAGTAGAAAATGTTGAAATATGATAATATCCCTAGAAATCATATGTCACAGTATGCTTGGTTAATGATTTTCAAAGTTGACCCCCAAAGAAGAATGTAGTATAATGAGAAAAGCCAAATAAGTACACGAAATGAAATGTATTTTTTAATCTCAAATGTAAAAATTCTCACAATGTATCTGCAACATTAGATTTAAAGAAGAGAGATTATATTTGGAAAAAGAAGGCAGGGGAGATATCTTCACCTGGTTTATACTGCTATGACATCATACCTGAGACTGGGCTGCCATTTGGTTCAAGATTTTGAAGGCTAGGAAGGCCAAGAGCATGGCATCAGCATCTGGAAAGGATTTCTGTTGCCTCACATGAAGAATCATAGAAGAACATGAGAAGGTAAAAGGAGGATGCACAAGAGAGTCACACCTGGAATTATAACAGATCTATAAACCCACTTCCACTATGGTGACCTCATCATCTCCTCTCAGGTGCCATCTCCCGGTACTATTGTATTGAGGATTAAATCTGGAACACAGGTCTGGTGGATCCCTTCAGAAAACTGAAGACTGAAGCAAAGGAAAAAAAAAAAAAAACTGTAACCTAAACATGTTCAATGTTTTAGTGTAAGTTTTTTTGTTTGCAGAAATTAGTTGATAAATTAACTAGAAATTTCAATGTAGTATTAATAAAAGTATGTTTGACATCAACATTTGAAGTAGCTTGTTGTGGGTAAATATAAGGGAAATCTGGGAATGAGCAATGGGGGAAGTGTGAAACGCACATAGAATTGCAAGTCAGAAACTATGGGAATAGCTTGAACTTCCCCTCTCTAAATTTATGTCCTCCACTTTTCTGTTTCAGTTTGAGATAATTTTCTTGACCTCTTCTTTCTTAGCTCTCTGGTTCATCATTTTAGGTACTATCTTGTAGTCATTTTGACTTTAAAAAAAAAATTTCTATTTCCTGGCCAGTTTCTTCCATGTGCTTTTCTACTACTGCATGCAAATTATTAAGAATTGTTGTGGCAATAAGAGCAATGTATGTCACTTTTGATTCATGACTTTTAATGACCCTTAGATTTGTATTCTGTTTTTTAAAATTTTCACTAATGTAAAGACAACAAATTTCATGTATTTCATAGATATAGCTCTAAGGTTACCATTTTTCCCTTGCTCTCCTTTTCCCTCCTTCAATCCCCCTCCTTTCTTCCTTTATTTCTTTAATTTTTGTAAGAAACATCATTTAGTCCATTCTATATTCACAGGCTTGATGCACCACTAGCCATAATGTTCAGCAAGTAAAAAGTAGAAAGACCACAGTAATAATAGTAAATTATCACTTGTCTCATCTCCACCTAGTTATTTTAGCTTCTATCTACTATTTTTTCAACCTTCCTTTGTTTCCCACTCTTCAATGCATATATGACTTCTACTGAAACTTTATAAAGAAGCTAGATATTATAAAATGTAAAGTCTCTTGTTTATTTGCCACCTGGATAGAGTTTTACACACATTCCTTTCTTACCTTCTAACCTTTCCTTTCTGTGAAATAAGGGCCGATGGTATTCATGTTTTTATAATCTTGACATTATCCTTCCTCTCTTTAACATGGCATGCTTTATTTTTTTTAAAGATTTTATTTATTTGAGAGGTAGAATTACAGACAGTGAGAGGCAGAGACAGAGAGAAAGATCTTCCTTCCGTTAGTTCACTCCCCGGATGGCCGCAAGGGCTGGAGTTGCGCCTATCCGAAGTCAGGAGCCAGGTGCTTCTTCCTGGTCTCCCATGAGGGTGCCATAGCAGAGAGCAGAATTGGAAGAGGGGCAGCCAGGACTAAAACCAGTGTCCATTAGGGATGCCGGTGCCATAGACAGAGGATTAACCTACTGTGCCATGGAGCCAGCCCCAGCATGCCCTGCTTTAAGAATGATCACATGCCCTCCAGAACTTTCAAGATGACTTGTACTTTTTTGTCATATACAATGCCTTAAATATTTTGCTATTTTTGTACCTCTATGTTAATTTTCTAGTAGTTGGTTCTTTCTTACTTTAGTTGGAGCCATTAAAGATATTTCTATAACCATGGCAAGGAAATTAAATATTGTTCCCGCTATCTGATTTCTCTTCCTGCTGTTCTTGAAACATATTGCCTCAATCATTCTCACTTCGACACCTGCTGCTCATATAGTAAGGACTCTTATGCTTCAAGGCAATTTTAAACTGATTAAGGCCTTTCTCTCCAATGAATAATAAGTTAGGTCATTTTAGACAAACAACAATGATAAATATAAACAGAACGTGTCCCCCTCAGTGAATCATTTATGTAGTGTGCTGCTGTGTTTCTGCTTCATTCAACATGAAGGTAACAGGGGACATGTCAGCTTATACCAAGTGATGGAAAAATGATTTTACCCTTTTTTCTTTAACAGCAGTGCTGACAAGTAAACAAAGCAATTGATTTTTCATTAAAATTTATCATTTGATGATCCTCCAGTTGCTGTCACAGCATTTAAGTGGATCTACCGTTTTTGTTGCTTGAAATCATAGAGCATGTCTATATAATCATTGTTGCTCACTTCACCCAGTATCCTCTTATTACCAATACCAATGTCTTTAATGCTTGTTTAATAGTCAGACATTCCACTCTATACCACAGTGAATCATTTTTTAAATTGGTACAATATATCCCTCCAAGATTACATCATGCATAAAGCAATCACTATAAAATATTAATTTTTTATTTAGCTAATATCATTATGTAGAGGATGCTCCTTTGTCATTGTCTCCCTTGCTTCAAATTGACAATTTAAAATTCACATGTAATATAGAATGCATTTCAAGATATTCTAATTTAGGCAGACTGCAAATAAGCTTATAGCTTTCAAATTTATACTGACCAGTGGCTAATTGCAATATCAAATCTCATTGTAAATTACATCTGTTGAATTCACAAATGCAACTTCAAACAGCAAATACTTTCTCCAGAAAAATAGATGTCTCATTTTGTTGAAAAGTGAAATAAAAACAATGCTATTGAATTCATATTTGAAATATTAAGCTCTGTTTCTATAAAGCATAAAGTCCCAAAATAATTATCATCATCATTACTAAAGTCATTATTGCCAAAAGGCTACAATAAGCATAAGAGTATAATGGAACAAAATGCATTCTTTCTTAGCAACAACATGATAATTATTATTTAATTCCAATAGAATATGGCATCTGTGATAGGATGAGGAAGACTTTGGGAAAGTGTTCAAACAGATAACAGCTGTCAGAGAACAAGTAATGAGAAAATAGAAGATCCTAGTTTATATGAAACATCATTTTGTCATGGAACTCAACAAAGGCAAATATGATTTCTTCATGTAAAAGAAAATGGTATGTATAATATGAATGCTATCTAATAAAATCAAATAGCATCACACAGAAGATCATGCTATCATACCTAAAATATTTTCTTGAGGAAATTTTAAAAATGAAATAACTTTTTTTCTACAAAATATTTATTTTTCCTCACTAAATGGAGATCTGTAATTTACATGGAAATAAATATTGATAAGTACACAATGTTGGTATTTTATTTGAACATTTAGTATATATAAATATATATTATTGTCCATAGTTATGGGGAAATATGTGTTTTTCATTACCTGTATATACTGTAACGTCCAACCAGAGTAAACACATTTATTCTTTCAACCATTAAAATTTCCTTACACTGAAAACACAAAAATCCTATCTTTTATTCTATAGAGAAATATGCAATAAATAAACTTGATCTATCTTCATCTTCCTGTGCAATATGACCCCAGATTTTCTATCTTCTATTTAGCAATAACCTATTACTAGTCAATTAATAATTGCAGTGTATACTAAAAATTTGAAAGCATTATAGAATTAAGAGTGATAGGGACTATTACTCTAAATTCGATTGTCAAGAATATCATATTTGAGGAAAAATTTGCATTAAGATTTCTTTATTATTCAGTTTAGTGAATGTATACTTTAGTCAGAGTCTGAGGACAATGTAAATTTATCTTATTTTGTAAGACAATATCTTACAAAACCTCACGGTCTTATGACAACATTAATTTATCTTCTACATCACAGTAGAATGTAAATATAATAAAAGTAAAAAAATACCAAAGAAAATTAGTCTCACACTTCCTCTCATAGCTTAACCCATGACAGATATTAATACTAAGTAGATGTTGGACCCCAAAGTAAGAATCATACATAAATCTTTGGGAAGAAGAAATAGAAAAATAGTCTCACAACCTCAAGGCACACAAAATTCCTTTCATAGGATGCAATATTGGAATTTTAAATTTTATTATCATTATATACAACTTCTGCTCTCTATAGCAATATTAACATCTGTATTTTACTGTAGCTAATTGAAGCTCATGAAATAGAAATTACAAAAAATATTAATGGGACCATTATAAAAAATGTTGATATAGCCAACATTTTATCACTGTTTACTTAAACCAGGGTTTAGCAGTAAAGTCAACAGAATCATGAGGCACTGTGCAGGTAGCCATCAACCAGGCCCTATAAGAATACATAGCGCCGGCGCCGCGGCTCACTAGGCTAATTCTCTGCCTTGCAGTGCCGGCACACCGGGTTCTAGTCCCGGTCAGGGCGCTGGATTCTATCCCGGTTGCCCCTCTTCCAGGCCAGCTCTCTGCTGTGGCCAGGGAATGCAGTGGAGGATGGCCCAAGTCCTTGGGCCCTGCACCCGCAAGGGAGACCAGGAGAAGCACCTGGCTTCTGCCTTCGGATCAGCGCGGTGCACCGGCCGCAGCAGCCATTGGAGGGTGAACCAACAGAACCAAAGGAAGACCTTTTTCTCTGTCTCTCTCTCTCACTGTCCACTCTACCTGTAAAAGGAAAAAAAAAAAAAAAAAGAATGAAGAATGCATAGCACATTGGCAGTATAGTCGTACCACTCACTGTGGTGAGGACTCAAGGCATCACAGCACAGATCTATAGAGTTTTATGGAAAAAAGCTCTGGACATTTTAAATTACAGATAAAGAAAAAATGTATACTTGCCTAGAATAAACATCCTTCAAATATCCAAATATTTTTTACTTAACAATCTGTTTGATTTCTATTTTCATTTTATCATGTAGAAATCCATTGATTGAATATAAAAGTATGGGCTGCTATTTATCTCAGTTTTTCAGTTCCTTTAAAAGGAACATTTAATATAGAAATTTAATGCATTACTGACTCATAATTTACTTTTAGCATGTATTACTGCATTTTTAATCTATTTGTAGCTGAATTTGAAATATATATTTGAACAGCTGTTAGTTGAAATGAAAGGGTTCATTTTCTTACAAGAGTTCAATTTGATGTAAGACTTAAAACTTTTTAACATATCTGTTTAAGAAAAAAAAAAAAAACAAATTACCCAAAAATAACTAAGTGGTGTGGTTGTAACTTGTACAAATTTTTTTTAATAACAACATTCTTAATGAAAATAGTTTCGTAAAATTATTGAAGTAAAATAGGAACACATAGGACTAATTAAAAATAGAGAAGACTACTTGCTTGAATATGGACATCTGCCCCATTAGACTCTTAGGACACCATACCCGCTTTCCTGACATTCTGCTTTCCAAGAAGATGGCTGTTTACATATATTTTCTCATAATTGTGCTTGAACTCCTGAAGAGAAGGTTCAGCTTTAGTTCTTAACTCTCCTCATTAGCTTTTACCAAATATCACATGGCACCATTGGAAAAACTCAGGTAGGGTTGGCTTTGTGGTGCCCTTTGTTAAGCCTCAGCCTATGATGCAGGCATTCCATAATGGCACTGCTTAGAATGCTGGCTTCTGATGCAGCTCTCTGTTAATGTGCGTAAGAAGGCAGCAGAGATGGCCCAAATACTTGGGTCCCTACACCTAAGTGTGAGACCCAGATGAAGCTCCTGGCTCCTGGCTCCTGACTCCTGGCTTCAGTCTGGCCCAGCCCTGGAACTGGTACATTTGGGAGTAAACTGATGAATGGATGATCTCTCTCACTCTCTGTCTCTCCCTGTCTGTGGGCTACTCTGCCTTTGGATAAATAAATCTTTCAAAAAATTAGATAAAAAGTTGTAAGACCAGTAAGAAGCTCCTGACTCCTGGCTTCACCCTGGCCCAATTCTAGCAGTTGTGGCCATTTAAAGAGTGAATCAGCAGATGGAAGATCTGTCTCTGTCTCTGTCTGTCTCTCCCTCTCTCTCTGTAACTCTGCCTTTCAAATAAAATAAATAAATCTTTGAAAAATTAAAATTATTGTTCTATAGTTATATCTCCAAAGTAAAGGAAATATTTTCCTTTTTAAAGTTTTATGTATTCTATTTGAAAGGCAGAGTTACAAAATGGAGAAAGAGAGAGAGAGAGAGAGAGAGAGAGAGAGAGAGAGAGAGAGATCGTTCCTCCATCTGGTGGTTCAATCCCCAAATAGCCCCCAAGGCTGGTGCTGGACCAGACCTAAACCAGGAAACTCTTCCAGGTCTCCCATAAGGGTGCAGGGACCCAAGCATTAGGGCCATCCTCCAATTCTTTTCCAGGTGCATTGACAGGGTACTGAATCAGAAGTGGAGCAGCCAGGAATCGAATCAGTGCCGACATGGGATGTCTGTTATGCAGGCGGTGGCTTAAGCCGCTATGTCACATTGCCAGCCCCAAGATTTCCTCTTACCCAATGTAGTAATGACAATATCAACATCCAAGACAAATGTTAGGCAGGTCTACTTGCTCAAGGCAAATGTTAGGCAGATCTGCTTGCAACTGATTGTGAGATTCTAGTTCCTGAAGTTTGAGTTTCATCATCTGTGACATAAACTAGCTCCATATGCAGAACTCTCTCGAGGAATACTTATGTGAATATGGAGCTTATATTTCTTTTGTGTTGTCGGTAATAATGCTCTTTGTCTTTGACATAGTGGTCTCCTGTCCTTTGCCTGCTTCCATAAAATCATGACAACTAACTTCCCAGCTTTCAAATAAGGTAAAAAAAATATTGGATAATTTGTAGTTCTGACAATTTTTATGTGGAGGATGGAATGCCAATAGAGACATTGACTTCAGAATGAGAATGGACAAAAGTCCCATGAGCCAATATAAAAGATCTGAGAAGACTGCCTAAGAACCAGTTCAAGTAGAGATTTCATTAATTAACTTTGGAAATGGTTGACAGAAAGATAGAAAAGTAAATATCTTATTTGGGGTGGAGATATTTGAGTCAATTAGGTTAATTATTGTCTAGCTTCCATATAGGAATGGATATTACTATTTATGAGAATTTTTAGATGTAAAATGAAAGATGTATTATATTCTTGTGCTTTTCTATGCTACAATTTCCAGAGGGAACTATCTTGAAAGAGAATAGCCACATGTAGAGTAGGTAGATTGGAAAAACTTTGTCATTTGTCACCAGAATGTGAGTGCATCTAACTTCTGACTTCCAAAGTGTCACTCTAATAAAAATGTCAATTTTATCCCCAAGTACTTCCTATTGTGGTTATAAAGAATGATTTTATGTTGTTATAAAGAATGTTGGTTATTTAAATTGCTAATTTTCAATTGCTTATATATAAAATACAATTTTATTTTTGTATATTGATATTTTCTACAACATTTAAAAATATTCCTAATACAGCTAGGAGCTTCATTTTAGGTTTCACTGAATTTTTCTGTTCAATATGCATGCAAAAATTCTAAACAAAATTTTCAAAAAATTGTCTCGTAATACAAAGCAAGAATAATACATCAGTGTAAATTTGAGGTTTTCCTAGAATGCAAGGTGGTTTTAACTTTTAAAAGTTAATCCACTCAAGTTTGCTATGTTTACAGACAATAAGAGAAAGTAAACACTATTGTCTCAAAGATACAGCGTCTAACACAGTCACAATGCTCTCGTGACAAAAACTTTTAGCAAACCAGGAATAGAAGATATCTTTCTTAATTTGAAGAGGTTATAAATGAAAAATGTACATGTTAACATTACACTTAACTGTGAAAGACTAGCCATCTAATACAAAAAAGGCAAAAACATCAGTTCTCAATAATACCTTTTCAACATTGTAACTGAGGTTCTACACAGAGGTTCTAGACAGCATGATAAAGAAACAAAAGTCAGATTATAGAGGAGATTAAATTGCCTTTATTCACAGAAAAACTAACCTTAGTTAATTTTATTGAAAGTTTATATATGTTGATTATTATATATTATTTTTATTTATAATTTTAAATTAAAAAAAGAGAACAGATTTCATGTATTTCATAGGTATAATTCTAAAAACACAATCATAATTATTCCCTCCATTTGTCCCTCCCTCAATATCCTTCCTTCCTTTATTTTTTTTCTTTAATTTTTACAAAAACATAATTTCAACCCACTCTATGATCACAGGCTTAATTCACCTTTAAACATGATATTCAACAAGTGCCTTTCTCTTAATGATTGTCTTTCTGATTCTTCCAGTAAAATCAAGTTCATATTCTAAAGGCCACAGCATCAACCACTCTCTTGCCATACATCTTTTTTCTTTAACATCTAGAATACATTAGAAAAATTGTTTGTATGCTTATAGATTTTAAATAGCATCATTTGATAATAACCTCACAATATTCCAATTCTATTTTTATAGCAAGAACCACTCTTGCAGACTTGGCATTATATGGGTATATCTATATTCTACAAGGGTATTTCCAAAAGTTCGCAGAAAATAGAATTAAAAGTTAAGCTTTATTTTTTTAAAGATTTATTTATTTATTTGAAAGGCAGAGTTATAGAGAGGCAGAGAGAGAGACAGAGAGAGAGGTCTTCCATCCGCGGGTTCACTCCCCAGATGGCCGCACAGCTGGAGCTGGGCCCATCCAATGTCAGGAGCCAGGAACTTCTTGCAGATCTCCCACATGAGTGCAGGGACCCAAAGACTTGGTCCATCTTCTACTGCCTTCCCAGGCCATAGCAGAGCACTGGATTGGAGGTGGAACAGCCTGGTCTCAAACCAGCGCCCATATGGGATGCTGGCACTGAAGGCTGCAGCTTTACCCACTGCGCCACAACACTGGCCAAGCTTTACTTAGGAACAAAAGTTTTTGGAAACCCACTCACATGAGGGGTCTTCATAGAAAAAGACATTTTATGAAAAATACATGTGTGGACTTCAATTTTCAGTATCTTTCATTTTCCTTCGTATCTTTGATCCTGTCGCTGATTTGAACTGCATTTCCTTTGGTACTCTTCTGACACTCGTGCTTGAATCATGATTGTGTGATGTTGGCATCTTTACACACACATACACATGCACTAAAGCAATCACTGAACATACTTTTGCACTGAATATGTCATTTCAATAGAACTTTGAACCACACGTCTTTAGTACAAGTGTGTAAGATGAATAATTTTGGCTTAAGGCATTTGTTCTGATTTTGACACCTACTACTTACTAACCATCCAACTAATAATATCACTGGGAATCCACTTCCCATCTGAAGAATTAGATAATGAAACACTCTATAAAGTCATAGAATAAAAAACAAGTGTCGGGGGAGTGGCTAGCAGTAAAGAAAACCAGTAAGTGGCCTACATCACACATTAGAGATCTTAGTTGCAGTCCCGATTGATTCTAACTTACTGTTAGTGCAGTTCCTGAGAGGCAGTAGTGCAACTCAAGTAGCTGTGTCCCCTGCCACTTTTTTGACGTTGTCTTAAAAAAGTTAGAAATAAGAGTAGGCATTTGTCAAGAGAATAAGACACCTGGTGAAGAGGCTTGCATCTCAGATCTGTTTGCCTGGATTTGGGACATGGTTATGTGATTCTAGCTTCTTGCTAACACATACCATAGGAGGTAGCAAGTGATGGCACGTTTAGTTCTATTCCTACCTTGCACATAAAACATTTGGAGAGTGAGCCAGTGACTGGGAGCTATCTCTGTCTCTGTCTGTCTGCTTTTCTCTGTTTCTGTCTCCTTAGCTGTCAAATAAATTAAAGTTCAAAGTAAATATATATTCCCAAAGTGAAGTTAGAGACTTCAGAGAGGTGAGTATGGAAATAAATGTATCTTCAAATTTCAACTTTCCCTGAATTTTGGAATGCACTCACATGAGAATCCTACCACATTGCTTTGAATTGTTCTTAGAACTGCCCTCTTTATGTAGATCTTTCCATCTTGGATTTCTTTCACTCTTATTGTATATCTCTCTATCCTTTGTGACTTCATTTTTTTGGTTGCTCTGTTAACAATAGTCACTGAAGTTTTATGTGTAGTGATGTATTTCACAGAACTCTGTTAGTTGTATGCTGACAAGTTTTCCAGGGAAAGAAAAATAATGAAACATATTAAGGCAAATATTGAACCTCAAGTTTGGCCTTGCTGTCATTACAGTTTATGACTAATGTACTCTGCAATTCTACAAATCATGAAATAATAGGAAGTTCAATGGCTGTGAAATCTCCCAACTATTAAAGTAAACAAAAGCAACTGTAGCATGTATGTGTAAGATTTCGAATTCCATTGATGAAATACTAATGCTTATGATGATGAACGAAGAGTATATTTTCAAATATGTAGTTAAACTAGTGAATTATAATGATGTGAATGTACATATGGCTATAGACATTAATGAACATTCCATTGATTAAATTTTAGTTTTGGGAAAAAAACAGATGTGCCAAGTATCACAAGTTGAGTAGGTAATTTGTAATTAATTATAGTCACATATGGCCATTGCTAGTCATGCATAGACCGAGTATTTCTTAGGTATTAAAGGAATCAAATGTTAAATTAACTATAGCAATTAAAGACTATCTTCATTGCCATAATGAATTAGGCTGATATAATCCACATTTCATTTAAGAATCACTTTATAAAACAGTTTTAATTTTGTAAAACAAAAAACCTATTTTCATAAAGAAAAAATCATTTACTTTGATTCACATCTTAACATATGAGGAGCAGTTATATGATAGAAACTTTCCAAATGCCTTTTACTCCTCTTGTTATGATGGAGTTGATCTTGATGGAGAGAAAGATGGACGATAAAATGTCAGTGGTTTATTTTTTACTCCTGTGAATAAAGCTACTATAAGTGCACATCCAATTTATTTATTTTCATTTGATGTAAAATATACCTAACCTAACATTTTGACAGTTAGTGGTGCATTAAACCTGTGTTTTACAGTAAATTTAAAATTTGTTATTGTAAAAATTCAAGAAAAAAAGAAAGGATGGAGAGGAGATAGAGGGAGAGAGGGAATAAAATATGGTTATCTTCTTAGAATTGCACCTATAAAATATCAAATATTTTCTCTTTGTATTAATAAAAATTTAAAAATATATACTTTAATAGATTTAAATACCTTCATTATATTGTATCATTATTGTATCTTTTCATTTTTTTCCATCATCCTCATATTTTTGCTATACATTAAATTCTCCATGAGATCTACCTTAACATCCTTGTCGAATATTGTATCCTTTGATTAAAATTGTTCCATACCAAAACCTATTTAGAAAACTACCTTTTTCTTCTAGCTTTCTCTCAAAATTTACTTATATTGGTTTCTCTTTGTTCAATTTGGATGATTCCTGCTCAATGTGCGCTCCATGAAATTAAGGTTATTGTTTTGCTTGCAAAGACATGCCAAGAACATAGAATAGTACCACATACATAGTAAACATAGTAAATAATAGTGAATTAATTATAATAATGAATGCAGGGTCTCATTTTAAGTCAGTAGAACATGGGCAAAGATATATGATTTATTTATTTTTTGACAGGCAGAGTTAGACAGTGTGAGAGAGAGAGACAGAGGGAAAGGTCTTCCTTCTGTTGGTTCACCCCCAAATGGTCACTAAGGCCGGCGCGCTGCGCCAATCCAAAGCCAGGTGCCAGGTGCTTCCTCCTGGTCTCCATGCGGGTGCAGGGCCCAAGCATTTCAGCCATCCTGCACTGCCTTCCGGGGCCACAGCAGAGCTGGACTGGAAGAGAAGCAACCAGGACAGAATCCAGCACCCCGACCGGAATTTATTTTAAATATTTATTTATTTATTTGAAAGAGTTACACAGAGAGAGGAGAGGCAGAGAGAGGAGAGGCAGAGAGAGAGAGAGAGAGGTCTTCCATCCTCTGATTCACTCCGGAATTGGCCGCAATGGCTGGAGCTGCTCTGATCCGAAGCCAGTAGCCAGGAGCTTCTTCTGGGTCTCCCACATAAGTGCAGGGGCCCAAGGACTTGGGCCATCTTCTACTGCTTTCCCAGGCCATAGCAGAGATCTGGGTCAGAAGTGGAGCAGCTGGATCTCGAACTGGCACCCATATGTGATGCAGTTGCTTCAGGCCTAGGCATTAACCCGTTGTGCCACAGCACAGGACCCAAGATATATGACTTAAATATATTTTGTGGGGAGTTGTCATCAGACCTGGCTACTCATTAGATGCTCCTGTTGTTTTTCTGAATCCTCTCTATGGGTGAATTTTTGCCGCAAATGTATTTTTTAAAAAGATGTATTTAGAGGTCTGCACTGTGGTGTAGTGGGTGAAGCCGGTACTGCAGTGTTGGTGGGTGCTGGTTCGGGTCCCAGCTGCTCCTCTTCCGATCCGACTGTCTGCTATGGCCTGGGAAGGCAGTGAAGGATGCCCTGGATCCTTGGGCCACTGCACCAGCGTGGGAGGCCCAGAGGAGGCTCCACCTTCTGGATTAGGATCTGCAGAGCTCCAGCAGTTGTGTTCGACTAGGGAGTGAACCGGGCGGATGGAATACCTCTCTCTGCCACTCCTTCTTTCTCTGTATAACTCAGATTTTCAAATAAATAAATAAATCTTTTAAAAAAGATACATTTATTTTTTTGGATGGCAGAGTAACAGAAAGTAGGGGAGACTGAGAGGGAGATGAGAGGGAGAGGAGAGAGAAAGGAGAGAAAGAGAGAGAGAGAGAGAGAGAGAGAGGGAGAGAGGGAGAGACAAAGAGAGAGAGAGAGAGAGAGAGAGAGAGAGAGAGAGAGAGAGAGAATTTTTCAACTACCGGTGTACTACCCAAATTGTCAAAAGAGCCAGGCTAAAAAGCAAAAGCCAGAGACTTCCACCAGGTCTCCAAGTATTTGAACCATTTTCCAATACTTTTCCAGGATGCATATTTACAGATTTATATCTTCATTTTGATATTTTTAAACTGATTTTTATTCCTTGTTACTGAAGTATGAACCCAGCTACTGGATTGTGCCTAGAGTTTTTATTTTGTTTTTAAATAAACAACGAACTGGAATAGACCATAACACAGTAAGGCAATGGAAGAGAATAGAGTGCAAGAGAAGATGATATACTATAGGGAACTGCTCAAATCCTTTGCAAGAATTGTGCATAGAGGGACCAGTACTTGGCCTTAATTATGAAATGATCATAATTTATTTTGACAGTAAGATGTGATTTTTTTTGTATTAAAGAGAAGTAGGATAACTTTTTTTCCATACATATTAAATTTTAGGCTATGTTTACTAAAAATGATATAAGGAAAGAGGTGTATTGTATTGAAATTATATTGAAATCGCATTGTATAAATTGAAATGAAGTATAGAATTGTGGGTGGCCTTTTACTGTTGCACATAAGATGTCATGTGGGATGCCCATAACCCATGTCACAGTGCCTGAGTTTGAGTCTATGCCTTGCTTCCAATCCAGCTTCCTGCTAATTGTTCCCAGAGAGGCAGTAGATGATAATTCAAGTTGTTGGGTCCCTACCATCTACATGGATACCTACATTGAGTTTTTGGCTCCTGGTTTTGGTCTGACTCAGTCCTGGCTGTTGTAGGCATTTGAAGAGCAAATTCTCTCTCTCTCTCTCTCTCTCTCTCTCTCTCTCTCTCTCTCTCTCTTTTATTTAAATAAAATGAAAAGAAATAAAAATTAAAAAAAAAGAATTATGTCTATTTCAACAAATTCTATAAGAGTTTGGCAAGTGCAGAGGGAAACAAATAGTAAATTGGAAGGCATAACAGATTAGTTCCCTGTCATCTATTTTGTTCTTCATGACATTTATGTGTGGGGTCCCCTGACACCCTCCAGTTCATACACCTGATGAATAAAGTTGCATGTAAAAGCCTATATGAGACCACTAGAACAGCCTCCAAGTCATTGCAATTAGAAAAATAATTAAAAAAAAATACTCAGGAGATTTTTTTTTTATGGGTTTAAGAATGCTCTAAAGAGAAAAATTGACACTATTAAATCTTCAATTCTGTTGAATCATTTTTTCTTTCTTTTTAAAAATTTATTTCATTTATTTGAAAAACAGAGTTACAAAGAAAGGTAGAGCCAGAGAGAGAGAGAGAGAGAGGAGAGAGAGAGGTCTTCCATCCGCTGGTTCACTCCCCAAATGACCGCAAAGGCCAGAGTTGAACTGATCCAAAGGCAGGAGCCTGGAGCTTCTTCCAGGTCTCCCACGTGGGTGCAGGGGCCCAAGGACTTGGGCCATCTTCTACTGCTTTCCCATGCCATAGCAGAGAGCTGGATCAAAAGTGGAGCAGCCAGGACTAGAACCGGCACCCATACAGGATGCCGGATGCTGGCGCTGCAGGCAGTGCCTTTAACCCACTGCGCCACAGCACTGGCCCCAAAACATTTTTCTTATACTTTATTTATTCATTTGAACACCACAGTCATCAAGAATGAGAGTGGATGAGAGAGAGAATCTTCCATCTGTGGGCTCGCTCCCCAATTGCCCACAGCAGCACAGCCTGGGTAAGGTCACAACCAGAACCCCACAACTCCATCAGTGTTTACCACATGGGAGGCAGGCATCCAAATGCTTCAGCCAGCAACTGCTGCCTCCCAGGATGCTCAATAGCATGAAACTGGATTGGAAGTAAAGTATCACATACTCAAACCAGACACTTCTAATGGTTGATGACATAGTTGTACCAACTGACTGCTTTACACACTGCTTCACAATGCCCAGCTCTCTATTGAATCTTTTTGTTTTCAATTAGGCCAAGACTAAAGGACTTACTTTATTAAAATAGCCATGGTAAATATTACTAACAATAAAGTCTCAAAACATCGATGAATTTTTTTCTTACAGTATGATATAATTTGACATTGTCTAGATATATATTATACTCAGTTTTAGTTCACTGAAAACGAAACTGCAAAAAAGTATTTTCTGTAGGATGCAAGTTTAAATTGAGCAAGTCAGATTTATTATAAGAGATATAAAATAATTACTTAGGTATTTCTGTATTGTCCAATAAAATTAATTATTATTTTTAGATAAAAAAGTGAAATTTAACAGTCACCTTAACCCTGAAGCCGTGCTATTATAATTTTGATCATCATTAATGTTCTCTTCAACATATTGCAGCAATATTAAGAATATATAGTAACTAAAGAAATTACTTTTAAGTATTCCTTTCTATGGCAATGGCTTTTTGACATTTTGAATCCTTTACTATATTAAATGTGTTGGAAAATATCATTTTTCTCTGCATAGCTTCAAATTTAGCCTTGTAAGTATTCTGAAAATTCCAGATGGGAACATGTCAGAAGAACTCCAGTACCAGCTGGAAGAAGCTTGCATTGGCCAAATTTGGACAATTTGAACATCAAAGAATAGTGATATTGATGGATTATAACATATTGTATTGAAAGTTAGGAAAAACATAGTATCTTGGTGATACCAATAAAAATAATGTACTATTTCAAAAATGCTAAACACATTTTGCTTCAAAGTAATAGATTTCCAAATTTGAAAATGTCAGGTGAATGTCAGATTAATGAGTTCCTGTCAGCAATAGCTCCGTATGTAGCTGCTTTACCTACCTGTAATCTGTTACCTACGTTGAATATTTTACTTGTTTAAAAAGTTAACTCAATAAATATCTTCTCCAAAAATCTGAAAATAATGCACAAACCAATAGAAAATAATTGCTGCCTACTATGAAAAAATAATGATTACTTATGTGTAACTGATGAAATTATTTATGAACAAGTTTCAATAGGTAAATTTATGTCTATATATCATAGCCATTTATAGATGCTGATTTTCAGTAACTATTTTATGCTAGGCAACACAAGTTCCTTTTCAGTGGCTAAAAGAGACAGATTGCTCAAGACGTGGGTATTTGTTACAGAGGCTAAGACATTACTTGGGGTGGCTGTATCCCAAATTTAGGTTGCCTGGGTTTGAGCCCTGCCTCTGATCCAAATTCCATCTTCTTGCTACAGAAGACCCTGGGAGGCAGCAGATGAGGGCTCAAGTTTTGAGTCCTTGCCATCAGATGGATTCAAGTCTTGGATTCTGGCTTTGGCCTGGCCCACCTAACTTTTGAAAGCATTTAGGGAATAAACAATTGGATGGGAGATGTGTGTGTGTGTTTGTGTGTGTGTATGTGTGTATGTGCGCATATGTGTGTCTTTCTGCCTTTAAAATAAAATAAGATAGCAATAAAAAAAATGTTTGCTGCTTTTCTTAGAACATTACCTGGACAACCAATGAAAGGATACTAATCAAGTTTACTTTGCATCCCTTTGAACATTTCCTCTGAGAACTCAAATATATTCCCATCTGTCCATCAGAACTCAACAGGTTAAGGTCCTCTCTGGCACTGTCTTTATTATTATTATTATTATTATTCATTTAATAAACACCTTGGTATGAGCTGGGAAAAAAAGAGCCAAATTGCTGAACTAAATTGTAACTTTACTTAAGGGGTGAAATTGAGAACTGACCTCTATATATTTTTAATCTAAGATAGAGAGATTATTCTTACTAATAAAAGGGATATGGGAAGAATAAATAGATTAATATATTTTAAAATTGGGATATGATTACTATATGATAAATATTCAACAGTACTTCAACAGTCAAAAAATAATATAATTACATAATAATCTTTGTATGCCATGCAATATAATCACAATCTGTACATGTTTCAATATAATATTCACTCCTAGCTCTGTTTAGTATCAGTGGTTCTATTTGAACTATAAACGAAATATGGAAAAGTAAATTAGTCTGCTCAAATTTTGTACTGACAGATTGGAGAGCTTTCAGTTCATGATCATATGTGTATGACAAATTTTGAATTTTAACCCCTATAAAAATTCTTCACATATGATTGGCTTTGTTTTGAACATACAGGTTTTGTTGCTTGTCAAATAGTGAAGCATAGGTAGGGTCATTTTAATTGTAAATTGTGAAACAAATTACCTTACATTACTTTAGGATGTCCTAAAAGAAATCCTAATTTTTTTTTTTTTTTGACAGGCAGAGTGGATAGTGAGAGAGAGAGACAGAGAGAAAGGTCTTCCTTTTTGCCGTTGGTTCACCCTCCAATGGCCGCTGCGGACGGCGCATCTCGCTGATCCGAAGCCAGGAGCCAGGTGCTTCTCCTGGTCTCCCATGGGGTGCAGCGCCCAAAGACTTGGGCCATCCTCCACTGCCTTCCCGGGTCATAGCAGAGAGCTGGCCTGGAAGAGGGGCAACCGGGATAGAATCCGGCGCCCCAACCGGGACTAGAACCTGGTGTGCCGGCGCCGCAAGGCGGAGGATTAGCCTGTTAAGCCACGGCGCCGGCCAGAAATCCTAATTTCAAAAAAAAAAAAAAAAAAAGATAAATTAGCAGCATTTGCTTGTGAGATGTACTGAAATTTAGACATTTTGGTCCAGAGATCCATAATTAAGATTATTTTTAAAAAAACAAAATGAACATGAAAAGAACTTGTTCATCTGGGTGTTACCAGCTGCCAATTTGAAAAAATCTATGTGATAACTGAAAGTGTAAAGTGCAACTTTTAATTTGTTTTTATGGTCTTTTGAGTAAGATATTCATCCATAGCAACATCCACCTGTCCATACCTAATGTTACTTTGTTGCCAACATTTACAGCACCAGATCCACTTACATAAGCCTTTATTTCCATCTATGTAGATTTAAATTAATATAATTAAGTATAATCCTTATTCATGTGAAAATTAATAATTATTGAGACAAAATCATGATGATGATGTCCATTTTTTGATGATGTGAGCAGAAATGACCCATTTTTGTGTTCTGAAGTTACCATGTTATATGTTTAATTAGTAATCTAGTAGGTTTTACATTTTCTTGCTCATGAACAAATGAAATAAATCCCAGTGATAATGACTTCCATGAATTAAACATGATATATATATAATGAAATAATAAATATTTTCAAATCAGGGGTGATCTTTCTGAACTGATGAGGACTTTATGAACATTTTCACAGTTTATACAGGTTATTAGTTCAATTATATTCCCTAATTACATGGAAAATACAAATTATATATATTTATAGATTGTTAATAAAATTGCAAAGATGATTCAGGCATTTATTTATTATTCTTAATTTATATTGTGATCCTGCCATTCTAAGACATTATTTGTATTTTGATAAATCAACTGTAATTCTTCTAGTGTAGTGAATTTCTTTCTTTCTTTCTTTCTTTTTTTTTTTTTTTTTTTTTTGACAGGCAGAGTGGATAGTGAGAGAGAGAGAGAGAGACAGAGAGAAAGGTCTTCCTTTTTGCCATTGGTTCACCCTCCAATGGCCAACGTGGCCGGCGCGCTGCAGCCAGCGCATCACGCTGATCCGAAGCCAGGAGCCAGGTGCTTCTCCTGGTCTCCCATGCGGGCCTGTTCTCCCACTGCCTTCCCGGGCCATAGCAGAGAGCTGGCCTGGAAGAGGGGCAACCGGGATAGAATCCGGCGCGCCAACTGGGACTAGGACCCGGTGTGCTGGCGCCGCAAGGCGGAGGATTAGCCTGTTGAGTCGTGGCACCGGCCCTAGTGTAGTGAATTTCACAACTCCACTCCCCACAAGGATTATGATCAAGATTGAATGTGAATACCAGTGAAACTTGAATGTATTTTTATGCCATTCAGTGTAAAACATATTTACTATTCTTCCTCGGTGAGTCTGCTGTATGCTTGTTTTTTTTAAACTTTTATTTAATAAATATAAATTTCGAAAGTACAACTTTTTGATTATAGCGGCTTTTTCCCCCATAACCTCCCTCCCACCTGCAACCATACCATCTCGCACTCCCTCTCCCATCCCATTCTTCATCAAGATCATTTTCAATTATCTTTATACACAGAAGATCAACTTAGTATATACTAAGATTTCAACAGTTTGCACCCACACAGATACACGAAGCATAAAGTACTCTTTGAGTAGTAGTTTTACTGTTAATTCGCATAGTACAAACATTAAGGACAGAGATCCTACATGAGGAGCAAGTGTGCAGTGACTCCTGTTGTTGATTTAACAATTGACACTCTTATTTATGATGTCAGTAATCACCCAAGGCTCTTGTCATGAGCTGCCAAGGCTATGGAAGCCTATTGAGTTCACAAACTCTGACCTTATTTAGACAAGACCATAATCAAAGTGGAAGTTCTCTCCTCCCTTCCGAGAAAGGTACCTCCTTCTTTGATAGCCCATTCTTTCGGCTGGGATCTCACTCACAGAGATCTTTCATTTAGGTCATTTTTTTTTCCATAGTGTCTTGGCTTTTTAGCCTGATCCAAATGCCTTAAGGGCTGATTGTGAGGTCAGAGTGCTGTTTAAGGCATCTGCAATTCTCTGAGTCTGCTGTGTATCCCACTTCCCATGTTGGATCATTCTCTCCTTTAAATTTTATGAATTATTAGTAGCAGACACTAGTCTCATTTATGTGATCCCTTTGACACTTAATCCTATCTTTATGAGCAATTATGAACTTAAACTTATCACTTTGACTAGTAAGATGGCATTGGCACCTGCCACGTTGATGGGATTGATTTGGAATCCCTGGCACATTTATAGCTCTACCATGCGGGGTAAGTCCGAATGTCTGCTGTATACCTGTTAATTATTTTCTGATATTTTGCAGGTGACTATAATTTATACTATCACTGTGGTCATTATTGATTAAAGCAAATGAATATTTCTACAGTACCCTGAGAGTCTGAATTCCAGATGGGGAAAATTAGTCACAGCTATAGAAAATAAAATTCATTAACTTGATTTCTAAGTTTCATTATACCTATTCCTTTAAAGTGTAAATTTTTCAGTGGCACCTACTTAGAGCATCAGTCTCTGTCACAGTGATACTGAGCACATCAGAATGAATTGACATTTGACAATGAGTGGACTAACATGATAAATTTGTGTACCTATACTCTATCAAACTGTCATGACAATGACACACCCTAAATAGAAACTGCTACTGTGCAGACCCAACTGAGACATACACAGCATATCCCAACTTTATTATCCATCCTAACAAGATCAACCACATCACAACTGAGCTTAAAGTCTCCATGTGTGAAAAGTTGTACAGAAAATACAGAACTGAAACTGAATAGGGAGACATTGCAACTTTACAATAGGTTCTTTTTTCATTTCTCCATAAGAATTACTTATATAGAATATTTAACTTCTATTATGTCCTGATCATAAAATATCACTTCCTGGCAAGATCTATAAGGCTATGTATTTCTCCAAATTTTACCCATATGGCTTGTATATTCTGCATGTTATCAATAATTTCTCTTTTGATCTTCACATTCATTGATTGATTAGTTAGCATCTGTCTCTATAGGGCCTAATGTCTTGGAAAGATCTAGCACTATTAAAGAATGTTATTGATAAATATGTTTTTGGTACCCATACGTGTTAGTAAGTTGAGATGCAATAATAGAAATATTAAGATAAATCATTTTTATATTTAATCTAATATTATTAATAGTAACAATCTTTAAATGGCATACTTTCTATAGTATCTAAAATCTGTTTTGGGTACATCTCATTAGAAATGGACAGCAGTGGTAATAATTCTTTCAATAATAAATGATCAAGCTTTCATCTGTTTCTGGAGGCACAATTTGAAAGAAGAATTCATCAATACATGAAGTGCTATTTTAAGTTTTAACAAATACAGTTTTGTGCAACTTAGCTATCTCACAAGAGCAATAAATATTTCATCTGAGATGGGAAAAAGTAAAAATAGTCATGCATTTTTCAGGAAATGATGAAATAAAAATTACTGTGATGCCAAAACTATATTTGTAGGTTGCAATTATTTTGTAAATGTGATTGAATTTATTTTTCATTTGTTTACAGTTTTACTTAGGGAATTACTTGAGTCAGCTGTCATTCCAAGAAAAACAGTTAATTGTTTAGTTGAAATGAATAAAATTCTCTAACACTCTGAATGTCTTTTAATGTTTCTTTATTTGTCTATCATTGTGAGAAACAGAATGTCTTTTTGAAGATTTATTTAAGATGTCTTTATTAATTTGAAAGAGTGACAGAGAAGGGAGAATGAGGGGGGGGGATGAATCTTCCATCTGCTAGTTCACTTCCTAAATAGCTACCATAGGCCAAGTTGGGCAAGGCTGAGCCAGGAGGTAGAAGTATCTTCATATCTACCACATTGATGATAAGTACTTAAACTGTCATCAGCTGCTTTCCAAGTGCATTAGCAGGGAGTTGGATGGGAAGCAATGTAGCCAGGAATCAAATCATCACACTAATAATGGATGTGGACATCCCAAATGGCATCTTAAGATGCTTTGCAACAGTCTGTTGCCCAACTTCATAGAACAAATTCAACAGAAATACTGTATAAATGGATGTGGCTTCAAGAGTGGTACAGATAAGACTGTTCACTAAGCATGTAGGGGTTCGTTTCATAAGTCTACTGCTGCTTGCATAACTCAGAATTTTACGTTCTTTTGTTGGAGCTAAGTACAGTGAAGAATTGCATTATCTAGCTGGCGTCGTGGCTCAACAGGCTAATCCTCCGCCTTGTGGCGCCGGCACACCGGGTTCTAGTCCCGGTTGGGGCGCCGGATTCTATCCCAGTTGCCCCTCTTCCAGGCCAGCTCTCTGCTGTGGCCCGGGAAGGCAGTGAAGGATGGCCCAAGTCCTTAGGCCCTGCATCCGCATGGGAGACCAGGAGAAGCACCTGGCTCCTGGCTTTGGATCAGCGCGATGCGCCTGCCTCAGTGGCCATTGGAGGGTGAACCAACGGCAAAAAGGAAGACCTTTCTCTCTGTCTCTCTCTCTCTCACTATCCACTCTGCCTATCAAAAAAAAAAATGAATTGCATTATCTGACAAATAACAGTTCCATGTATGTATATATATATATATATATATATATATATATATTGCTTCATAATAAAAGGAACTAGGAGTTAGAAGTGATTCTGCAGACAACTGGTAGACCTTTCAGGTTGCCAAGTGATCAATAACAACTTGAAATAGCAGAGGGATCAGCTCCTAGGGTTTAGAGAGGTTAGACACTGCACCAAATCATGAAATGATTTATGACCTAAAATATGATGTATTGGAACGAAATGGACATGTTGAGATTCAGTGGTTGTTACAGCCTTTGTCTCTACTGTTGAGGAACAGTGTTTTTGTTTTTGTTTTTTTCTCTTCAGACTATTTGTTGAATTCTTTACTTAGTATAGGGTTAACTTTATGAGTATAAAGTATACTGAGAATAGATCCTTGTAAAAATTAAGAGTGGGGAGGCCAGCGCTATGGCTCAGCAGGTTAATGCCCTGGCCTGAAGCGCCAGCATCCCATATGGGCGCCACTTCAAAACCAAGCTGCTCCTCTTCTGATCCAGCTCTCTGCTATGGCCTGGGAAAGCAGTAGAAGAAGGCCCAAATCCTTGGGCCCCCGAACCTGCATGGGAGACCCAGAAGAAGCTCCTGGCTACTGGCTTCGGATCAGTGCAGCTCCAGCCGTTGTGGCCAACTGGGGAGTGAACCATCTGATGGAAGACCTCTCTCTCTCTCTCTCTCTCTCCCTCTCTCTTTCTCCCTCTGCCTCTTTTCTCTCTGTGTAACTCTGACTTTCAAATAAATAAATCTTTTAAAAAAAAAAGAGTGGGAATAAGAGAGGAAGGAGGAAGGTCTGGAGCATAGGTGGGAGAGAGTGTATGGTTGGAAGTATCACTGTGTTACTAAATCTGTGTCTATGAAATACGTGAAACTTGTATACCTTAAATGAAATAAAAAGGAAAAAAAATTATGAAAGCTTATTTTCAATATTCCAGAAGAACATGTTCTTAAAAACACCAGCAAGTATGGAACTCACTCATAAAGAGTTTTCAGAGCTTTCTCAATGCCAAAATATTTATGTTAGCACTATTTTAGTGATTCATTAAATTATGTCATTATAGCAGTTTAAACTAAATTTCTGAACATTCACTGTTCCTCTATGTTATTATAGGATATTTGGATGTCCTTTTTATTCCGTAGTCCTTGTTCAGAAACCGTGAGGCTGGCGTTGTAGCATAGGGAGTAAAGCTGCCACCTATGAAGCTTCATCTCAAATGTGGCCTGGTTCATGTCCCCTGTTCCACTTCCGATCCAGCTCCCTGCTGATGGTCTGGCAAAAACACTGCAGGTGGCTCAAGTGCTTAGGCCCCTCCCACCCATATGGGAGACCCAGATGAAGCACCTATCACCTGGCTTTGGCCTGGGCAGCCCTTGCAGTTGCCACCAGCTGGGGAGTGAACCAGCAGATGGAAGATATGGAAAATATCTCTATCTTTCCTTCTCTCTGTAGCTCTTTCAATAAAATAAATAAATTAATTAAAATAAATAAATCTTAAAAAAATGAAAGAGAAACCATGGCCTTTCTCATAAGGTTAATAGATGTCATTTTCTCATAGTTTGCAAGAATTCTTTAAAATGCTGGTTTATTCCGTTATTCCATAGATAGATAAGTAGATAAGTATATACATAGCTAGATGCTATTAAGCTTGAGATATTTTTATATATTTAAATTTGTGTCTGTACAATATAAAATTTTTCATATTTTCCCCTTACATGTGTGCTTTATGCTAAGATGTATGTTCTTTCTCCTTGTTACCTAAATTTATAATTTTCACTATGGTTAAGTTGAACTATATGCTTCTTTCAAAAATATGAACCTGTTCTATCCAAAGTAAATGTTATTGTGCTATAAATATATACAGGGCATATTGTATGTTAAATGTTGTAGTGATGGATGCTCAGTTACAGAATAATAAATATATGACTTAGAGGTTCTCATTCTGGCAAATATGCATAAATCACAATAGGTTCCTTTGCCTGTGGGTTACAACCAAAGAGGGAAATATTTCAGAAAGAAATGGCGCTCAGTACTCAGAATGTGGTGAAGACGAAAAAGAGAACAAATCATTAAAGCAATGACAAATATTCTTTTTCCCATCTAAAAGAATGGTTGAAATTTACTTTAAAATTTGTTGCTATTCAATTTGCAAAAAAATATTGCTATGAAATGTATGCTTTCCTGAATTCACAAGTTTTCACTAAGGGTGAGATCTTATATTTGTCATTCCTGTATAAACATAAAATCTTACTTTCTCAACATGTTTATGCAAGTGTTTACTTAAAAATGATAAAAAACATTATTTTTATATCAAATATATTTCTATCTGGTATTGATAGTTTTGTTAACAAAGTGACTAAATTTATTATATATAATTTAAATATAGCTTCTTTTATAAATTTGATATTAATTGATTTCTTAGTAACTTTAATTTGCCTATCCACTGGTTATTTCAGTTAGAATGTACTAATATATTTGTAAACCAATGGAACTTAAATTTAATAATTGGTAGGGTTCTATTTTATCCCACTTATTTAAATATTGGTACAGATTTTAAAGTGATTGCTTTAAGAACTGGATTGCTAATAGCTTCAGGCATTATATTGAGTGTACAATTTGGCTATTAAGAAAAAATTTATGTTATTAAGAAAGAAAAATACCTTCATTTTAATATTGTTTGTAAAGATACAGCAGTTATCAGGGTGGTCATAGTGGTACAGAGAGTTAAGCCATTGCTTGGGATACCTGCATCCCATAACGGGGTGTAAATTTGAGTTTCAACTATTCTACTTATAATCTACCTATCTGCTATTGTGTCTGGGGAGTAGCAAAGATAACTCAACTACTTGAGTCCCTACTATCCATGTGGGAGACCCAGACTGAGGTTCAGGCATGCAGCTTGGAACTGGCCCAAGCCGAGCTGTTGTGGTTCTTTGAGGAGGAAAGAGTGAAATGGAAGATCTTTTTTCTCTCTGTTTTATTCTGCCTAAAAAATAAATAAATAAATAAATAATATAATATATTAGAAAGATACAATAGCTAATGATTATGTATTAGGAGATGAAGATTCTATCTACTGTATATCTTTGTGATTACTCAAATATTTACAGATATATTAGCTATTTTAATTTCTTGTCATTATGGTTCTTTTGTAAAAGAGTCAAATCAAGGCCAGTGCCGTGGCTTAACAGGCTAATCCTCTGCCTTGCGGTGCCAGCACACCGGGTTCTAGTCCCGGTCGGGGTGCCGGATTCTGTCCCGGTTGCCCCTCTTCCAGGCCAGCTCTCTGCTGTGGCCCGGGAGTGCAGTAGAGGATGGCCCAAGTCCTTGGGCCCTGCACCCCATGGGAGACCAGGAGAAGCACCTGGCTCCTGGCTTCGGATCAGTGCGGTGCGCCAGCCGCAGCGCGCCGGCCATAGCGGCCATTGGAAGGTGAACCAACGGCAAAGGAAGGCCTTTCTCTCTGTCTCTCTCTCTCACTATCCACTCTGCCTGTCCAAAAAAAAAAAAAAAAAAAAAAAAAAAAAAAGAGTCAAATCCAGCTATTCAGCTGGTAAATTTGTCTGAAGAACTGTTGAAAAATGATTACAAAATATTCTATCATGAAAGCTGGATAATTTTCCTGGCGATTCTGTTAGGTTTACTCTTATTAGGAATGGAAAGCATAGGATGATTAATTTATTATCTTTTGATGCTAATTCATATGATATCCAGTTATCATTGGAGAAACAGAAAGATATCTGCTGACATACACAAATAAGCCACATAGATTTAGTAATATATTGAAGTTATAGCAATGGATTAATATTTAAGTTCTGAGGAGGTGCATATCACTGCATCTGTAATGCAACCATAAAAATCAACTTAATATCTCTATACCAATATTAAAATTTTTCCATGTTTGTATATATTTTAAATACTAAACCGAGTGACACTTCAATAGTTGCTCACAATATTTTGACATAATTTTGTTTTCATTAGGACATATTCCAAATTTTTTAATAAAATAATAACAATGTATTAGTATGGTATTTATGGATTTCATTCAATCTCACTCTGCAGCTACATAATTAGGGTAATATAAATAACTTTAATAATGGTAATTAGTGTGGCGGAGCCAAGATGGCGGAAGAGTGAGGGCGCGCACCAACAGTCCGGGAAAAGATAGTTTAACAAAAGTGGAGTTACTGTACCCTCAGGAAGAGACTCAGAAAAAAAACTGCAGAGGAAACTCTTCTGGATCTAGTGGATGTGACACAGAAGACCTATGGGGAGAGCAAGGTCGCCCACTGCCGAGCCAAGCCACGCCATGGAAGCGGAGCCGCGAGAGCAGAGCAGCGAGAGCAGAGCCGCGAGAGCGGGGAACTGAGGGAGGCCAGCCACAGAAGCCCATCCGCAGAATTTGAGCCCCAGTGCTGGAAGGAGAGGTAACCTGGGACATTGGCGGGGAAGGTCAGAGCGTGGTCTGAGCTCGCACGGGGGAAAGTGCACCAGGCTGACTGGAGGAAAGAAAAAAAAAAGCGAATAAATAGGGGGAACCGGCAGGGTCACTAGCCTCCCTCTCCACTCACCTTACAAAGCCAAGCAAGACAAAGAGCAAGCACCATTTTACATATTTAAAACAAACTCTGTAACCTAGGCAACCCGGTGAGCTGTGTGGAATTGGAATTTCTTCCCAACTGAGTTTAAAAAAAAAAAAAGAGAGAGAGAGAGAGCAAGAGAGCAAGCCATAGACCCAGGTGAGTCACCTTGGGCACACCCTTAACCCTGAAAAACCAAACAGAGCTCTCTGGCCACACCCATCATGGCCTCTAAGGACCCATCAAACCAGGCAGTCCACATAATCTAGAGTCATAGTATAACGAGATAAAACACTGCAGCAAAGGAAACAAAGAACACCTCCAAAATGCCAAACAAACATAGAAACCAAGGCAACAAGAGCAAGGAAGACACTATGATGCCCCCAAATGAAAAAGACACCCCAATTCAAGATTATGAAGATGATGAGATAGAAGAAATGCAAGAAGTGGATCTCAAGAAATTGGTAAGATCATTAAGAAGTTCTCAAAAACAAATTCTTGAACTACAGAAAGCCTTAATGGGCAAGATAGAAAATCTCTCTTGAAAATGAAATATTAAGGAGGAATCAAACTGAAATGAAACAACTAGTAGAACAAGAAACTGTGATAGTGACGAGAAACCATAATGAAATGAAGAATTCAATAGATCAAATGACAAACACATTAGAGAGCCATAAAAACAGAATGGGCGAAGCAGAAGAGAGAATATCAGACTTAGAAGACAGAGAACAGGAAAGGAAACAGGCAAACCAAAGAAAAGAAGAGGAAATTAGAAATCTAAAAAATATTGTCGGGAATCTACAGGATACTATTAAAAAACCTAACATTCAGGTTCTAGGAGTTCCTGAAGGCATGGAGAGGGAGAAAGGATTAGAAGGCCTTTTTAGTGAGATACTAGCAGAAAATTTCCCAGGTTTGGAGAAGGACAGAGACATCTTAGTACAGGAAGCTCATAGAACCCCTAATAAACATGACAAAAAGAGATCCTCACCACAACACATTGTAATCAAACTCACCACAGTGAAACATAAATAAAAGATCTTAAAATGTGCAAGAGAGAAACGTCAGACCACTCTCAGAGGATCCCCAATTAGACTCACAGCTGACTTCTCATCAGAAACCCTACAAGCGAGGAGGGAATGGTGAGATATAGCCCAGGTACTAAGAAAGAAAAACTGCCAGCCCAGAATATTATATCCTGCAAAGCTCTCATTTGTGAATGAAGGTGAAAGAAAGACCTTTCACAGCAAACAGAAATTGAAAGAATTCGTCACCACTCGTCCAGCCCTGTAAAAGATGCTTAAAGATGTGATACACGCAGAAACACAGAAACACGGTCACCAATATGAAAGAAGGTAAAGGAAGGAAACCTCACAGCAAAAGATCACAGGAAACCCAAAAATGGTAGGGCAAAGTTACTACTTATTGATAGTCACATTAAACGTTAAAGGCCTGAACAATCCAGTTAAAAGACACCGATTGGCTGATTGGGTTTAGGAACAAAACCCATCTTTTTGCTGCTTACAAGAAACACATCTTTCTAACAAAGATGCATGATTACCATGATTTTAAAGATTTATCATTACTTTAAAAATTTACTGTATATGGGTAAAATGGTCATTTTTCTAATATTATTGTCAATAGCCATTTCCTATATTACTACTAAACAAGGGTCTTTTTGGGTTTATTTGTTAAAATTCTTATCTGGTGAAACATTAAGCCTTTTCACTTTAATATAAATTTAAAACATGATATCACAAACTAAGAAAATAAAAATAAAAAGGAGAAAGAAACGAAAAGGGAAGGAGATTGGGAGGGAGGGAGAAAGAGAAAATATCATTATATTCTTAGAATCATATCTCTGAACTATAAAGTGGTAAAGAGGAATAAAGAAAAGTTGTTGTGGATGAAATGAGTCCTTGAATCTTAATTGCTATCTCACAAACACTTGATAGACACATAACACATGTTATCTTTTTTTCATTATTTTTTCATATCTTTAATGTTCCTCTGTACCCTCTGTAGTGTGATTTGCCCAAACAACAGTGTGTAGTTCATGGTAAATCTTGGGGGATAAAAAGTTCCGAGTCATCCATTTAACCATGAACAGTATTTACAGTAATAAACTCATGGGCAAAAGCGTTACTGGCTTTTTTCCACAGAGCAGGGTTTCTTACTAGAATTGGAAAAGAATAGATAGAAAAAAGAGAAAATATTGAAAGTAGAAATTAGAAGCTCTGGGAATTACTTTTCATTCACTTCATAGACAAACCTCAATATAGATCATAATTTACCTATATTCTAAGATATTTGTGCTTAGACACAACCAAATTTATTTAGTTTGATGGTGTTATGACTAACCACTGTTTTTAAATGATTTTTATGTTATCTTTACTAGATTTTAAATAGTGCCTTGAACATAAAGTTTACGTTAAAAATGTTGGCAAACATAATCTCACTAGGACAAACCCATGCCTTTCATTTGGGCCAAGGCCTTGAGTAAAACTGTATAAACAACGTGATACTATCAGCACTTGCCGCCTCTAAGTCTGCATTGTTCCAAAAGCCAATATCTGTATTTTGATGGCCAGGAGTTCAGCCCTTTGCTGATCCACTCAATTTATTTGGTCTCTGCAATGGTCAAGGGTGCGGCAGGTAATTACACGGCCTATCATCATCAGCCTGCAAACATAAATCAAATCAGTTTTGAAGAATCAGTGCTACTTCTTGACCTTCATCTGGCTGTCTTTCCGGTCCTACTTAAAGTTCTCACTGTTTTTGCCTATTTTGCAGAATAGGATTCTTTTCTTTAATTCATATATGTAATTAGAAATAACTGCAACAAAAACCCTTATGCATTTAGACTTTTAATTAAATTATATTCATATTTCTATAGAATGTATTTAAATTTCATTTGTTAACATCAATTTTAAATTTGTTTTCATTTTATTAAGAAATGCATTTTGCTGATCAAAACTCATTACTATAGAAAATCCAACTGAAAATACATTTTTTCATTTGTATTATTTAGTATTATTTGTTTAAATGAAATGTAAAAAATTCCTAAAAGTATACAAATTACAGTAAAAAAATAAGAAAAGTTTCCTAAAAAAATTCTTTAGAAAGGGTATGGTGCTTTACAACAGAATATATTCTGGCCCAAAGAGTCATTCATATTCAAATAATACATTTTAAGAACCATTAAACAATTATTCAAACTTTTTATTCTAAAAAGTACTTTTGGATCTTATTAAATATTTACTTAATTGTAGTAATGCTTTGATCAAAGCAGAGTGAACCTGATTTGGCATTAAAACCAGAGTATAATATAAATAACTCAAGCAAAAGATCTGTACTCTGTAAAAGAAACAATTTATATTTTGATGAAAGTTGAAAATAGCATTTCATTGATTAATATAATTCCAGAATTATTACCTCCATTTTTTTTTTTTTTTTAGTTCTTCCTTTTAAAATTAGGTCAGCTTTTCCATATATAGGTGATTTGTTTCCATCTATTAGTTTGCATTCTCATGGATTCTAGTGATTTGTGCTGTATAAATCTGTCATTTGAAAAGCAAATTTGTATATAGGCTAACCCTGACCACAGCTTGAAATCTGGAGGAAAAATCATGATAGGGAAGAATGCATGACCTGTAGAGTTATATAACATTTTGTTCATATGCTCAATGCACTATGCTGTTGAATTACAACATGAAAAGCCCATGAGGGTATTTCAGGCACGGAAAGCCAAGACACTCTGTCAAAAAAAAAAAAGATGACCTAAATGAAAGATCTCCACGAGACCGGCGCAGTGGCTCAACAGGCTAATCCTCCGCCTTGCGGCGCCGGCACATTGGGTTCTAGTCCCGGTTGGGGCGCCGGATTCTATCCCGGTTGCCCCTCTTGCAGGCCAGCTCTCTGCTATGGCCCGGGAAGGCAGTGGAGGATGGCCTGAGTCCTTGGGCCCTGCACCCGCATGGGAGACCAGGAGAGGCACCTGGCTCCTGGCTTTGGATCAGTGTGGTGCGCCGGCCGCAGCACGCTGGTCGCAGCGGTCATTGGAGGGTGAACCAACGGTAAAGGAAGACCTTTCTCTCTGTCTCTCTCTCTCACTGTCCACTCTGCCTGTCTCTTTCTAGCTGCAGCTTCCTAGGTTACACATTAGCTTTGTCTCTCTCTCTCTCACTATCCACTCTGTCAAAAAAAAAAAAAATATGAGAGGATGATTAGCACTAACCACAGTAAACTTGTTGAACAAAGAAGGAGCTCTCTCTAGGGCTGTCACAAATCTCATCAAGGGTGGATGACATTCTTTCTTAATTTTAATCTCTATTTATACAGTGTGTATTCTCTTGATTCTTTCGTATTTCAAAAGAAAAGGATTACATTTAAAAAGCATGGCCCTTGATTTTGAAATGTGTAGAATCATAGCAATAAATCTATTCCACACAACATCTCACTTTATAATTACATTATACCCACCTGATGTCTCAACACAACTGGAACATAGGAATTAAAATTGCTGAAAATTTAGAAAAAGAAATTGCATCTCCTGTTAAAGTCTTCAGCAGAGTAAACTTTTTCACGTTTTCTGCTAATAAGCAGAAAAATAGTTGCCTTTGAAAATAGAACTGATTAAATTACCATAACATTATAATGTGAAACACTTAATTATGATTATTTCAAAATTATTGAACACACTGAGAGTCATAAAAAACTGAAAACAAGGTAGTCCCATTTTAGATGAAACACTTATGACTTTCCTAGTGACATACAATTTTTCAGCGCGGACACTGCATGGCAGAATGTTTGAATTACCGTGCTCAGACCCATTAAAATATCAAACCTAACAAGATTGCCTTGAGAAAACCAAACTCAGGCTACTGGCCTGCTGGGGTGCACGTAGTAAATGAGAGCTCTAAGTGACAGATTCTTCCTGACTAGCCTGACTGGGCAGCAGACCTCACTGATATTTATTCTCGGCACCACTATCCTGAAATAAAGTTGTCAAAAATAAACCTAATGTGCCAAATTTTATTATGCTGGCAAGCTTGTTTCTACTTTCTAAACTACCATTTGTGCTTAAAAGTTGGGGAAAGGAAAAGTCTGAGAAAGTGTAATAGTTCTAACATTAAGATGATGCTTAATTTTATGCACGGATTTATTTATAGAACAAACTGACATATCAGTATGAACTATCCACCTGTCTATCTTCTCCCTTAACATGGTGTTCAGTATTGTTTAATCTTGTTATTTTATAAAGTCAACAGACTATATTAGCTTTTATGAGATAATTGAATTCTTTTCCTCCTGGTCTTCTGTTCACATTTCTTTTTTTCTTTTTAATTCTTTTTTTAGCCCAATCTACATCTAAGTTCTCTTTGTATTTTGATGGTTCTTTGTATCAATTTTTCAATGAAGCATTTTTCAAAGAAATTTCTCAATTAGAATGTTAAAATTGGCACATTTTTAAGAAAAGATAGTTTGCTGAGTGAAAGAAACATAGACTCAAAAGGGGTATAATTTTCAAATACCGTAGAATTCTCTAAAAGTAGATATGGAACATATAACTGATTGCCAGGTGTTGGGGGCCTAGAGGGTACAAGAGACTACAATGAGGTGATGGGATAGATCTGTCATCAAGATTGCTGTGGGGGTAATGTGAATTCACACATATTACACCGATGCCAATTTCTAGGTTTTGACATTTTCCTTGATAAGATGTAACCAACGGGAAAATTGGATGAGGAATACATGGGACCTTTCTGCAAAAGTGCGATTCTTCTGTAAACCTATGTTATTTCCAAATGAAACAGTAAGAAAGTTACATAAAGATATCGGGTAACTTCTTTTTTTACAATTTTCTTGTAAATATTTCATTTATTTATTTGAAAGGCAAAGTTACGGAGAGGAGGAGGAGAAGGAAGAGAAGAAGAGGAGAGGGAGAAAGTGAGGAGGAAAGGAAAATACATTTTGGTATCAACACAAGAGGTAACTCTTAAGGAAAACAGCCTGATGACATAGTGTATGCGTGTGGGAGGGTTTGTTGTATGGTTGTTGGATGTATTAAGGTTCTCTAAAAATAGGACCCAAAATGAACTTGGCAGTACATCAAGATCATAGGAAGAGTGTAGTTGAAAGATAAGCTGGGGTGGACATTTATGTTGGTAGTTCAGAAGCCATAAGATGCCTTTTTTCCATATCTAATTACCGATGTTTTAATGCTCATCTTCTGGCCCTGACTCCAGCCCCCGTCTGCTATGGCAGACACTTGGAGGCAGTAGATTTTGACGCAAGTAGTTGGGTTTCTGTCAACTACATTGGAGAACTAGATTAAGTTCTGATCTCCAAGGTTTTCCTAGGCCATTCCAGGCTACTGTGGGCACTTGGCAGTGTGAATGACAGAAGAGAGCTTTCTCTCTCTCCCTCTCAAATAAAGACAATGAGTTTTTAAAAGCAAGTTTGTTTTTGTCACAAACTTAAATTACATGCTTTCATCCTGTGCATTTTCCATGAACTTTTTCATGGCTTTTTTAATTATAATACTCTCTCTCTCTGTGTGTGTATGTATTCATGTGTCTATGTGTATACAAAAAGCACTCTACACAAAGAGAATGCATATAAGTCATAGCATAAAAAATATAAACATTTTCTGGGGTAAGCATTTGGCCTAATGTTTAAAAGTCCAGGTGGGATATTCACATCCTATATTTGACTGCCTGTGTTTGATCCCAGCTCCCCTCCTTATTCTCATTTTCTGCTAATTTGCACCCTGGGAGGCAGCATGTGACAGCTCAAGTATTTGAGTTCCTTCTGCCAATCACAGATACTAGACCTAAGTTCTTGAATTTCAGATTTGGCCTGGCACAGTCCAGGCCATTGCAGTCATTTGGGGAGTAAACCAGATCAGAGCTATGTCTCTCTCTGTCTCTCAAATAAATAAGTTAATTGAAAGTAGATATAAACAACCAAAATCTCTATACATTTGGAGTATATAAAAGCGACATATTTTTGTATATGGAATATATTATATAATATATAATTATATATGCATATGTGTATATATAATATGTACATAATATAATATATAATAATATATAATACATATAAATATATATAAATATAAATATAATTGGAACAGAGAAAGATGATCTCACAAATGACTAAATAAAAGGGAAAAAGTGTCAATGAAACAACAAACCTATGTAAATTACATAGTTCAAATGCAGCTTCCATGCTAGCCGAAAAAATGAAACATGATACTAATGACAAAGGTAACAACAATGATGACAATCTATACAACATATTAAAATAGGAATGATCATAGAAACAATTGGAGATTGGTCCCCGAGGAAGAAGAAAAGGCTTCTCTGAGGAATCGATGCATATGCTAGAAGTTGAATTAGAAGATATCCAGTAGCTAATGAAGTGCTTAAAATACAGAAACTTATGCAAAATCGTGAAGGTGAGAGATAAAGATAGTTTAAGGAAACCACAGTTTCTAAAGTGTTTTGAAGTCATGCACGGAGAATACCAGGAGGGACAGGTGGTCAGCATCAGGATCGTATATGGTAATTTTAAATGGTCAAGTCCAGGCCAACACAGTCACTCGAGAGATGGCTTCAGTAATATAAAATAGAAATACATCATCCATTTGAATTAGTATACTGGCAGTTGAAATGCAGAGAAGATGAACTCTAAAAGGGATTTGCTTGGATTTCACAAGAACAAGGGAATTATGTTAGTTTTCCAGGCAATGTGTTAGCTGTAATAGTTTAGAAACAAAGGCATATTCAGTATGAATTTGGAAGGTGATTTACATATTTTTCACACCAATCACCCAATTATCATCTTAGGTAATTCTAACAATAAATGAGACAAACCAAGGCATAAAATTAATTTTCATTTAAATGACAACTGTTCAACAACCAATTATCAGAACTGAATATTGGACCACTTCATCTCTTAAAAATATTTGAATACACAAATCTTGAATGAAAATCCCACACTCTGATTTCATCCTACTCTTGTGTCATCTTTCTCACTCAGTTATTGCCAACACACCTGATCCTATCATGAAAACTCTAGACCCACATACCTTTACTTTTTTCTTATTTATTGTTGTTCTCCTGTCTTGATAGCCTGGCCTCTGGAGTCATACTTCCTAGGTTTAAATCCTGGTTTCTATATACATTGTGAAGCAAATTAGTTTCATTCTCTGCAGGTTAATTTCTTCAACAATGCTTACCTACTAGGATCTGTGCAAGGAGGAGACAGTTCAGTCATGATAGGCAATTGAAAGCCCTTCTTTAAAACCAACTGTGAATTTTTGCACTCTTGATGTAACACTCTTTAAAAACCTGCATCTCACTGAATGATAATTAGTCCATTCCCTTTAGTAGATCACAAGTTTTTTGATGAAGCCAAACTATACTTTCACCTGTTACCATGGGGTCTCATCTCTTCCTGGTTAGTTCATCAGTAAGTGTACATGGAATTGATATATTGTCTATTTACTGCTAAGCCCATCCTCCCTAGGTTAATCTTTTGTACAGCCACTTTGTCCCCAGTCACTGTTGCACATGTTATAATGGCTGAGACTTTTAAGAATGCCTGACCTCCCAGTGGGTATCAGGATTAAACTTAATGATGTCAGGAGAACTTCTACAGAAGCTTATGTGTATGTGTCAGTCTCCTTCATTACGTTGTAAATCCCTGTACTGAAGAAACCGAATTTTATTCACTTTCTATGCTTCAGAGCACTTTAGCAGAATACCTTGCGTTTAATAAGCCTGCAACAAACACTGAGTTGAACTGAGTTATTCCTTCAAAATCCAGCTCGGATGTCACTTCTTAGCAAGACTTCCCTGACTCTTTCATGCAGAACTGATTATTCCCCATGCTGCAATAAGACTGACTAACTCTGAGGAGACCTAATCTGTCTTTTAAATATGAAAATGTATCACCAACACGTAGAAGTAGACATAGGACTGCACTGAAAAAGCAAAACAAAACAATTGTTATCTTTGAACACATCGATTCATCAATTAGTCCATAGTTGACCCTTAAAGACACACACACACACATAAACACACACCACACACACGGGGGAGTGGGGGAGAGGGAGAGGAAGACGGAGGAGAGGGAGAGGAAAATTTGGTAGAGGAACCAAGACGCAAAAGAAAACTAGCATTCCCTTCTCTGATTCTTCTATTTCTTGCCAATTGTATTTATGTTTCTGCTTACTGTCCAGAATTAATTAAATGTATTTCAATGGCACTTTTGTAACTTACAGCCTACAAAGTACAGAGTGATGTACACTGTCTCACTGATAACACACTAACATGGACTTTCTTTTCTTCTTATGTTTCCTTTTGTCCTTCCTTCCTTCTCCCCCCCTCTCCTTTCCCCCTTTACTTTTCTTTCTCTCTGTCTTTATTTCTATTTAATATTCCTGTACATGTTAATAAGACCTAGTTCATTCCTATTTGTTGTTCCTCAAAATAATTTCATATAGATATGAAATATATATATATATATATATATATATATATATATCCCTATTTATATCCATTCCAGGCACAAATAAATCCTAAAATAGATACATAGATACAGGCAAACAAATAAATAGGAAAATGGATATATTATTTTGTAACAGCCTTCTACAAAGTATTCATTAACTTTATTTTGCTCAGAAACTTGATGTTGTTTTTTAATTGTGAATTATTTAGCTGTACACATTACAATATTATATTCTGCCTAACTTTAAAATCCCACATACTCAATGTGGCCCTTTGTTTAAAGTGATTTTAGTTGCAATAGCTTCACTTTAAGTACAATGAACTCACCACTGCCATGGATCTTGTCACTAACTATTTCTCCATTGTGGCATGCCACTTCTGCCTGGTTAATGCTCCCAATTGCCATAAATATTGTCTTGTCAGAAATACCTTCTCTGAACGTTCAGCAAGAATGTTCCTCTTCCATCTCTCACTTGCTTTAATATTCATCATGGCCCTTACTGTCATGTGTTGTTTAATGCCTTGCATATTCTATCTTTCTTCATACTCCATGGGGTAGAAATTATGTCTTTTTTCTTTCTATAAATAGAAGAGAAAGAAAAATGACAGGTTACTAATAAGTGTTCAGCAAATGTTTGCTGAAGAGATTTTACAAAATGGAGTAAAAATTGAAGCTAAAATAATCAGGTTTGCACAAGAGTAAATGTAATAATTGCTGTGATGAAGTTATACTAAAATTTTATTTTTATTTCAAAACAAGTGTTCTTTACAGATTGCTTCCCTTAGATCCAACATTTTTCTATAATTATTCTTAAAATTCAACATATATTTTTTGATTCACATACAAACTCCTTGATTTTCTTCTCAGTTGTTGTATGAATTGTCTAAAATAATATCAGAACACGCATCTTGTTTGGATGTAATGACTTATTATGTACGGTTCTGAGTAGTGGGAATAGCCTGAGAATCCAAGATAACCTGAGAATCCAAGGACTAATATTCCTAAGCCCTGTCGTGCAATATAATCTTACAAGACACTGTAGTTGATTAAATCAAACTGGATTTACTCTAATTTATAGGTATGATTTAAATCTACAATCCCAGAAAAGAAAATCCTTGAAAAAAACAGAAACAGGTTGTAATTCTATATTATTGCTATCAAAATTCAGATTAACCTTAATCAAATTAGGTAAAACCAAGAGAAATTCACATCTTTGAATACCTCTCTTAAAGAGGTTGAGACCCCAGATCTGAAACACAGATATTGAAGCAGAAGTGCTGAGCCTTTTCCACTTCCAGGTTATGTGACCTTGAGAAAATTGTAAAGCATTATGAGAAGGCTCAGTTTCATCTCTGTAGTGGCAATAATAACAGTATCCATGCCATAAGATGTTTATGCATGTTAAGGTAGAACTATCAGTATTGAATCTATGGTTGTTTGATGCTTGTGGAATGTTTGCTTGTGACCCAAATTCATATGTTGAAATATTAATACCCAGGGCCGGCGCTATGGCTCAATTGGTTAATCCTCCCCCAGTGGCACCAGCATCCCATATGGGCGCCGGATTCTAGTCCTGGTTGCTCCTCTTCCAGTCCAGCTCTCTGCTGTGGCCCGGGAGGGCAGTGGATGTTGGCCCAAGTGCTTGGACCCTGCACCCGCATGGGAGACCAGGAAGAAGCACCTGGCTCCTGGCTTTGGATTGGTGCAGTGCTGGCCTTAGCAGCCATTTGGGGAGTGAACCAACGGAAGGAAGACCTTTCTCTCTGTCCCTCTCTCTCTCAGTGTCTGTAACTCTACCTGTCAAATAAAAAAAAAAGAAATATTAATACCCAATGTGATAGTATTTAAAGGTCAAGGTATTTGTAGTCAATTAGGTTTAGATGAAGTTATGGAGTGTAAAGCTGGCATCATGGGACCTTATAAGAAGAGCAAAAGAAAGTAGAGTACTCACTTGCTCTCTCTCTTGTTCCCTTTCTCTCAATTTCTTCCTCTTTTTCTGTTCTTTCCCTTTCTCTCACCCTCTATATATAGAGAGAAGGTGGCTAACCCAACTACAAGCTAGGAAAAACACCAGGACCTAAATATGCTAACACCTTGATTGTGTATTTCCCAGCTTCTAGATCTGAGAGAAGTAATTGTGGTTGAGTTCACAATCTATTTATTTTGTATAAATGTCTGAACTGACTAAGACAATTGTTTTAGGATTTCTGGACACAATAGTTAGCAGTATGTCTTTGTACATGGGGTATCGCCAATTTGCTGGAATCGACATTATATACCTGTTCGTGGCCAGTAAGTGATTGAAAAATCACGTCACTGGGAATGGCATGGTGGTACAGAGGGTTAAGCCACCACCTGTGATGCTGGCATCACATATAAATGCCAGTTCATGTCCTGGCTGCTCCACTTCCAATCCAGCTCCCTACTAATAGCCTGGGAAAAGCAACAGAAGATAGTACAAGTGTTTGGGTCCATGAACCCAGGTGGGACACCCAAAAGAAACTCCTGGCTTATGATTTCAGCCTGGCTCAGTCCTGCCAATGAGGCTATCTGTATAGTGAACCAGCAGATACAAGATCTCTCTCTTTCTCTGTTACTCCCTCTCTCTCTAAAGCTCTGACTTTTCAATAAGTAAATATTAAAAAAGAAATTATGTCCCTGTAGAAGACAGCCCTTCAGCAACACATGATATACATAAGGTTATTAATATTTTTTTGACAGGCAGAATGGACAGTGAGAGAGAGAGAGAGAGAGAGAAAGGTCTTCCTTTTTCCGTTGGTTCACCCCCCAACGGCCGCTGTGGCCGGCGCGATGCGGCCAGTGCACCACACTGATCCAAATCCAGGAGCCAGGTGCTTCCTCTGGTCTCCATGCGGGTGCATGGCCCAAGCACTTGGGCCATCCTCCACTGCACTTCTGGGCCACAGCAGAGAGCTGTACTGGGAGAGGAGCAACTGGGACAGAATCTGGCGCGCCGACCGGGACTAGAACCCGGGGTGCCGGTGCCACAGGCGGAGGTTTAGCCTATTGAGCCGTGGCGCCTGCCGTAAGATTATTAATATTAAAATTCATATTTTGCTTCACCTCAGTACATGAAAGATCTGTGATATTATGTCATTTTCTAGTGTTGCTCTGCAGTATTACTCCATGGGAACTTGATTAATATGTCACTCTACCAATGCCACACTCATTTGTCAGACAGGTGTCTTGTCCCCACCAAGTAAACTGTCTTAGGTTGTACTGCTAGGAAGGAGAGAACCAGTGCAACAATTAAATTCACAGCAAGAACTCAGTGTCACAGTCTGTAGCAATGACTTGCTGCAAAACACTCATCCTGTTTAAATATTGATTTTACTGATTACTTACTCTATGGCCTGGAAAATCATTAAATTAGTAAGTTATTATCTCATCTGTAAACTAAAAGTATTCATGCTAAAACTTACTGTGTTTTAAATATTCTGAGGAAAGCGGAATGCATAAACACTGAGAAAGGCCATATAAATCTCTATTTGGTAATTCATAAAAGCATTACCAAAAGGAAAACACCTGAGTGTGTAAGTGACAGCACTATAAACAGAAAGATGAGAAGACATTCCATATTTGCACATTAAATATGTGTTTGCCTACCAGCACCTGTTGCTGATTCTCTTTCATTGCAGTACTCATTTTAGTCAAGTGTCACCAAATGCTGAATCACACCTACATGATACCAGGTGCTTTGGGGAGGCACCAAACTCAGAACTGTCAATAAGTTTGGAAGCCAGAGGAGAAGTTGCATCCATGCTTATAGCTGCATATGCCCTCCCTCCATTTCTGCAATGGTTACTCCTGGCCTAGCCTTTCTTACTTCACTAATCCAATGGCTTGCATATTTTTCCTTTAACCTTCAGAAAATTACCTCACTGGTAATTGTCTATTTAGTATCTATAATATTAAGAAGTATGCTTTAACATAACTAGATAATACAAAGAGACAACTTCTGGATAATCCAATGGTTGCCTGGCTACACATTCCCAAACCTGCATGTTAACTCAACACACTATTCCTGGCTTCCTGGCTGATGTCACATCATTTTCAGTTTGAATATTTCTGTGGAGCAGGTTTACCATGTGTCAATTATTCTAACACTTGCATGAATCTAATGAGAGAACATTCACACATATTAAGCAAGCAACTTTGTTGCTCATAGCATAGTTCAGCAAGAGCCTATGATACATGGCAAAATTGGTTCTCCAAGTCTCAGGAAGGATGCCTGGGGCAAATGGATTCTCTTCTACAAGTGCCTCACTTTACATCACAGCTGAGAAATGCTGAAAGCATTCTGGTGTGGGTTTTCTGCCCTGGAGAAAACTTGGATCACAGGACTGACATGGGTGGCATGACATACTAATCTGGGAGGGATAGGTGCATAGACTGACTAATTCAGACAATTCCTTCTCATAGAATATTTCATTCCCTACTCACTCTCTAGTTATTCTGAGAATTAATGAGAAAAAGGGAGAAGTGCTGGGTTGGTCTAAGCCCACCAAAGGAAATGCTTTGTGCTTACTGTGTATTAATTTGTTCAAAAAACAGTTTTGCATTAGCTATTACTCATCTATAGTACCATTTTTGTTTGGAAATAGTTATTATAAACGAAGGAACACAAACCTCAAACAATTTGTATATGACTTGAAAAACTAGATCATTTTTATGATTAACTAATAGACTAATAGCTGTCTTATCACTAAAATATATTCTATGTTTCTAATAATTTATTCAAAATTCAATATGTGTGAGGAGAATAGATACAAGATCACAATTAAAACTTACCTCATCATAACAGTATGCCAACACACAGCTTGAGATTTTGTCTTGATTCTTTTCTCTCTCAAAAATGAATGCTGCCGGCGCCGTGGCTCAACAGGCTAATCCTCCACTTAACGGTGCCGGCACATCGGGTTCTAGTCCCGATCGGGGTGCCGGATTCTGTCCCGGTTGCCCTTCTTCCAGGCCAGCTCTCTGCTGTGGCCCGGGAGTGCAGTGGAGGATGGCCCAAGTGCTTGGGTCCTGCACCCCACGGGAGACCAGGAGAAGCACCGGGCTCCTGCCATTGGATCAGCGTGGTGCACTGGGCGCAGCGCGGCAGCCACGGTGGCCATTGGGGGGTGAACCAACAGCAAAAAGGAAGACCTTTCTCTCTGTCTCTCTTTCTCTCACTGTCCACTCTGTCCAAAAAAAAAAAAAAAGAATGCTTATTTTTAATAAATCCATAATATAAATAATTCAGTTGAGGTAGAGTTACTCTGAAGATGATACCATTTGTGTAGTTTGACTTCACATAGCCTTATGGCTTCTTCCCTTGATGGACAATAGCAAGGGTGCAAATTTAAAACATGTTTAAAATTATAACCAATATACTTAAAGAAGAAGAAACCTGGAGTATCAAGAGTAAATTGCAGAGATCTTTCATTTAGGTCTTCTTTTTTTTTTTTTTTCCAGAGTGTCTTGGCTTTCCATGCCTAAAATACTCTCATGGGCTCTTGAGCTAGATCCGAATGCCTTAAGGGCTGATTCTGAGGCCAGAGCGCTGTTTAGGACATCTGCTATTCTATGAGTCTGTTGTGTATCCGGCTTCCCATGTTGGATCGTTCTCTCCCTTTTTGATTCTATCAGTTAGTATAAGCAGACACTAGTCTTGTTTGTGTGATCCCTTTGACTCTTAGACCTATCCGTGTGATCAATTGTGAACTGAAGATGATCACTTAGACTAGTGAGATGGCATTGGTACATGCCACCTTGATGGGATTGTATTGGAATCTCCTGGCATGGTTCTAACTCCACCATTTGGGGCAAGTACGATTGAGCATATCGCAAATTGTGCATCTCCTCCCTCTCTTTTTCCCACTCTTATATTTAACAGGGATCACTTTTCAGTTAAAATTTAAACACCTAAGAATAATTGTGTGGTAATTACAGAGTTCAACCACTAGTACTAGAACAACAACAACAACAAAAAAAACCCACTAAAATGGATAAAGTATTAAATTGTACATCAACAGTCAGAACAAGGGCTGATCACTATCCACTCTGCCTGTCAAAAAAAAAAGATGTCAAATTGTTAAATCCACAACAAGAGTCACTATGTACTTACTTCTCATGTGGGATCTGTTTTTAATGTGTTGTTCAATGTGAAGTAATGCTATAATTAGTACTGAAACAGTATTTTTACACTTTGTGTTTCTGTGTGGGTGCAAACTGATGAAATCTTTACTTAGTATATACTGAATCGATCTTCTGTATATAAAGATAATTGAAAATGAAAAAAAAAAAAACCCTTGGTTTTAAATTGGAAATTGCATAGAAAATTAATTAATTTTTAAAAAATATCATGTAGGATCTCTCTCCTTGATGTGCTGTACATTGTGATTTAATGCTATAACTAGTACTCCAATAGTATATTTCACTTTGTGTTTCTATGTGGGGGCAAACTGTTGCAATCTTTACTTAATATATACTAAACTGATCTTCTGTATATAAAGAGAATTGAAAGTGAATCTTGATGTCAATGGAAGGGGAGAGGGAGCGGGAAAGGGAGGGTTGTGGGTGGGAGGGAAGTTTGGGGGGGGGGAAGCCATTGTAATCCATAAGCTGTACTTTGAAAATTTATATTCATTAAATAAAAGTTTTTTTTTAAAGAGTAAATTGCAAAATGTAAAGTTGAAATTTAAGAATTAATCCTATGTTCATGAAATATGATTTAGTTTTTTATTATTTATTTGAAAATTTCAGCAGTCTTTGTGTAGAAAAATTTGATTTTGACACAACTCAAATTTTAAATCAATTCCATTTCAAATCTACACATTAAAGATTCACTGTTAAAAAGAAAAGGCTGAAAGATATTTATCCTCAAAACTAGTTGCTAAGTTATCACAGTTCCTGAAATAGAGAAGCAAACCTGCCTCAATAATATGCATTATGTAATCAATTAAAAAATCATAGTATAATGTAGGGTCATCTAAAATTGTCATGCTTACTGGTCAATAGGAGGTAATGATGGCAGCTTAATATAAAGAAGGAAACACCGAGTAAGTGGTTGGTGAGAAGATAAATTGTTGAATGAGACACTAGGTTACATACAGAAAAATTCCATATCCTGACTAGCAGTGTTGATTAAGGGATTGTGGAATCAAATGAGCCAAATACTAATTTATACCTCTAATACTTGGAACCTGAATGAATTACTTATTTTGTAAGACAATGAGTGAAAAGACAAAATATGCCAGAGCTTTTAAGAAATAAGTCAGTTTTTAACACATTCTTGTATCAGTTACGGCCAATCAGAAGAGAGGGTTTTCTTTTCTTTCTTCAGGAAATACAAAGCTTTGTCCACCCTGTGGCTCTTATATTATAAGTACAGGATTCCCCAAGTCTCCCATGCTTTCCATCAAGATGACAATAGAATGAGCATGGATTTGCTTCAACCCTGGGGATCCCATGTATCTCCCCAACTTGCATTCCTTTGAGTGTAACTCAAAAGATGATCAGATCAAATTTTGAGTAGATCTTGGAATTGCAGTATAATTTGTATTCCAATAGGAAAAAAAAAACTAGTTTTGTTAAAAATAAATCTATTTTCTACTAGATTCTATTTGATAACAATTATATACTCTTGCTGGCAGATTTTTATTCCTCTAGTTTTTTGTCTTTACAGGTTTTTTCTGCAAGATCTTCTTGGCATTTGAACCATATAATATATAGTAGTTTGTGTCTGACCTCCATCACTTAATTTGTTTTTAGAGTCATCCTTGTTTTGTGTCCCTCTGAAGTTCATGCTTTGCTATGACTGTATAGTATTCCATTGTGTAGATGAATTATTTCAGTTATCCACCTATCAGTTGTGAGTAAAGGCATTATAAACATCCACCTACAAATCTTTGGGTATCTTTAGCTAAATACTTATGAGTGAGATTACTGGCTAACAGAGTAAATATGTTTAACCTCACAAGAAACTGTTGATGTTTTTCTGATGAGCTTTATAGTCTTTACATGGTATTCTTTTAATAAACAAGAATAAAACAACAAGGGATGCATAATTTGATTTAAAGTTTGAAATTTTTTAGATCAACTTCATTAAATGTGAAATCATATTATTCTCAGAATCCCAATTTTTATTCTATTATCTCATTTAATATTATTTTATAACAAATAGATTAATTTGTCTTTGATTCCAAATACATGCCCTGTCCATATAAGAAGGAAATCCATTTCCTAGACAATTTGAAACATCTTTGACAGATCCATCACAATTAAGTGCATGGACAAGAAAGGTCACAGAAGTAAACCAACAGTATTAAAATCAGTCATAGGACAAATGTTACTATATCAACTTAGACTTTATAAAACAGTCTAAAAACTAAAAAGCACTCACAGTAACATATTATCCCAGCAGACAAATTCACTAGGGCTGTTAATAGTGTCTCACTTATGAAAAATCAAGAACTTCTGTCACACATAGAGTTATGAGTCGTAATTGAAAAAAATCAAATATGTCTGTAGAAAGGATGTATAATAGAGATAATAATCTGTTACGGGTACTTTTTTTTTAACTTTTAGGCTAAATTTTTGAAAACTGGCAAACTTTCATAGAGAATCACCCACTGCACTTGGGCTGTATTGTTCTCCTTGTCTTTTTAACACCCAAACTTCCTCTTGCCTCAGGGACTTTGAATGGAAATGGTTCCTTCAGACAGTTACATAGCCAGCATTCTCACTTAATTCATGACTTATTCTGAACATCAGACTGGGAAGAGATAGGGAGAGAGGGAGAGAGGGAGAGAGAGAGAATCTTTCATTTGCTGATTCATTCCCTAGATGGCTGCAAAGGCAATCCCTGGGCCAGGCTGACTAGGAGCCAGTTTCAACCCTGGCTCCTACAACAATGGCAGGGGCCCAAACAATTGGGCCACCTTCTGCCGCTTTTCCTAGGCCATTAGCAGGGAGCTGGATCCAAAGTGGAGTAGGGGGGCCAGCGCTGTGGCATAGCAGGTTAAAGCCCTGGCCTGAAGCACTGGTATCCCATATGGGTGCCGGTTCTAATCCTGGCTGCTCCTCTTCCAATCCAGCTCTCTGCAATGGCCTGGGAAAGCAGTAGAAGATGGCCCACGTTCTTAGGCCCCTGTACCCACATGGGAGACCTGGAAGAAGCTCCTGGCTCTTGGCTTTAGATTGGTGCAGCTCCAGCCACTGTGGCCATCTGGGGAGTGAACCATTGGATGGAAGACCTCTCTCTCCGTCTTTCTCTCTCTCTCTCTTTCTCTCTCTCTCTCTGTAACTGTCTTTCAAATAAATAAAATAAATATTAAAAAAAAAAAAAGTGGAGTAACTTGGACAGCAATTGGCAGCCATATTGGATGCCAGCATGGGTGACCTCTTTACCTACTACACCACAATATTGTCCCTATGACCCTGCTTTAATGCACTCTAGTCAAAAGAGTTCCCCTTTTATAATTATGTATTAGAGTTTTTTTCTCCCTCCCCCCAATTTGGTGCCAGTGTTGTGACCCAGTGGGTTAAGTTGGCTGCTCAGCTTTAGATCCAGTTCCCTGTTATTGTACCTGGGAAAGCAGTGAAAATATAATCCGAGTATTTGGGCCCTTGTTACCCATGTGGTTGACCTGAAGGGGTTCTGGGCTCCTGGCTTTGTCCTAAATGAGCCCAGGTTGTTTCAGTCAGCTGTGGGTATGAAGCAGAGGATGGAAGGTCTCTGTTTTTTAGTTATTCTGCCTTTCAAATAAATAAATTAATACATTTAATAAAACATTTTTCCTATATGCTTACATCATGTTATTTTATTTCTTAGCACTGCTCATGCCCTGACAAATCTAATTCTATGAGTTTAGTTCCTCTGCTTATTAACTATCTTGTTCAATTACAGTGCAAGTTCATATTAGATACAATCATGTCTAATATTATTTATTCTCTGGAAGACATAATTTTGAATGAATGGATAAATAAATAAGATAGATATCTAATCTATTAATATAAATAACTTCTAGATATGTACAAAATAGATTTACACAAAGCAGTTATGATTGTTCCATAGTCAAAATGCAATTGCATTTACAACATTTTGGCCTGAGGCAGTCAATGAATGGAGGACTTGCATTAATTTTAATGAAATGTACATTCATTGTTATTGACTATCTTTACTGTGTCCAGTATGCTAGTTGTTCTGATGTGATAAAATACTAAATAAAATAGTCACAGTTTAGCCAGAAAACTATTACATAGCTGTTATAATATTTAATATAATAAATAACACCATACATTGTAAATATTAGTAAGAATGGAAATGTTGGCAGAACTATGGAGAAACAAAGGAAGATGTTATGTTACTTATTTCTCAAAGGGGAAATTATCTTTTGATGTATGAAAAAAAGTAAATTCATGAAAACAATAAGATAATTCAATGAGTTCTCTGTGTGAGATTCAATTCTGAATGTCTTAAAATGATTGAATCAAGGTCCATGAGCTGTTGAGTCTGTTGAGTGAGAGAATGTGTGACATCGTTAGGAGTAGGAGGTGTACGTCCCCAGGTACAAAAATATCCTCAAGGAGAACGTTGACACAGCAGTGAAGCCACCCCTTGCAAGGCCCATTTCTCATAATTAGACTGCCTGGGTGAAGAGGTTCTTCTCCTGATTACAGCTTCCTGCTAATGTGCACCAAGAAGGCAGCATGCGATTGCTGGAGTCATTCTGCCTGAACCAGCCCTGACTGGAGTGAATGGAGCTCTCTCTCTTTCTCTCTCTCTCTCTTTGTATCTCTCTCTCAAATACATACAATCAATTAATAAATATATAGCATCCACTTGAAAATTAAACACAGAGATATTCTCATTCCAAGTCAATTGTAGAATTACAGTGGTGTGAACAGAAGATATCTCTGTGTATCAGTGTGATCACTGGAAGGCAGGAAAAGAAGGGACTGTTGAATGGTGTATTGTGGTGGCAGTGGATTTTGAAAGAAATACTTTTATTAGAAATATAGCTTATGAACAGAAACCTACTTTTATGCCAAAATTTTTGTTTGATTTACTAAAGTGAAAAAATCATTACATGAAAATATAAAATACAACTTATTAACTTTTCAAAACATGCAAACATCGAAAACATACTATGTTTTGAAAAACAACAACAACAACAAAAAACCACTATGTGCCCACCACACAGTATCAACAATTGTGAGCTCAAAGTCAATCTTGTTCATTTATACCTATGTAGACAACACTCAGCCTGCAAAGAAATTGATGTGAAGCATACTTCGGAAAACATTCAATCTGTGCACCCTTTAAATACAAATTCAATTCTGTCTTAGAAATTGGACACTTTGTTATTGGAAAAAATATGTATAGGGATATTGGAAGGTTTGAAGATAAATATTTTCACAGGTTCCTTATTCTTCTATAAAAGAAATGTATCCTAAATTGTAAACAAACAGCATTTCATTTCCAAATACTATGTGGCATGATGTACTTACTCTTTTCAACACTTTTGTCCTCATTTACAATAGAAGGAAATATTTAAAATCCATTGTTTGAGAAAAAATTATTGAATGTGGTTTATTTAAACTTTGCAATTTCATTCCTTTTAGAATAACTGAAAAGCACATTTCCTTTCAAGGACCTTCTAGCTTACCCTGAAGCATTTTCAAAGCAACTGAACTCATTTCTAATAAATATGGCTTATATTCTGTTTTTCAATACATGGAAATCCGTTAATGAGTGCCCTCTTAACTTTAAATGCATGATAGCATTATAGGAAGTGCTACAAAAATAATGTGTATAATGTTGACAGTTAAAATATAAAATGTTCATGAACTAGTAGAGACAATGTAAAGTTTAAGTAGTTCTACATATCAAATTCTACATATTCATGTAAATTATTAATTTTCTTAAGATCCAAAGATATCTGATCATTCATACTAATTTAGAATGTTAAATACTTTCATTAGATGCCAGAAATTACATTTTGCAGGAGCTGAAATAAATCCCTTAAAACAAAACAAATAAATGATCTTTCAAAAATAAATGAATTCAGTAGATCTTTTTTTTTTTTTTTTTTTTTGACAGGCAGAGTGGACAATGAGAGAGAGAGACAGAGAGAAAGGTCTTCCTTTTTCCGTTGGTTCACCCTCCAATGGCTGCCACTGCCAGCGCACCACGCCGAACCAAAGGCAGGAGCCAGGCGCTTCTCCTGGTCTCCCATGGAGTGCAGGGCCCAAGCAGTTAGGCCATCCTCCACTGCACTCCCGGGCCACAGCAGAGAGCTGGCCTGGAAGAGGGGCAACCGGGACAGGATCCAGTGCCCTGACTGGGAATAGAACCCGGGGTGCCGGCACCGCAGGTGGAGGATTAGCCTAGTGCTGTAGATTGTGATTTAATGCTATAACTAGTACTCCAACAGTATTTTCCACTTGGTGTTGCTATGTGAGGGCAAACTGTTGAAATCTTTACTGAATATATACTAAACTGATCTTTTGTTTATAAAGAGAATTGAAAATGAATCTTGATGTGAATGGAAGGGGAGAGGGAGCGGGAAAGGGGAGGGTTGTGGGTGGGAGGGAAGTTATGGGGTGGGGGGAAGCCATTGAAATCCATAAGCTGTACTTTGGAAATTTATATTCATTAAATAAAAGTTTAAAAATAAATAAATAAATAAATAAACTACAAAAAATAAATGAATTGAAAAGACATAAGGAATTGGTATAATTACCTTCAACATTTTCTTCTTTGTCATTTCTTCCATTTAAAATTTGAAATTCATTGAGCAGATGTTGTGGCATAGTGGGTTAGGCCATCACCTAGAATGTCTGCATCCCATATCAAAGCACCTATTCTATGGGCCTGTGCTGTGGCACAGTGGGTAAAGCTGCCACCAGCAGTGCCGGCATCACATATAGGCGCTAGTTCCAATCCTGGATGCTCCACTTCCAATCCAGCTCTCTGCTATGGCCTGGGAAATCAGTAGAAGATGGTCCAAGTCCTTGGACCCCTGCACCTGCATGAGACCTGGATGAAGCTTCTGGCACCTGGGTTTGGATCAGCGCAGCTCTGACCCTTGTAGCCGTCTAGGGAATGAACCAACACATGGAACACCCTGCCTCTCCCATTCACCTCTGTCTCTCCCTCTGCTTCTCTGTAACCTTGTCTTTCAAATAAAATAAAATAATAATTAATAAAACACCTATTCTAGTGCCAGTTGCTCCGATTCTAATCAAGCTCCCTGCTAATGCACCTAAAGCAGTGGAAGGTGCTCCAAGTACTTGGATCCCGGTCACCCATGTAAGAGACACAGATGTGATTCCAGGCTCCTGGTTTCAACCTGACCCAGGCATAACTGTTTAGGGAGTTAACCAGTGGGTGGAAGATCTCTTTCTTCTGTCTCTCCTTCTCTCTGTCACTTTGGTTTTAAATAAATAAAATACATGTTTTATTTGATTATTGTTGACAGATCTTGTCCCTGCTTTTGAGGATAGCTTTTATCTTTTTTTCTTGCTATTTCTTGAATTCTTTACTTAGTGGAGGGTTTATCTTATGTTATAAAATAAGCTGAAAGTATAAGTACATCATTGTAAAAATTAAAAGAAAGAATAAGAAAGGAAGTAGGAGGGAGGGAGGCAACCAGGGTAGGAGGGAGGTAGGGTGGGAAGTATCACTATGCTCCTAAATCTGTGTATATGAAATAGATGAAATTTGTTAACCTTATATAAATAAAGAATTATAAAAAATATGTAAATACATAATAAATAAAATTTGATAACCCTAAATCAATGAACTGCTTAGTTAATCCTGTGTGGTCTCCTTCCTTTAATAATATATTTACTAAACATAATATCTGGTCAAATGTAACTGGTCATTTACTTCTCTTGCTTGCAAAAAAGCTTTAGTTATGTCTACTACACGGGTCCTCACACACCTGTATATGAGTTTGTAATGTTAGCTTAATTTAACTGTTACTTTGTTATCTCATTTCCATATCAACTGTGATATAATTATAAAAATGTTTCTACTAATTTCCAGAAACTTCCAGCATCCATATTTGTGGCTGCTCAGTATCCTCAACATCAGATATCATATTTTTAGGAAGTATGTTATCTGATTTCTAAATAAGCAGATTTAGAACTCTTTTGGATGTAGAATAATTTGTAAGTTTGTGAATTGCATTCTTTAGGGGAACCTACTTTCACTAATTGGTCTTTCGATGGAGTTCTGGTTGGATAATCATGTCACCATGACCCTTTTGGGTCATATTTATAATGTAGGTTACTGCCGTGTAACCTTGAGTTCTCCAGAAAAACCACCTCTTACTTTGGTACTAAAATACAAATTAAAAGGGAGTCATTACGAGGTCGTAAGTAGGAGCTAGCAATCAGACCTAGGAATGTTTGTCTTAAAATATAAGAAAAACAAAAGTGAACTATGAAGTCCCATTGGAAATATGCTCTATTTTAATCACAGAATTCTAACATACAACAGTTTGTAGGCAAAGACTGTCTTGACCAAACTTTTCTCAGCCTTCTCTGAACGCTTTCCTCAGCTAGACCTTGACATTGACCCCATATTCCTGGGCTTTGCTTACTCAAGTCTTAGCAGGAACCCTCCTAAATTTAGAGTGAATCCTCTCACCCTAGACAGCTGATCACTCTAGAGAGCTTACCTCATCCCTCAACTCCCTCTTCTGGGAGAATCTGGTGAGTTCACCAAGAATCCTTCACCATGGGCCTCTTCTTGTAGGATTTTCCTTCTACCAAGTCCCATCTACTTCTTGAATACATTCTCAAGTGATGCTGTGGAACAAACCAGGCAAGAAGTCTGAGGCTGAAAGGTGTCATTTGACAAAGCAATTTATAAGTAAAACTTTTGTTAGTTTTGACCCAGATTTGACAAAGTTCATATTTAGTTATCAGAGAGAAAGAGAGCTAGTGAGAAGAAAGTTTGAAAGTAAGGGTAAAAAAGAGAAGGGAGAGAAACCAGCAGGATCTCCCTCTAAATAGGTGATTTCCTGTTTCCAGTTGAAACATCAAAGCAAATTAAGCACAATTAACCTCCCAGCAGATAGAGATAATTACAAGGGCTGTTAACACAGAAGACACACTGAGCCATCACATGTAAAACTCATGAGGCTTCATATCCTTAGAATGGAGTCAGGTAAACAAAATTAGTATACAGAAATACTTGTTGCATGCTGTTTAGTGTACTGACTGGTAAAATGTAAACAGATGTATATTACTAGTTCATATTTCCTCTGTTCCCAGCACAGTAGCTACTAGTTATTAGTCATTAGAATATTTGCATTTTTAATACATGAGGATTTTTCTTGTCAACTCAAAAAAGTGTTCTTCAGTGAAAATATAAGGGTAATACAGTAATATTTTAATGATATTGTACTAAAATTACTTGTTTTATATCTTTATGCTATGTATATATTGTTTGCTAGCTAATTTTCTTTTGTTAAAAAAAAAAACAAAACTGGCACTTGTTAACAAATTATTAGAGGAGCTTTATTCCAGACTATTAGAATAATGGAAATACTTTGAGCCCAAATGAAATACAGAAAGAACAAAGCAAGCACAGGAAAAAGATCACAAATCATAGTTAAATGCTCTTTCATGCTAAGCTGGATGTCTGTATTATCAGTATTTCATTTAAGAAACAGTATTTATTTTTTATTTTTACTATGTATTTTAAGAAACAGTATTATAGTAGGAAGAGGAATTCAGGATTAGAGAAAAATTTTAAACATAAAAGCAGATACTTAAACTGATCACTTTTGTCCTAAATAAGAGTGTCAATTGTTAAATCAACAACAGGAGTCACTGTGCACTTACTCCCCATGTAGGATCTTTGTCCTTAATGTGTTGTAATATGTGAATTAACGGTAAAACTAGTCTTCAAACAGTACTTTATACTTTCTGTGTCTGTGTGGGTGCAAACTGTTGAAATCTTTACCTAGTATATACTAAGTTAATCTTCTGTATGTAAAGATAATTGAGAATGAATCTTAATGAAGAATGAGATGGGAGAGGGAGTAGGAGATGGGATGATTTGCGAGTGGGAAGTTGGTTATGGGGGAAAAAACCACTATAATCCAAAAGTTATATTTCTAAATTTATATTTATTAAAAAAGCAAATACTATGGACACCTACTATGCTATAGGGCTTAGGCACTGAATTATGCTTTTCTTTTGGTTCCTTCTCTACGACCTGGAAAAGTATCCAAAATAACTTAGCTAAGTATATTTGTATTCAAAATGACCAGATTAAAAATAATTTTTTCATTACCTCAGGGCTATCCGAAGCAACAGTAACTCTATAGGATGTTAATATGAATTAGTGAAGTGGAGAGAAATAAAGTTCTTCACGGTAAAATCATGGGGATGGATATTGACATATTTGGGCTTGAGGGAAAGCAGGCCTAGGTATGATTACTACCCACCCCTACCCCCATATTAGCTGTGTAAACGTGGGCAATTTGCTTTACATCCTTAAGTGTTGCTTTGGCACTACAATAATGAATAAGGAATCATAGAAAAGTCTTGGTCAGAAAGGAAGGGATGAGATAAAATCTCTGCAGTTCACAGAGTAGCTAACACACAGTGGGACATTAATAAATGGTACTTATTATTATTAATGTTATTATGATTAGTTTTCCCTTTCAATGATATAATATATTGAAGATAAAGATTCATTTTCCCTTTTGCTTTCTCATATACATCAAATAGTTTTTCAAAAAAAGCAAAAACGGCTTCCTGAGAACATGAAATTTCCTCTCCTTGAAATTGCAGTCTACAGGTAACCTCTCGGCAGTATTTGTGTGAGCACCACGGGAAGCCAGTTACCATGGCTTCCAAAACATCAGCAATGTAGAAACTTATTTACCTAACAGTTCACAGGAGGATAGACCTCTTATCTTACTAGACTTAAATTAGTAATTAAAACCAGTTAGATTCTCATACCAGATTGTAACATTTTTCTTCTGCATAGTCAGTTCATAAGTAACTATGTAAAATTATAGGACTATTCAGAGAAACACTTTTTCTGTAAGTTACTAAAGATGAATTTCTAATTAAATATGGAGTATGAGTTAAAAATTAAAAAAATAATGGATCATAGATATCAGTTTTGCAACAGAAAACTTATAAGATAAAAGCTGGACCCAGCCTCTTCTCTGGCCCTCTTAGCCCTAGGGGTCCTTGCCTGTCCTTTATCAAAAGGTATTCATTGACCTGAGGGAGTGATACAGCTGGCCCTACAAAGTTCTATCCAGTTGACACCGTTTGGAGTTTTATAGCTACTCCTCTAATTAGTTTGATGCTGTTTGGCAACAGTTTCAACAAAATCAGAAGATACTTTGCACAAGTCCTTAAGTCAAGGAGCACCAGTGAAATATCCACAAAAGGTTCTCAGAATGACTATATGGAAGGAACATATTATGTGAATATAAACATGCATACACATATAAAAACATGTTGATGTTTTAAAGTGTGTATTTTAATTTAAAATTTTTTAAAGATTATTTTATTTTATTTATTTGAATGACAGAGTTACAGAGAGAGGTAGAGACAGAGAGAAAGGTCTTCCATCCGCTGGTTCATTCCCCAGATGGCCGCAACAGCCGGAGCTGTGCTGATCCGAAGCCAGGAGCCAGGAGCTTCTTCTGGGTCTCCCATGTGGGTGCAGGGGCCCAAGGATTTGGGCCATCTTCCACTGCTTTCCTAGGCCATAGCAGATAGCTGGATTGAAAGAGGAGCAGCCAGGACTAGCACCAGTTCCCATATGGGATGCCGGCGCTTCAGGCCTGGTCTTTAACCCACTGCACCACAGTGCTAGCCCCTTAATTTAAATTTTTGCATTGCTCTTAGTGAAATTGCATTACTCTTTGATTACCCATATTTGTTTCATTTATTTTATGAAAACTTCCAGCTTTTCTTCATAGTAGAAAATTCTTAAAAATATATTTTCTAAATCTGAGATCTATTCATGAAAAGGCTAAGATATTCAAATGCGAGGAAGAGTTTAAAATGTTTTTGTAATGGCATCATCACTGAAATGTACACTCACAAACAGGCCTCTGTTAAAGGCAAAATGACTTCAAATTCATGAGTCATATTGTGATTCTAATCAGTTACATTGCTTTTTTATCTAATTATCTATAGAAAGTTGCTTGAGAAGAGCTAAATGTGTGGGGGCAAGCCTAAACGATTTTGGAGAGTTTTCTATAATCTGTCTATGCAGCAAGGACCTTGGTTTTCAAATGAGAATTATGATATGTAATTTGCAAGGTTGTTTGGTGTGAAAAATAGCAAGATATGCAAAACACCTGTCATGCAGCTAATAAGGCAACTATATCTACTTGAGAAATTGTGTGGATAGTGTGATGGCATTTACTAAAAAGTGAAAAATGGAATGAATAAGAGGTTTATTAAAGATAAGAAGTACAGTGGCCTGTGGTGTGCGGCAGCAGCTTAAGCTGCCAACTGCAGCACAGGCATCACATTTGAGCCTCATTTCCAGTCCCCGTAACTCTGATTCTGATCTGACTTCCTGCTAGTGTCCATAGGATAGCAGCAGAAGGTGGCCCAAATATTAGGGCCCCTTTCGCCCATGTGGGAGACCTGGATGAAGCTACAGGCCCCGGGCTTCAGCTTGGCCATGTTCCTTTTATTGCCACCATTTGGGGAGTGATTCTGTGAATGGGAGATCTCTGTCTCTTCCCCCTCTCTATATTCTGCCTTTCAGATAAAGAAATAAATCTTACAATCAAGAAAGAAGTACAATGTTGGATACAGTGACAGACAATGTAGCAAGATTAGTAATTGATGTGGTACCACAAAATGTGTGTTTGGGTTTGGAATCACCTGTTAATCAAAAGTTATTAACATTTAGATAATGTGTAAAAAAAGGAAATTGATGATACAAAATGAAGACAATACATGTAGATAAAAGAGTTGTACCCATATTTGAGGCCTGGGAATAATAGCAATTGTAGTTCAGGTAAATGAGGAACCTGTAATAATGACTGAGAAGAAATATGCAGAATTAGATAACTCTAATGTGGAAAATAGATTCCCAGAGGAGCTCACAGCTCCTCATATGGAGGAAGTTGGATAGTTATTTTGAATATTTCTGAGGGTTGAGAAGACTGGGTTGAAATTTGTGAACTCAGTTCCTAAAAATGCACAGGGCTTAATTCCCAGAAGCTGTGAATATTGTGTGCTTTGACAAAGGGAATTTTCCTATGTGATTTCTTTGAGGATTTGAGGTTAAGAGTTAATCTAGTATATCTCGGTAGGACCTAAATACATCCACCAGTATCTTACAACTAATAGATAAAGGAAGATTTGACATGGTAGAAGATATGACTTAACCTCAGAAGCAGAAATTGTAATGATACAGGCAAAAAACATGAAATGACAGCTGCTTCTAAAAGTTAAAGCGGTAATGAAAACACTCTGTTGAATTCAGAATGAATCAACCTTGTTGACAACTTGATTTTAGTGTAGCAAAACCAGGGTCCCCATAACAGTAAGATTATAAGTTTGTGTTCTTTTAACGCAATGGATTTGTGGTAATTTGGTTCAGCAGCAATAGGATGCTAATATAAGGTTTCTCATTTATATATGTACTCTCATTTATATATCTTTAATTTTTGAATATTTAGAAATGTACATCTTTGAAACACAAACCTGTGAACACACAGTCATTGTTTATTGACTGCTTTATTTCCTAATTATAGGTGATAATTTCTATAATTTTTCACATCTTACTCTTTTTTGGTTGAAAACCTTTGTAGACAGCATGTCAATGATTCTGTAATCTATTTTTCTGTGCATTGCTGGCTTATTTTTATACTTATCTGTGAACCTGAAGGCTTCAAAATGCAAAATCTGTTTCCCCTGTCATGTACAAGAGCTGAGGTCTTCTTAGATAATGTGATTTCTTCTTAGGCATCACTTAGTGTGGATCACCCCTGCAACTACTCACTATACTAGTATGTTAAAAATTTGGGATGATTCTCAAACTTTTGGACTCAACTTTTAGGTAGTTCCCTTACTATTGCACCCCTCCTCTTTGTATTCCAAGACCTTTGTTAAGAACCAAGAACAGCCCTCGATATCTTAATACAAGAAAGCTTCTACTCGCTGCCACCTGAGCTGCATATGCATTTATGTCTGTGTTTCTACCAGGCTCCTTGAGTCTCTCACACAACAGGCAAAACATAACAGTTGCCAGGGATTAATCTACAGATTAAACTCAAATGTTGAATATCAAACTTCTCTGTGACTATCTCAGTTCCAGAATGTTATTTTTAAATATCTAATCGTTCATCTACTGGAGTTTTTAAGACTGTGGTTATCCACATAGGATGGATCCCAGGAATAGCACCACACAGTTCTTACCAGATGCACTAGCACTCTTAAGTAGTAAATTATTTTAATATTTTGCCCTGGTTATGGTCATTTTCCAGATCCTTCAAATATCTTTTTTAAAATACATTTCTTTTCAAATTGTAACTGTCGCTGTAAGTAATCACACATTCTCCTCAAGTTCCATTACTGGATAATGCCCTCCAACTCTTACAAGTGCTTTTGAGGGTATTTCTCACATAGCTTTGATGTAACTTTTAAAATGAAGTAATATCTTTAAGATTAATAAGACTGTCACTATGTTGATACAATATTATTAGTAGGAGGTTAGTCATTTTAATCATATAAGGACATGAACATATTTAAGACATTGTTTTAATGGTTATTTAATATATTTTATGACTAAAATACTGTGTTTATGGAGAGATAAAGTATACCAAAGTTGAATTTGACCAACAAAAACAATGCCTGGAATCCATTACTATTTTTATGCCACTGCCAGCTAGGTTTTGCAACTAATTTTTCAGATTTGTAGACTTTCTTTATGGAAAACAATCACTAATAGGAAGGTTACAAAGTTCACCCATCCCCAGGAACTTAATCTGTTTAGTATCCCCAGTCTCATTCTTTCACTCAATTATTCTCAGTCAAGAGTTACAATAGGATGACTTCCCACGAGCATCCAGATGCCATGATAACATTTATCTTCTTCACAGCTAACCATATTGCATACTTTTTACTTCCCTACTGTTAATTCATAAACTTTCAAGCTGTGGCATACTAAATGGTTTGGAGAATGAAGATAATTTAGTAGCCCTAAAGATGTATTTCTGGACTTCAAGCATTTACCCAAATTAATGTGGTTTTAAGAGTTATTCATATTCTACTCATGAGCACATGATATTATATATTTCAAAAACAATACATTTCCTGGATTCAAGTAATTAAGCATTGATTTAGAGAGCACACCAGAAATAAAAGAAAGCAGTAAATATATTTCAGGACACAGAAATCTTAGGTAAATGAAGAAGACAGGATATTTGTTACCCAAAAGATAGTAATAAATAGGGTAAGCCAAATGTAATTGGAGTCTTAAGGATAAATTAATGATATTTTTGAAACCTGTAGTGAGACAGGTTAACAAAATAGCTCCTGAAAGTCCTATAAAAATGAGTAAATAGAAGGCACATCTCTGTCGCAACCAGAAATAGAGATGATTTTTTCCAATTATTATGTTTGAAATTCAGGAGAAGATGAAATTGGATGTTTCTTTAAGGTTCTAGTTATTGATTTAAAATGAAAAATAATAAAGCATTGCTCCCATTTTTACATTTTAAACCTTTTTCATTTTGATTATGTTAGATCATAAAAAGCATAAGACTGCAAATTCACGATGTGGAAAATATAAAAAAAAGACCTTGTTTGAAAGAGTCCTTTGATCTTTCAACACTTTACACACTTGACTTCTATACTATATTAAATGTACCATGAGTTTCATATCATTAAGTCTATACTTATCACTACCACTACAAAGATTTTTACTGAAATAATTACATGTCTTTAAACAAATAGCAATAAATTAAAAAACAATCACACTTTATCTCCATACATTCTCTTTCAGTAGACCTTAAATACAGTAATATCACTGTATTTAGAAAATATTCAGTTTACCATTCTATCATAGTAGCTCAATGAGGTAATATTCATATGTTGATTAGACAACACTATACACACATTTAAGGAAGATTACCTTTGCTACTGCATTTAGGAAACATACTCAATAGAAATTTTAAGCTATTACAAAAATTAATATGTTCATAATTTATTTAGAATTTTATGTTCTAATGTAAGAAGGTGGCAAATAATATGAAAATCCTTAAACCAGTGACACTAATCATAGTTTAAATCTGCTTTATTTCTCAAACTGGTCTTTAATGATTTTCTCTAGTAGGTGGAATTTCACAATGTAATTTGAAATTCAGAATTTGCCATTTTGTAAGTAGTCCATTTACCCCTTACTAAAACTTTAATCATAGGATTTACTCTTAAAGAATTTTGGATTACAAGTATCAAACTCATCCTCAAATCATTATATCGCCTTATTGTTTCTCCTTCATTTAATTGGATTCTCTTGAGTTTAATTAGATTTAAAGCATAGTGATTATAGAAAGACTATGCTTGTTTAATGCACACATACTCCCAAGCGGTCTTTGCAAATTCCCCAACTTTATTTAGTGGATATTCAATCACATTACTAATTACTGGAGGAAAACAGCTCAAAGCACATTCCCTACTGATGGTGGGTTAATACTATCATCCTATTATATAGAAAAGACAGCATAATTAAGCTAAGAAGTTAGTAAAGCTTACAAGATAATTATTATCCAATGCTTTTAGAGAAATGCAGTGTTATCCTGCTCATCTTGTATCCTACTCATCTTGTACCTATACTGTTGTCCAAGTGTAAAATCAGTTTAATTGCTAATATACGTTAAAAAATCAGTTCTAAACAAATGTGATAAATTATCAAAATGTTTTACAAAAGACGTTTTACAAAGAACCTACATCCTTTGGGGCTATTTTTCTTACACATTTTAAATACACAAGGAAACTCTGATCTTGGTTGTCATTTTTCCTTTTTTTTTTTTTTTTATAAAAGTGGAACATAAGAGGGATAGCCTCATTAAACTTAACATACGATTTCAAATAAACTTCAAGTTTTGCACAAATCAATTTTAATTATGTTCTCATCTGTCTGGATACCAGTTTATTTGGTTTGGTTGTCTTTAAAAAATTAAGCATTGGAGCAAGTATTGTGACAAAGCAGGTTGAGCTGTCACTCAGAACACTGACTTCCCATATGGGCACCAATTAGTGTCCCTGTTGCCCCACTTCTGATCCAGCTCCCTGTTAGTGTGCCTGGGAAAGCAGCAAGCTCAAATGCTTGGGCGCCTGCACCCACATGGAAGACGTGGAAGGAGCTCCTGGTTGCTGGCTTCATTTTTACCCAGCCTTTACCCTTTACCTTGCCATTTTGGCAATGTTGGTAATGAACCAGAGGGTGGAAGATCTCTCTCTATCTCTCTTCCCTCTTCCTCTGCCTTTCAAATAAACAAATAAATCTTAAAAAAAAAAAATCAAGCAGTTAATCATTGAAGTCTTGATGAAATTCATGGATGCAATGATGCTACAACAGTTGGACTATTATAAAAAATTAAAGCAATAGTATAATAATATGTATACTCTGACAGCAAATATTGTTTTAAAATATCAACTCAGATTGATAAAAGAAAACGAAAACAAGTAAAAGTTTGAATTCTCAAAAAGTTAAAAAAAAACAGAAAAATAGTGTACACTTTGATTTTTTAGGATGTTTGATGTCATTATGCCACCCTCACCCCAATCCTTTTCTGACTTTTTATTCAATTAATGATTCATGAAATAATATGGTGATGGTTTTTTTTTGATCAAAATTATGCACCTCGTTTTCTTCTTGTGTTATTGTTTAGTAGTTGTAGAATCAATTTGATAAAATAGATATCTTTTATAGCTTAACAGCAGTGTTTGACTGTTAAATATTTCTTGAAAGTTATAAAATTCTGTTTCCAAATTGCTGACTAAAAGTACACATGATCTCAAGTGGATCATATTTTTATATATACTCAGAACACTCATAACTACTATTGACTTCTAGGAGTTCAATCTATTGTTTTCTGAGGTTTGATAAGCCCTTGCCTCTGGAAATATTTTAAGTTTATACGTTTATTGTATGTATCCACCCTAAAATTCTCATGTCAGAGAGACATGAAACTTCTCTTTGTGATGGTCAATGTAATATAAGCTTTGCAAAGTAATAAGGTTAAGATGAAGTCATGAAGAGGAAGACTTGATAATTGAATTAGTGTCTTTCTAAGAAGAAGCAGATCTCTCTCTATTTTTCCTTCTCTCTCTCCCTATCCCTCTCCCTCTCCCTCTCCCTCTCCCTCTCCCTCTCTTTCATGTGCAAATACAAAAGGAAGGTGTTCATCCACGAACTAAGAAGGAGATATCCAGCAGAAAATGAATTTATAGCAGATTGAACTTCAGAAGCCAGTCTCCATAACTATGAAAAATAAAGATGTTGATCAGAGGTGCGGCAAGATGGCGGAATAGGCAGGGAGCACACTTAGTCCGGGGGGAAAGAAAGTTTAATATAAGTGGAGATACTGCAGGGTCAAGGAAGAGTAGGGGAAAAAACAGCAGAGGAAACTCTTCCGGAACTAGTGGTTCACAGTGGACCTGCGTGGAGAGCGTGGGAGCCCAAGTTCGGGACACCAGCGGCAGACTCAACGCACCAGCGCTGGAACGCGAGGTGAGCCGAATCTCCATAGCCCGAGATACCAGCAGGCAAGCAGAAAGAGGAGGCTAGAGGGAACGAGGCTTGAAACTTCGTGGGGAAAAGTTCACCAGGCTAACTAGAAGAGAGAGAGAAAAAAATAAAAAAAGTGACTGATACGGACACAAGTTTCTCTCTCTCCGCTCACCTCTCAAAGACGAGCAAGACAGAGCAGGCGCCATTTTGGACATACGTCATAAGCAGGGCGACCTCAGGTCTGCACCGGCCCTGAGCCTAGCAGAAAAACCTGACTCTGGGGGGAGGGGTGAAATAACAGGAGATTAGCATCTAACTTGGCAACCCAGTGGGAGACTGCAGGAGAATTGGAGCCCACACTGAGGGCAGCAGAGATTCCCTGTGTGGTCCTTGGGAAAGAGCTTCCGATCTCTGGCTCCTATGGGTATATCATTTGCCTGCTAACTACCTCCAATTACGTTCAGCTGTGCGGAATTACTTCCCTTTTAAATCAAAAAAAGAAAGAGAGATTTACCACACCTAACCTGGGAGTGTCATCTTTGACACACCCTCAACCCTGAGGAACCAAACACAGCTCTCAGTCCACACTCATCTCAAGCCTCTAAGGCTCCACCGAAAGCAGACAGTCCACTTAATATAGAGCCATAGTGTAACAAGAAAAAACACCACAGTGAAGAAACCAAATATCTCCAACATGCCAAACAACAAACGCAAAAACCAAGCTAACAAGAACAAGGAAGAAACTATGACGCCCCCAAATGAAAAAGACACCCCAATTCAAGATTATGAAGATGATGAGATCGAAGAAATGCAAGAAGCAGATCTCAAAAAATTGGTAAGAACATTAAGAAGTTCTCAAAAACAAATTCTTGAACTACAGAAATCCTTCATGGACAAGATAGAAAATCTCTCTCGTGAAAGTGAAATATTAAGGAGGAATCAAAATGAAATGAAACAACTACTGCAACAAGAAACTCTGATAGTGACTAGAAATCATAATGAAATGAAGAGTTCAATAGAGCAAATGACAAACACATTAGAGAGCCTTAAAAACAGAATGGGCGAAGCAGAAGAGAGAATATCAGACTTAGAAGACAGAGAACAGGAAAGGAAACAGGCAAACCAAAGAAAAGAAGAAGAAATTAGAAATCTAAAAAATATTGTCGGGAATCTACAGGATACTATTAAAAAACCCAACATTCGGGTTCTAGGAGTTCCTGAAGGCATGGAGAGGGAGAAAGGATTAGAAGGCATTTTCAGTGAGATACTAGCAGAAAATTTCCCAGGTTTGGAGAAGGACAGAGGCATCTTAGTACAGGAAGCTTATAGAGCCCCTAATAAACATGACCAAAAGAGATCCTCACCACGACATGTTGTAATCAAACTCACCACAGTGAAACATAAAGAAAAGATCCTAAAAGGTGCAAGAGAGAAACGTCAGACCACTCTTAGAGGATCTCCAATTAGACTCACAGCAGACTTCTCATCAGAAACCCTACAAGCTAGAAGGGAATGGCGAGACATAGCCCAGGTACTAAGAGAGAAAAACTGCCAGCCCAGAATACTATATCCTGCAAAGCTCTCATTTGTGAATGAAGGTGAAATTAAGACTTTTCATAGCAAACAGAAACTGAAAGAATTTGTTGCCACTCATCCTGCCCTGCAAAAGATGCTTAAAGATGTGTTACACACAGAAACACAGAAACATGGTCACCAATATGAAAGAAGGTAAAGGAAGGAAACCTCACAGCAAAAGATCACAGGAAGCTCAATTTCTCTTTGACATAGAATTAAACTCTGATGCTCTGTTAAAGCAATGTGTTAAAGTAATCTATTATGTTCTCTTGATGTCTGTTACCAGACTTTAAGTTTCTATAATGGAAAATGCTATTAATACAAATGTTTGAGAATTAAAAAGTCTAATGATCTTGTGTTACTAGACATGATAGTTATCTTAATGAGAAAGCCCCAGAGGCTTAAAGGGTTAAATACTTGTAAAATCCTACAGGTGCTTTCAAAAATACTGTGAAGTAAGCAAGTGCCTCTTGTTGGTTGATGAGTTTATAATTTTAAACATGGCGACTTAAAGTCTTTTGTCATCCACAGTTATATATGATCTGCTGCTCATAAAACTAAAGCGTTGTTGGTTCTGTGTTTAGCTGTCCTCCTATAGGTTCCTATGGACTTTTTCCAGCCACTTTTATTGTATTCAGTACTTTGGAATGGCTCTGTAAACAGATGAAGCCAATAATGTATTAACAGTACCAACTGAGAGAAAGTATGGTTAACTGAGGTTACTAAAAAGAAAAAGCAATTCAAATCAATTGGCAATCTACAAAAAGAGTTAAAGATTTTAAAAGCTATTATTAAAATTGCTATATTGGTCTATTATGCTATATTATATGTGTGTACATATTGTATGTCCACATGGGGAAATTTTATTAAGAGTTTTATTTTAAATGGCTTATAGATAAGATTGTGCATAAATTTAAGCTGCTAAAATCAATCAAAGATACATTTTAATTTGTGTGACCTGAATCTGTGTATCATATGTTTTAGACTTGTTGGTAGAAAGAAACTAAAAACATTTTAGATGGTTGTGCTTAAGTTTACTGGCTAAACAAACTACACCATGTTAGATATTTAAGAGGTGTTTTCAAATACATGATTCTTAAAATTTATAGAAGGCATTGGACCTTCTGGTAAATGTTTTCTTAAGTTGTTATCTAATGGTTGAAACGGTTTGCTAAGTATTCATGTGATATTGCTATTGTCAGCAAGCGATCTAGGACTTGCTCCCTCACTTCTCTATTCTAAGCCCAACTTGTTCTTTCATTTCTCTATTCTCTTCAAGGTAGGAAACTAATTCTATTATGAAGGAATCTGTAGGATGCACAATTTAATCTTTAGACCTTATAAAAGAGATGGCTAACATTTTTCTGTAATAGCATAGCCAAAATAAGAACTTAAATAATAATCTCATAGCTAGATTCACTTCGCCATCAGCGAAGTATACAGTAAGTAGAAAAAACCTCCCTTTCAGACCAAAGGGAAAGAAAGTTTTAAAGTGAGAATATAATTTTCCTCATGGGCATTGTCTACCTTAGAAAAACTACTACAGAACATGCCTGTGACTATAGACTTGTAGTTCAGGCCACCGAAGATTAGAGATGGGAAACGGGCGCTCCCTTGACTTGCATCCTCTGGTCTGCTTTAACACAAACCAGGAGGAAAAGAAAGCTCGGCATCAGAAGCAATGGGTGGCAGGCCTATTAATGGCTGATCTGTACAGTGATCTGCCCTCAAGGAGACCCAACAGGCCAGTCCACTGCAGTGGCTTTCAATGTGGTAAGCCTGGGCTTCAGCAGAAGTCAGCTTGTGAAGAGCCCTGGCAGCTCTGCCAAGAGTTGGATCACTGGAAATGGACCTGCCCTGGAGTCGAAGGATGCCCAGGTCAGAGCCACAGATCTTATTGGCTCTAAGCTGAAAAGCCCTTCACTCAGCCCAGCTTCCAAAGTGACCACTGCAGCTGAGGGGATGGTCAAGTAGGGTCAGCAACATTGCAGGCAGAACTGTAAATTTCTTGTTAGAGATGCCCCCTGCCTTTACCTGGCCAGCTCTCCTCCCAGGCCAGCCAAGTAATGAAAGTCAACAGAGTGCCTTCCCCTAGGAGGTTCACACCTCCCTTAGGATATACCCCATGTGAAGAGATAGATAGGTCTGGGCCTCTGAACTTACAAGGCCTAAAGCCCAACAGATTATTATCAAGCCCCTTCTATCAGGTTCTATTTGCCTCTCAATCAGAAAACTTAATTGTAGCTTAGACAGCACCTTTCTTAGCTCCTCTAATAATGACTCTGTCCTTTGTTCTAGGCCCTGTCTAGTGCACTTGGGCCTCATTCCTTTGTAAACATAACCTCTACTCTACCACCAATGGCTCTACTCCCACCCTGTGTGTACTGATGGTCCTCTTCCCCACTTAATGCTGTATAATTGTTCAAACCTGGTAAATGCCACTCTTAGGATCATTGGTTACTATCCTCACTCTGTCTTTTATGACCTTGTCTAAATATGATCAGAGTCGTCAAACTTGGAAGGCTTCCATAGCCTTGGCAACTCATGACGACAGCCTAGGATGGTTACTGGCACCATAAACTAGAGTGTCAATTTGTTGGGTCAACAACAGGAGTCACTGTGCACTTGCTCCTCATGTGGGATCTCTGTCCTTAATGTGCTGTCCATTGTGATTTAATGCTATAACTAGTACTCAAACAGTATGTTTCACTTTGTGTTTCTATGTGGGTGCAAACTGTTGAAATCTTTATACTAAATTGATCTTCTGTATATAAAGAGAATTGAAAATGAATCTTGATGCAAATGGAAGGGGAGAGGGAGCGGGAGAGGGGAGGGTTGCGGGTGGGAGGGAAGTTATGGGGGGGGAAGCCATTGTAATCCATAAGCTGTACACTGGAAATTTATATTCATTAAATAAAAGTTAAAAAAAAGAAAAAAAAAGAAAAAAAAGAAAAAAAAAGAAAAAAAAAGAAAAATAAAGATGTTTTGTTTAAGCCATCTGGTCTATGGTATTTTCTTACTGAATTCTGAGCTAAGCCAACATTTATGAAGATAGATTTAATATTTTAAGATTTCCTTTTAAAACTGCCCCCTTAATAATAAGCAATTTTTCTAGATAACTATAATTTCTTTTTTATTCAATTTATCCAATTCCATCCAAGAAATGGACTTGTAATGGATTTACTCTTCCATAGAAACAATTAACAAATAGAAAAAAAAAACATTACTTCAAAGCTATCAGACATTAATAAGAAGCAACATAGAATAGTGATCCTTGGCCTTAGGAAAGAAACTGGGTGAAGTTAATGATTGCTCAAACGTGCTTCCCAAAGTTCCCAAGCTGTAGCAAAGGGAAAAGAAATAAGCCCAAGCTTAATGATCTCCTTGGAGGTTGGAATTAGGATTTTGGTAGTATCTATTAATAAGACCGTAGAGCAAAAGAGGACTTACATAAAAAGGCTGCTTTACTTTTGACTGACAACATTTAAAAGTTTTAAAAGTATTTAAAAGAAAGCTCTAAAGGAATCAGAGTGTTCCTGTATGGTTTATTTGTCCCAGAACAGGAGAGTTTAGAGGAATACAAAAATAATCATGTAAAAGTAGAAATTCTCAATATCTGGCTTGCAATCAAGATTGTTAGTTATGCAAAGGACTTGGAAAATATAACACTGATGAGAAAACGAATCCATACAAACAGGTCTGGAAATGACTGATACTATGATTTTCAGGTAAAGATATTTAGCATGTTCCATATTATCAAGAAGGTAAAGAAAAACATCAAAAAGTAGGGTCATTGAAAACACAGAAATGACCCAAACTGAATCATTATTGTAATTCATACAATATGTGAAGATTAACATCAGATATAGAACTGAGCTATAATGATAGAAACTATGAAAAAGAAAATAAAGAGAAAAAACCTGGAAAGATATTTTTTGAATTGTCAGTAAATTTGCAGGTAAATTTAGCTGAAACTTAAAGAAGGAGATAGGGAGGAAAATCTTTGATATATAATTGCCAAAAAATGCAAAAGTTGATTAAAACCATCAATGACCATATTAAATGATATGCAAGCTCCTAGCATAAGAAACACGAAGCAGGGGCCGGTGCCCTGGTGCACTAGGTTAATCCTCTGCCTGCGGCGCAGGCATCCCATATCGGCATTGGATTCTAGTTCTGATTGCTCCTCTTCCAGTCCAGCTCTCTACTTGGCCTGGAAAGGCAGTGTAAGGTGGCCCAATTGCCTGGGCCCCTGCACCTGTTTGGGAGACCAAGCGGAGGCACCTGGTTCCTGGCTTCGGATAGGCATAGCTCTGTCCGTTGTGGCCATTTGGGTAGTGAACCAATGGAAGGAAGTCCTTTCTCTCTGTCTCTCTCTCTCACTGTCTGTAACTCCACCTGTCAAATAAAAAAAAATACATGAAGCAAATTGAAATAAGGAATATCAAGTGACACTGGTGAAATCCAGTGTTAGCAAGAACATCTTGAAAGCAGGCAGAGTAGAACGGGACATATGAGAGTGGAGAAGATACAGGGTTAAAGCAGAATCTGCTTGGCACAGAACAAGGCACAAGACAGTGGAAGTCCATCTTAAAATACTGAAAGAAAAAGAGATGCCAACCTAGGATTCTAGTGAAAATGTCAGTCAAAAACAAAGGCAAACACAGCATTAATCACTAACAGACTTACACTATAAAAATTAAAAGTTCTGAAGGCAGAATAAAAATGATAGTCAATGGACATCTTAATCTACACAAATGGATGAGCACTGTAAATTATAAATATGCAGATAAATATAAATAAATGTATCCTATTATTAAATATTCTTAAGGATAAATATCCAAGGGAAATTACCTTAAGCACATGATATTTTTGTGATAATTTAAAGGAAGAAAGACTATGGAGTGAAAAAAGACAATTTGTTGACATGATGTTTCACTGACACAAACACTGAAGAATATTCTACATTGGAAAAGAAACTTGGGGGCTGCTGCTGTAGTGTAGTGGGTTAGGCCTCCCACTCTGGCATCGGCGTCCCATATGGCCACACGTTTGCTCCTCTTCCAATCCAGCTCTCTGCTATGGACTGGGAAGGCAGTAGAAGATGGCCCAAGTATTTGGATCTCTGCACCCATGTGGGAGACCCGGAGGAAACTTCTGGCTTCTGGCTTTGGATTGGCCCAGCTCTGGCAGTTATGCCTATTTGCGGAGTGAACCAGCAGATGGAAGACCTCTCTCTCTGTCTCTCACTCTCCCTGATTGTAACTCTGCCACTCAGCAAATAAATAAAATCTTAAGAAAAAGAAAATTGATCTCAGAAGATGAAAGTTATATTTAAGGTACACACTTGGAGATGGACATTGTGACAGTGGGTTCACTGCTTGAGATACCTGCAACACAGAAAAGCCTGGTTCTACTCTCCACTATTCTACATTTCCGATTCAGTTTCCTGTTAATGGATCTGGGAGAGTGCTGAGGAAGGAAATGTGGCAGATCAATATAGGTTTCCTGACTCCTGGCTTTGAGCAGGCCCATCCCCAGCTGCTGCAGCCATTTGGGGAGCGAAACCATGGATGGAACTCTCACTTTCTCTCTTTTTCTTTCTCTTTCCTTCTCTCTCTTTCTCCCTGTGTGTGTGTGTGTGCATCCCTCTCTGCAATTCCAATAAATAAAAACATATTTTAAAATTATATATGCCTGAACAAAAGAAGGTGGGATATTTTCCTCTCCTTTTTTTCTTTCCAACATCAATCATGATCTTTCTCAGTGGGGACAAAAAAGATTTTTGTTCTGTTCCTATATTTAAAAATACAATTTATTTATGCATTTATTCAATTACTTATTTAATTGAGGTGGGGCAAGGAGCAGGGAAAAAGAGAGAGAGAAAGAGGAAGATAGAGAGATCCTATTTGCTAGTTCACTCCCCAAATGTCCACAGTGGCCCTCAGCTAAGTCCAAAGTCAGGAGCCAGGAACTCAATCCAGGTTTCCGAAGTGAGTAGCAGAACTCAACTATTGGAACCATTGCCCCTGCCTCCCCGGGTTTGCATAAGCAGAGTCAGGAGTTGAACTGGGCATTGAACTCTGATGCGGAATGTGTCTTAATCCATACCTTAGCAGTGAGGCCAAATGCTTGCCCCTGTTCGTTCTTTATTTGTGTCATCACTCATCCTGCTGTACTTGAATGGGTCCCCCAGTGTTCATGTGTTGGAACCTCAGTTCTTCAATGAGACAATGTTTGATGGTGGAGTCTAGTGGGAGATGTGTGGTCATAGTGCCCTCATGACTGGGATGCATGCCTTTCTTACGTGAGGTTTCACTCTTACAGTACTGTGCTGGCTATTGTGAGAGTGGGTTGTTATAAAGCAAGGCTGCCTCCAGCATCTCGCCCCTTCCATGTGTTTCTGCTTCCCTTCTATTTTTCCATCCGGAATTGAAGCGGCACAGGCTCTCACCAAATGGAGCCTGTTTGAACTTGGACCTTCCAGACTAAAAACTGTGAGCTCAATAATCCACTTTTTCTTACAAATTAACCAGGCTCAGGCATTCTTTTATAACAACACAAAATGAAAAAAGACAATAAGCTCCACTGCATTATGTACCCTTTGATTCACTGTGAGTTACTCCTGTATGAGGAATTTCTCTTGCAAACTGAGTCACTGACTCCAGAAGAAACTTTTTTTTTAAAATCTTTGAGGTTTTAAGAGCTAATGTAATTCTTTTTTTTTTAAAGATTTATTTATCTATTTGAAAGAGTTACACAGAGAGAGGAGAGGCAGAGAGAGAGAGAGAGAGGTCTTCCGTCCGATGATTCACTCCCCAGATAGCCGCAACAGCCGTAGCTACGCCGATCCGAAGCCAGGAGCCAGGAGCTTCTTCAGGGTCTCTTATGTGGGTGTAGGGGCTCAAGGACTTGGGCCATCTTCTACTGCTTTCCTGGTCCATAGCAGAGAGCTGGACAGGAAGTGGAGCAGCCGGGTCTCAAACCGGCACCCATATGGGATGCCGGCACTTCAGGCTAGGGCGTTAACCCACTGCGCCATAGTTCTGGCCCCCTTAGTGTAATTCTTATGGCTCAAAAACTGTCGAGTGAATGAATGAATGGTGAATGAATCTAGAAACCTTGATGTCATTTTAAAATGTAAACACCCCTCACATCCATAGCCTCTTTCTGATCGTACTTATTATGTTCATGCTATTTCCCTATAGCTTTGGAGACTTTACAGTCTGACATATGCTCAGAGGGATTCAACTCGGTTCTCCACCTGCAGAACAATTTCAAATTAAAGATTGGTTTCGTATTTGATGTACCTGCCTCTTTGCTCTGCTCTTTTCCATGCGATCATAAGGTGGCTCGCAGTGAAAATTGTGTGATTGATTGTATTCATTCTACATAGCAAGTATCCTCCCACATGCATATGTCACTACCTGAGGAAAAGCCAAGCAAGTAAAATAGGCACACTTTTAAAAATCACTGTATATAATGGATCAAAGAGGAACTTAAATTTTACATAAAGATAAGACAATGTAAAATATATTTATAGGAACTAATTCCCAATGGGCAAAATTACAAACCCTTTACATTGTAAAAATTATGAGATTATACCCTAGAATAATGCCACTAAGGGAATTACATGTCACAAAGGTTATTAGCATTATCTACTCTCAGATACTAAACTGATCTATTTAGAGAACACAACCTTTATAGTGAATTTAATTGAACGTTTAGTAGACCACAGGGATTTTCATTATCCAAATTCATGGATATGTCAATATTTGAAGTTCTCTAGAGCTAAGAGTATTTACAAGTGAAATAAAATGAGGAACCACCAGTGAAAGTAAGTTTAAAATCTGAATAAAGGTTGACATATAAGAGTTCTATAAAAAGAAACAGGCTTTTATTCCTTGGCTGAAATCTTGCTTTTACAAAATAAAACTTATTTTTATGATAGTTGAAAAGATTGATTCTATTTAAAACTGTTCAGAATTATACTTGTGTTACAAATTCAATCTTCATATTATATTATTAACCTTCAAGATAGATTTGGTTCTGGACAGAGAAACTTACCAACTTTGAAATGTTATTAAATGTATCTTGAATATTAATTTCCTTATTTGCATAAGGAAAGAATAAAAAGAAAACAGTGATGCCAACCTCACAAAGTCATCAGTTAAAGTTAATAAGATGATTTCAAATAATATGATAACTGACCAATATTTCTTTCTTTTAAGATATTTGATTTCTTCAAATGTGACTTGAATTATGTTTCCCTAGATTATTATTTTCCTCTAGTGTTTTTAGAAATCTAATTCTGATATTTACATCATGATATTATGGGTTTCCCCTTTCCCATTTTCCAATATATGCCCTTTCTAATTTTACTATAAAAAACTCTAGGTATATAGTTAAATAATATGCTTACTACATTGATTAACAATTTTCTTTTGAGATCATTGTTTTTGAATATTAATGATTTATCACAACAGATTTTAAGATAATTATTCTTCATATTTATTGGTCTTCATTCTGTGGCTAATGGAAAAATTAGCTATATGTAGTAAGTACTTCAATACTACACAAGCAGAGTGCTTCCAAAGTAAATGATGTATCACTATGTAGTCCCAAGCTTCCTGTTCATATCAACCTCATCTGCACAGCCTTAATATATATTTCTCATTAGCATATTACATAGCACGTGGCTGTTGAGTCTCCTCCACTGTAGCATCCAGGCAAGCCAGGGTGAGCATCTCTGTTATAAAAATGTCAAACTATAAAGGCATAGATGGAAAATAGAAGTGGCAGTGAGTCCTTATGGGTCAAGCATCCTTCTATGTGTTGATTAAGCTTCATTTTACACTGTGACAGAAAGTGCACACTTTTCTCTAGATAATCCAACATTTACCTAATGTGAGACTTCAAACTCAGAATTCTAGCTGCATATTTCACTTCCTTATATCTTTGAACACGTTTCTCCACACACCCCCACTCACACGATTACATTCTCTCTCATTTATTTTTAGTACTAATGTGTACTATGTTAATGCAGAATGCTAATATGCTTGACTCAACCATTTATACATTTAATGTGTGTGGTGTAATTAGTAATCTGGAGTTAAATGCCCTCTTAGTAACTGGATAAGCCACATTTCCAGCGAAGAGACATGATGGGCATTGAGTTGGAGGGCAGTGTGCTTACTGTCCGGAACACTCTATAGGAGAATTCAGAGGAAGTATCTACATATCATTGAAGACATTGATGCCACAAACACTGCCAAGACCACATTTAAACTCCAGAAATGTATTTCAGTTCTGCTTATGCAAAGATTTGCCAACTGGGAAAATGCTGTTCTCCAAAATAGAGCAGGTATAATTGGAATACCCCAACTGCTTCATCTGCCAAAGCAATAAGGAGACCAAACCTAGGAAAGGAGCAAAGTGAGGGCCTGGTAAGGCCTTGTAAGGTACCACATGGCGACAGGAAACAAAAACTTCATCAGAGGCCAGTGCCGTGGCACGGTGGTAGAGGCTCTGCCTGCAGTGTCAGTATCCCACATGGGCACTGGTTCGAATCCTTATTGCTCCATTATCCATCCATTTGCCTGCTGATGTGCCTGGGAAAGCAGCTGAAGAAGGTCCATGTACTTGGTCCCTTGCACCCATGTGGGAGACCTGGATGAAGCTACTGGCTCTCCTGGCATCCTGGCTTCAGTCTGACCCAGCCTCTGCAGTTGCGGCCACTTGGGGAGTGAACAAATCAGCATGTGGGATATTCTCTCTCTCTCCCCACCACCCCTTTAAAATAAATAAATAAATATTTTTAAAAAAGAAAAAAAATCATCAGTGTTTCACAGGCCATCAGAAGACATATGGGGTTAATATCCATGGCCTAATGCCCTCAAACATGAACTGCATAGTCGAGGCATCACTTCACCAAACAAATAAGGTCTGACTGGATTTACTATGCTATCTTGTGATCTCAGTCACTTAGAGAAGACTGCTGAGGGATTGGTAATTGAGACATCAAAAAAGAAAGAGCCCAGGGACACAAGCTGATCCTGACTGCATCTAGGGAATTTTATGTCAGGATGTAGAACCTTCATCTTTCATAAAAGACAGGTAGGGACCCAAGTGGTCCAGTATTCAAAAGCAAAATGGATTTGTGGCACAGTCATCCTCGGGAGAAAGATACTAGTGATCATTTTACTCAAGTTTTTAATATCAAGCCTGTAAGCCACCTTCCAATATAAGATTAACTGTGGAAGCAATGCTGAGTCCCTGTGTTTGGGAATGTGTCCTTATCATTCTGTCTTTATTTATTTATTTTTTTTGACAGGCAGAGTGGACAGTGAGAGAGAGAGACAGAGAGAAAGGTCTTCCTTTTGCCGTTGGTTCACCCTCCAATGGCCGCCGCGGTAGCGCGCTGCGGCCAGCGCACCGCGCTGATCCGATGGCAGGAGCCAGGTGCTTATCCTGGTCTTCCATGGGGTGCAGGGCCCAAGGACTTGGGCCCTCCTCCACTGTACTCCCTGGCCACAGCAGAGAGCTGGCCTGGAAGAGGGGCAACCGGGACAGGATCGGTGCGCCGACCAGGACTAGAACCCGGTGTGCCGGCACCACAGGCGGAGGATTAGCCTAGTGAGCCGCGGCGCCGGCCATTATTCTGTCTTAATTACCTGCCTGGACTGGTAATGTGATTGAACTAGGTTGAATATGCAACATTATAATTTCTCAATGGTATCATTTAAAACAAATTCCAAACAGGCTATTCTCTTACCCTTTTCTTCTGATAGATGTTGAATGATTATATGACCTTTTTATTTACATTGTGAGTGTCTCAGACAACTTAGTTTCATTTTCATGCCTGGTGTTTCACATATAGTGATGATTTTCATTTGGAAAATTTTCTTTGATCATGAAGTGAAATACAAAATTATATTCATCACATCTGACAATTATCATTTCTTTGTTTTGGGAACATTTGAAATCTTCTCTATTAGTTTGAAACACACAAATAAATGTTGTCAACCATTGAAATCTTACTATGATATAAAACATTAGGAGTTATTCTTCAATTTCTGATCTGATCATTACACACTATACACATGAATTGGGAGTCATATGTCATCTCATATATATGTGTAAATTAAAATTAAATATGGGCTGGCTCAATAGGCTAATCCTTCGCCTGCGGCGCCAGCACACGGAGTTCTAGTCCCGGTCGGGGCGCTGGATTCTGTCCCGGTTACTCTTCTTCCAGTCCAGCTCTCTGCTGTGGCCCATGAAGGCAGTGGAGGATGGCCCAAGTGATTGGGTCCTGCACCCGCATGGGAGACCAGGAGGAAGCAACCGGCTCCTGGCTTTGGATCAGCGCAGTGCGCTTGCCGCAGCGGCCACTAGGGGGTGAACCAACAGAAAAGGGAGACCTTTCTCTCTGTCTCTCCCTCTCACTATCCACTCTGCCTGTCAAAAATTAAATATGTTAAGTTATGTGTAAATTATGTGTAAAGTAAAAGTAAACATATATTAAAATCCATAAGAATTTATTTTCATTGTAGATGAAAAAATTAAATAAATAAAAATAATCCTTGTGCAATATGAAAACAAAAATGATTAGAGTATATTTCAAGTCACTTGTCATATTTTTGGTTCTGATCCTGGAAGAACAAGCTATAATAGATAAGATAGCATGACTTTCCTTAGAATCTATGATTAAACATTCAGAAAAGCATTAATAACTTTTATCATGTAAGGAAACATATTTTTGGCATTTATTTAATTCCAAAATACATTAGGCATTTCTGCTCCTGATGATGCAAATGATATTGTCAAAATACAGATACTCAATGTTTACTATTCTCTTAGTAACATCAAATGTTTGCTAATTACATTATACCAGGGTTCTAAAAATGGTTATTTTGGTTTTCAGTATTTTATTTGAATGATATTGTCAAGTGCATATTCCTAGTAGGAATATGAATTAAAACTACCATATTATGCCAATTTGTCTGTTACAAAGGGAAAGCATCAGAAAGAGAGAGCTAGACTGCTCCTTTTGAAGTGATAAATTAAGAAAATGAGCCAAACCAAATTAAATGCTTATTCACCTGTTTTATTTATTTAAGCAAAAGATGAAAATAGCAGTTGTTGACTTCCCCAGGGTTCCATTTTATTCCCCATAGATTTGAGGCTAGATGCATCAAGGAAAAGATACTGTGAGTCACTAGTTGATTCTTATCTGAAATAACAGGGGTAACTGGATCTTCCCTCTCATAATTTTATAGGCTTTATAATAATCTTTCTTCACATGGTGACATGGCAAAGCATCCTAAGGGCATCGGCAGCTGATGTTCCAAATTGCAATTGCATTGCAAGCTTTTTAGGACATATTTCCTAATTTCCCATTAACCAAAACACTTTTCATGGCAATCCAATGGATTAGTGAAAAATGTGGTCATTTTTAAAACATTTATTTATTTGTTTACTTATTTGAAAGTCAGAGTTTTTGGGTGGTGGTGGGAGAAACAGAGAGATAGAGATCATCTATCTGCTGGTTCACTCACCAGATGACGGCAACAGGCAGGAATGACCCAGGTTGAGGACAGGAGTCAATAGTTTCATCTAGGTCACCCATATGGGTTGCAGGGGCCCAAGTACTTAGGCTATCCTCTGCTGCTCTTCCCAGGTCATTAGCAGGGAGATGGATTGCAGTGGAGCAACCAGGACATGAACTGGCACCTATACAGGATGCTGGCATCACAGGCAGTGGCTTTACCTGCTATGCCACAATGCTGACCCTTGTGGTCATTTATTAAAAAAAAAAGATTTTTACTTATTTGAAACACAGAATGGTGGGGAGAGAGGGAGAGGGAGAGGGAGAGAGAAAAAGAGAGATAGAAAGAGAATCTTCCATATGCTGTTTCCCAAATGGTCTCAATTCCTGGGGCTGGATATGGCCAAAACCAAAGTTCTAAACCAGGGTTCTAAAATTGGAAACACCATACCATCTGGGTCTCCAACATGGTTGTCAGGGGCCCAAGCCCACAGCCGTGACCTGTTACTTTCCACATTAGTAGGGAGCTAGATAGAAAGCAGAGAAGCCAGGACTCAAAACAGCTCTTGGACGTGGGATGACAGCATCCCAAGCAGTGTCTTAATTTGCTGTGCCTCACCACCACTTTCAAAACTCTGGTCATTTAAACAAAGTCCACCATAAAGATAAAGTGATCCAGAATTATTTGATTAGTGCAAAAAAAAGCATTAGAAAAGAAGTGAACCAACACTCATTGATTTTTAACAGCAGAGAAGAGGGTTAATGTAAAAATCTAATATGTAAAGTATACCCCTCCTCACTCTAAATGTGCCTAATTTTGTTTGTGCAGAAGGATAAAATCGGTTATTCTCTGTCAGGAAAGAGCCTTCTTTCATAAATCTCCCATGTATGTCTACAGTTCATGAAGCAAAAGGAAATAGATTAAGCCCTAAGACTTTGCTAAGCTCTCTGATCTTAAAGTTCAAGAGCCTAATAGGTTTCTGCCTTTCCTTAGAAAACCAGGGCATATATAAGCCACTTGAAGCCTGAGAATTAATTCTTAATCCCCAGAGTCAATGGAGGAATAAAAGTAAAAGTTATAACACCTATTCTTGGACTTGGATGAACGTGGATGCAATACTCTCTTTTAAATTTTGTAAAGTCATTAACTAAGCTAAAAATTTAGAAGCATGGAATACCATGAATAACAATAAGTCTGATTTCTCATCCTTTGAAAATGTACAAAGGAAATACTGTGAACCTTGGGCACTATTATTTTAACAACAGAATCTCGCCATTTAAACTGGTTTTAAAAATGATCAAATATCAAGATACTGTAGCACATTGGAACATAACTTTTCTTTCATTTTTAGAAATGAATTTAGTGTGTTCTTATTTAGATTGTCATTTCATCCACTACATGACATATTTTTCACAAATTAGTGAAATTTTAATTAAATGGCACAGAAAGCTTTTAATGTTGCACATCAGAATATTCAGCTTTCCTATGATAAGATGGTATTTCTCCATCATTTGGGAATGAATAATGGCTACTTGGCTTACTTCGGCAGGTGAATATGAGCAGAGATCAACTGAGTCCTTTCTTGGCTATAACTGCAGTGGGCAATGCTTGGGCTTCCATGTTCTTTTCACATCTCATGGAAACCTTCCTGAGATGAGACAACTTTATTCAGGTTACCTGCATGACTGTGGTGACCAAAGGCTCTTCTCTCCTCACTTTTGCACCAACGTTAATTAAATTTTCAGTATGCAGGACAAATTAATTTTCTGGGTTAAGTATCTGGGATTTTAGAGTGGTTTGTTACCACAGTGTATCATAGTCCACAGCATGCTCATAAAACAGAAATTGGCAGTGACCAAGTTAGGTGTTGCTATAACAAAAGTAACAACAAAAACTCACCAATAGTCAACTTAGAAACCCTCATTCAAGCCTGGAATAACGGAACCAGTATAATGCAGTAGGTATGTAATTGTAAAACTACCACTAGTAATAACTAGGAAAGCAGAAAATAGTAAAATCTATGTAATACATGTAGAAAGTAAGGCATTTTCAATGTGTTTTTGTGGTTCTATAAAAGTCTTACAAGAAACGTGATTGCTCAATATAATTGGTGATGTCACATGCAATCAGGATTGGAGAGGACTAGAGAGTATACATAAAATTTAGAAGTTGTGTAGCAAGAGGTCATAAATAATACCCTAAAAATCAGTAAAATATCAAAATAAGTAATGTTTAGAGCAACTTCGTCATAAAGTGGAAATCATATTGATAGCATAGGCTTTAGTTACGTGGTTGCATAGATTCTGTTGATTATTGGGACATCTGATTGATCCTTTTATTGAAAAGAATGGTTCAGAAAAGTGAGAAAACAGTAATTGTCCCATGGATGTCGAATGTCAAGACATTTACTGTTAAATCAAAAGATATAAAGAAATTATAGTAAGAAAGACACAAAATTCATAGGAAGTAGTTTTAAGAAGTATTTGTGACTATTAACTCTAAATAGATTATAATCAAATGAGTTGTTGATGGCATTTTGTTAAAAATCATATCACTGTAGATATATATATATAAAATTTATGAAAACATAACAAAGAAACAATGAACTAAGCAATGTCAAAAACATCTGTGAATGTGTCATTCTTTTTCAAAATAGTTTTCTCAATATAAAGAGAGCAGACTGATGCGTTTCACAGGTACAGTTCCAAGAAGACAACCACATTCCACTATTCCCCCATTCTCCTCCTTCCCTCCCCTTTTTTCATCAGTTAATGTGAAGATATAATTTTGATCCAATCTATTTTCACAGGCTTAATTAAGCACTAATCACAACATTAAACAAGAAAAAGGAAGAAGACCACAGTTCCACAGGAGTATAAACAAAGGCTAAAAATGACAATCACATTTATTTATTTATTTATTTATTGAAAAGGCAGAGTAAGAGAGAGGGAGAGATCGAGAGAGTGATCAAGATCTTCCACCAGCTGGTTCACTCCATAAATGGCCACAACAATCAGGCCTGGCTAAGCTGAAGTCAGGAGCTAGGGACTCTGTCCAGGTCTCCCTCATAAATTACAGGTGCCAAACACTTGAACCATCTTCCCCCTGCTGCGTTCCCAGGTGCATTAGCAGGAAGCTGAGGATCAGAAGCACAGTAGCTGGAATGCTGCCCTCTGCCTTACAATGCCCACCTCTGGGGTAACTAACTTTGATTGCATCATCTTGCAACAAAACAGCAGCTAAGAGAGTTGGAACCCTAGTAAACAAGTTTGTTGAATATTTGTATATTTAGAAAAAGCCCCTTCAGTAACCTCTTTGCTAGCCAATCTGTTATCCCTTATGTATGTTAAGATCTAATTGCTAAGGCTGAATTTATAAGTGGAATTTATGAGGATATTTGGATTCCTGTACCAAATATATTCCCAAAATCTTGTTAACAACAGAATTTAAAGGTGATGCTCATGCTAGTATTTGCATGATGAAATATGCTATAATATGCTATGAACCTGAACAAAAGATGAATATTAACAATGCATAACAGAAACATAACTTTCATAATACTATTTTGTTAAAAATGAGGAAGATACAATAAGGAATAAAATAATGGCAAAGCAAATATTCTTAATAAGAACAGAGAAATAAATGCCATAAGGAGCTAAATGGGTAATAGGCAGTCAGGGTGGTCCCCTGGTAGATATTTGGAATTTCAAGATGCCTGTCCCTCCACAAAAAGGCTATCTTTAGCTGAACAAAGTGTCCTGCTTCCTTATGAATCCTATTTCCTTATGAATCTCTACATTATCTTTAGCAGATCAAGGCATCCTGCTCCCTTAGGAATCTCCAAACTTACAAATTTACCAAGAAAATAGCAAGGAGGTGCGGATTTCTCCCCTGTCCTTTAGGGACTTTTTTTTTTTTTTTTTTTTTTTTTAATCATAAACAAGGCAGAAAGGGTGGAGTATGGTAAATCCAGTCTTTTGTTGAGTTTGTTACCACCTCCTCATTGACTGACAGTTTGGTCCCCATAATTGTACTTAAAAACTCCCTTACCACTGACCCTTGGGGGTCTTCCTCTCTTAGAACCCCCCTCTTTACCGCTTTGGCAAGAGGTTTCCAACCCAATAAATCCTACTTTACTTTCACCGCTGTGTCCATGTGATAATTCTTTTGCACGAGACAAAGAACTGAGGCCATCTCTTTGCCACCATTTTCCCCTTACAATACCATCATTTTATATATATGCCAAAATTAAATTTATTCAATCTTCTGATAGCCTATTGTGAGTTTAAAATACCCTTTCCTTTTTTTTTTCCTTTTTTTTTATTTCATAAATGTGAATTTACAAAGTGCAACTTTTGTAATGTTGTGGCTCCCCTCCCCACCCTCCCTTCCTCCCATGGCCCTCCCCTCTCCCTCTCCCATCCCGCCCTTTATCGAGTTTCATTTTCAATTACCTTCATATACTGAAGATCAACTTTGTATATACTAAGCAAGGATCTTAACAGGCTGCATTCACACAACTGCACAAGGTATAGGGTATTGTTCGACTAGTAGTGTTTTTAAGTTTCATAGTAAAACACATTAAGGACAGAGATCCTACGTGGGGAGCATGTACCCAGTGACTCCCGTTGTTGATTTAACAATTGGCACTCTTATTTATGACATCAGCAATCACCCGAGAGTCTTGCTATGAGCTGTCTAGGCTATGGAAGTCCCTTGAGTTCACCGACTCTGAACTTGTTTAGTCAAGGCCGTGTCACAGTGGAGGTTCCTTCCTCCCTTCAGAGAAAGGCGCCTCTCTCCTTGATGGCCTGTTCCTTCTGCTGGGGTCTTGTTCACCAGGGTCTTTCATTTAGAGACAATCACATCTTAGACATTTTTTGTACATTTTATTCTTACACATCTTTTGTATTCTATGACACATATGGGTGAAATTATATGATATTCGTCTTTTGGTGACTGGCATATTTCAATAGCATAATGGTTTTCAGATGCATCCATTTTGTTGCTGAAGGCAAGATCTCATTGTTGTTTTATGGTTGAGTAATATACCATTATGTATATATACCACATTTTCTTTACCCAGTCATCAGTTATTAGATATCTGGGCTGATTCAATATTTAGCTATCGTAAGTTGAACATGGTTGGTATCTCTGAAAACAGAGATAATTTATAATTTGACTTCCTCCTGGCCAATTTATATCTCTTTGATTTGTTTTTCTTGCCTAATGGCTCTGGCTAAAACCCAGAGCAATATTGAATAACAGTAGTGAAAGTGGGCATCCTTGTCTGGTTCTGGATCTTGGTGAAAATGCTTCCAAATTTTCCCCATTTCAATATGATACTGACTGTGGGTTTGTCATATATTGTTTTGACTATGTTGAAGAATGTTCCTTATACATCTGATTTGTTTAAGGTTTTTATAATGAAATGATGTATTTTATCAAATGCTTTCTCTGTTATCTATTGAGATAATCTTATGGTTTTTACTCTTCAATTTTATTGTGATGTATCACATTTATTGATTTGCATATGTTGAGACATGCCTACATACCAAGATAAATCCCACTTGGTCCAGGTGAATGATCTTTCTTCTGATGTGTTGTTGGATTTTATTAGCAGGTTTTTGTTGAATTTTTTTTTTAATCTATATTCATTAGGGATATTGGTATATAGTTCCATTTCTTTGTTGCATCTTTTTCTACTTTTGAAATTAAGGTGATACTGTCCACAAAGCAGGAGTTTGGTAGGATTTCCTCCATTTAAGTTGCTTTGAATAAGTTGAGAAGAATTGGAATTTTTTTCTTTAAAAGTTTGATAGAATTCAGCAGTGAAGCTATCTGGTAATCAGCTTTTCTTTGTTGGGGGGATCTTTATTACTGATTCAATTTCCATATTGGTTATTGGTCTACTTAGCTTTTCTATGTTTTCATGATTTGTTTTATAGATTGTATGTTTCCTAAAATTCAACTATTTCTTCTAGATTTTCCAATTTGTTGGCATATAGCTGTAGTAATTTCTTATAGTTATTTTTATTTCTGTGGTATCCATTTTAATATCTCCCATCTCCTTTTTCTTTTTTTATTTTTATTTTTATTTATTTTTATATTTTTTTAACTTTTATTTAGTAAATATAAATTTCCAAAAAACAGTTTATGGATAATATGGCTTCCCCCCCCTTAACTTCCCTCCCACTCACACCCCTCCCATCTCCCACTCCCTCTCCCATTCCATTCACATCAAGAATCATTTTCAATTCTCTTTATATACAGAAGATTGATTTAGTATATGTTAAATAAAGATTTTATCAGTTTGCACCCACACAGAAACACAGTGTAAAATACTGTTTCAGTACTTGTTATAGCATTACTTCACATTGGACAACACATTAAGGACAGATCCCACATGAGGAGTAAGTACACAGTGACTCCTGTTGTTGACTTAACAATTTGACACTCTTGTTTATGGCATCAGTAATCTCCCTAGGCTCTAGTCATGAGTTTCCAAGGCTATGGAAGCCTCTTGAGCTTGCCGACTTCGATCTTATTCAGATAGGGTCATAGTCAAAGTGGAAGTTCTCTCCTCCTTTCAGAGAAAGGTACCTCCTTCTTTGATGGCCCCATTCTTTCCACTGGGATCTCACTTGCAGAGATCTTTCATTTAGGTGTTTTTTTTGTTGTTGTTGTTGTTGTTGTTGTTTGCCAAAGTGTCTTGGCTTTCCATGCCTAAAATACTCTCATGGGCTCTTCAGCTTGATCTGAATGCCTTAAGGGCTGATTCTGAGGCCAGAGCGCTGTTTAGGACATCTGCCATTCTATGAGTCTGCTGTGTATCCGGCTTCCCATGTTGGATCGTTCTCTCCCTTTTTGATTCTATCAGTTAGTATTAGCAGTCAGTACTCTTGTTTGTGTGATCCCTTTGACTCTTAGACCTATCAGTTTGATCAACTGTGAACTGAAATTGATCATTTGGACTAGTGAGATAGCATTGGTACCCATCTCCTTTTTCATCTCTGATTTTTTTTTTTTGATTTGTATCTTCTCTTTTTTTTTGTTATTTGGGGCAATAGTAGATTTTGTTTATTTTTTTCAAAAAATAGCTTTCATTTCACTGATCTTTTGTATCTTTTTGTTTTAATTTTGTTTATTTTTTCTCTAATTTTAACTATTTTTCCACCTACTAATTTTGGGTTCAGTTCTTAGGTTATTAATTTCCAGCTTCATTTTATTGTACTTATAAAGATGCATGGTATTATTTCAATATTTTTGAATATGTTGAGACATGCTTTATGGTCTTCTATATGGTCTGTCCTAAAGAAAGTCCTATGCACTGAGGAAAAGGACATGTATTCTAAATCGGTGGGATGAAATGTTCTGTAGATAACAATTCGCCCATTTGGTCCATAGTGTATATTAGCTCTATTATTTCTTTGTGGATTTTTGTCAATTGATCTGCTCATCTATAAATTGTGATATTGATGTACCTCACTATTATTATTATGGAATCTACACCTCCCTTTAGATCCATTAATATTTAAGGTGTGTACTTTGTAAGCAGAAAATAGTTGGGTCTTATTTTTTAATCCATTCAGCCAGTCTGTATCTTTTAATTGGAGAATTTAGGCCATTTACATTCAAAGATACTATTGATAAATAATGAATTACTCATGCCATTTTCTATAAACATCCCTGTTGTTTGATTTTCATTTCCCTTGTATTTTTACTGGAAGATTTTGTGCCTTCATATTCTTTCATCGTGTTGACTATAATTCTTAGTTTTGGTGTGTAGCATATCTTTAAGTATCATTTGTGAGGCCAGTGCTGTGGGAAAACAGGTAAAAAAAGCTCCTGCCTCCTTGCCAGCATACCATATGGGTGCTGGTTTAAGTCTCAGCTGCTCCAATTCTGATCCAGCTCTCTGCTATGGCTTGGTCAAGTAGTAGAAGATGACCCAAGTCCTTGGGACCCTGCATCTATGTGGGAGACCTGAAAGAAGCTCCTGGCCCCTGGCTTCACATGGGCACAGCTCTGGCCATTGTGGCCATTTGGGGAGTGACCCTGCAGATGGAAGAGCTCTCTCTCTCTGTTTCTCTGTAACTCTGCCTTTGAAATGAATAAATAAATCTAAAAAAAAAGAATCAAGAATCATTTGTAAAGCTGGAGAGTGATGACAAATTCTTTCCACTTCTATTTATTTGTGTTTTGCTATGTACAGTATTCATGTTTTTTTTCTTTTAGGATGTTGGCTATGTCTCTCCATTCTCTCCAAACCTGTAGTGTATCTGATGAGAAATCAAGTGTTATTCAGTGGAGATCCTTTGAAATTAAACTGGTGTTTCTCTCACGCACATTTTAGAATCTTTTCTTCATGTTTATGTTGAAAGTTTGACTATAATTGTTGTGGTGAAGGCCTTTCCAAGATTTGTCTTTTATTTGTCTTCTAGTTCTGACATTCTTTCTTCTTCCTCACCAAATCCATTGTTAAGGGTTTCCATTGTATTTTCTATTCGACATATTGAATTCTTCATTTCCAGTATTTCAATTTGATTTCTCTTCAATGTCTATATCTCTCAGCTAAATTTTTGATCCATATTGTGAATGGATTTCTTTATCTCATGAATTTATTTCTCTGTGTTTTTGAGTAATTTTATGATCTTTCTTTTTAATTCATTTGCAGGTATTTCATCAATCTCTTTGTCTTCATATTCCAATATTGAAAGTTCATTGTGTTCCTTTTGGGGAATCATGTTGTCGTTCTTGTTCTTTTTATCCATTTGCATTTACTTTTAGGCATTTGTGGAACAGTTGTTCATTTTCTCCTTTGATGACTTTTATCTTTGAACTATGCCTCTGTGGCTTAGTGGAGTGACTGCTTCTTCAGTGGGTTTCCATGCCATGTACTTGCTCTCATTCAATGGCATCTCCTCTAGCCCCCAGCTTGCTGGTGCCCTAGCTTGCTGCTGCATGTTTGTACTGTCCACAGTGCTTCACAGTGTCTCTCTTCTTTCTTTACAAATTCCACTGCTAACTTCCCTCCAGTTCTCCTCTGGGAATGCACTCCTCCTCCTTTATTCTGTTATTTTCCCCTGGTCAAAATCAGAGCATCTTTCCACTATTCAGCCATCTCACAATCAAATTTTCATTCTTACAACGATTTCTGGAGCCTAAGGACTTAGACACACAAGATTGGCTTCAGGAAGCTACTCACCAATCTAGTTAGGTTCTTGAATCCTTACTGCAGGTAAGTTTTCCTGAGGCAGAAAAGAATTTCTCAGATGGTAGAGTCCAGAAAGCATGGCAGGAAAATGACTAGTAATACTATACCAATAACAGTTTAGACTTAAGCAAAAACTGCCTACAAAAAGGCCCAAGGAATGATATTCATATTAGGATTTTCTTTTTTTTTAACATGTGTATTTTTTTAACTTTTATTTAATGAATATGAATTTCCAATGTACAGCTTATGGATTACAATGGCTTCCCCCTCCCGCAACTTCCCTCCCACCCACAACCCTCCCCTCTCCCGCTCCCTCTCCCCTTCCATTCACATCAAGATTCATTTTCAATTCTCTTTATATACAGAAGATCAATGTAGTATATATTAAGTAAAGATTTCAACAGTTTGCACCCACATAGAAACACAAAGTGAAACATACTGTTTGAGTACTAGTTATCGCATTAAATCACAATGTACAGCACATTAAGGACAGAGATCCCACATGAGAAGCAAGTGCACAGTGACTCCTGTTGTTGACCCAACAAATTGACACTCTAGTTTATGGCGCCAGTAACCACCCTAGGCTGTCGTCATGAGTTGCCTAGGCTATGGAAGCCTTCCAAGTTTGCCGACTCTGATCATATTTAGACAAGGTCATAAAAGACAGAGTGAGGATAGTAACCAATGATCCTAAGAGTGGCATTTACCAGGTTTGAACAATTATACAGCATTAAGTGGGGAAGAGGATCATCAGTACACACAGGTTGGGAGTAGAGCCATTAGAGATAGAGTAGAGGTTATGATTACAAAGGAGTGAGGCCCAAGTGTGCTAGACAGGGTCTAGAACAAAGGACAGAGTCATTATTAGAGGAGCTAAGAAAGGTGCTGTCTAAGCTACAATTAAGTTATCTGATTGAGAGGCAAATAGAACCTGACAGAAGGGGCTTGATAATAATCTGGTGGGCTTTAGGCCTTGTAAGTTAAGAGGCCCAGACCTATCTATCTCTTCACATGGGGTGCATCCTAAGGGAGGTGTGAACCTCCTAGGGGAAGGCACTCTGTTGACTTTCATTACTTGGTGGCCTGGGAGGAGAGCTGGCCAGGTAAAGGCAGGTGGCATCTCTAACAAGAAATTTACAGTTCTGCCTGCAATGTTGCTGACCCTACTTGACCATCCCCTCAGCTGCAGTGGTCACTTTGGAAGCTGGGCTGAGTGAAGGGCTTTTCAGCTTAGAGCCAATAAGATCTGTAGCTTTGACCTTGGCATGCTTCGACTCCAGGGCAGGTCCATTTCCAGTGATTCAACTCTTGGCCAAGTTGCCAGGACTCTTCACAAATTGACTTCTGCTGAAGCCCAGGCTTACCACATGGAAAGCCACTGCAGTGGACTGGCCTGTTGGGTCTCCTTGAGGGCAGATCACTGTACCGATCAGCCATTAATAGGCCTGCCACCCATTGCTTCTGATGCCGAGCTTTCTTTTCCTCCTGGTTTGTGTTAAAGCAGACCAGAGGATGCAAGTCAAGGGAGTGCCCAAGTCCCATCTCTAATCTTCAGTGGCCTGAACTACAAGTCTATAGTCACAGGCATGTTCTGTAGTAGTTTTTCTAAGGTAGACAATGCCCATGAGGAAAATTATATTCTCACTTTAAAACTTTCTTTCCCTTTGGTCTGAAAGGGAGGTTTTTTCTACTTACTGTATACTTCACTGATGGCGAAGTAAATCTAGCTATGAAATCATTATTTAAGCTCTTATTTTGGCTATGCTATTACAGAAAAATGTTAGCCATCTCTTTTATAAGGTTTAAAGATTAAATTGTGCGTCCTACAGATTCCTTTATAATAGAATCAGGTTCCTACCTTGAGGAGAATAGAGAAATGAAAGAACAAGTTGGGCTTAGAATAGAGAAATGAAGGAGCAAGTCCTAGATCGCTTGCTGACAATAGCAATATTACATGAATACTTAGCAAATAGTTTCAACCATTAGATAACAACTTAAGAAAACATTTACCAGAATGTCCAATGCCTTCTGTAAATTTCAAGAATCATGTATTTGAAAACACCTCTTAAATATCTAACATGGTGTAGTTTGTTTAACCAGTAAACTTAAGCACAACCATATAAAATGTTCTTAGTTTCTTTCTACCAACAAGTATAAAACATATGATGCAGAGATTCAGGTCACACGAATTAAAATGTATCTTTGATTAATTTTAGCAGCTTAAATTTATGGACAATCTTATCTATAAGCCAATTAAAATAAAACTCTTAATAAAATTTCCCCATGTGGACATACAATATGTACACACATATAACATAGCATAATAGACCAATATAGCAATTTTAATAATAGCTTTTAACATCTTTAACTCTTTTTGTAGATTGCCAATTGATTTGAATTGCTTTTTGTTTTTAGTAACCTCAGTTAACCTTACTTTCTCTCAGTTGGTACTGTTAATACATTATTGGCTTCATCTGTTTACATATTAGGATTTTCATTTACTTAGAATCATTAACTTTGATTTGTGCTGGCCCTATTGCATTTTGGTCAGCTGTTTTTATATTGAAGGGGAAGAAGAGAATGCAAATAGATACTTATAATACCTGAATATTCAAGTCAAGAGTGCTGTATCAAGACATGGTTTACAGATTACTCTTAATGTACCCTGACGTAGAGACTATGTAAACCACTAAGCATTATAGACTAAGTTTGATTATCTGAGTAGTTGGGAAGGTCACTTTCAAAGAGATGCTATGTAAAATTGCTTATGAGATTAAAATGAGCAGAAATGCAGAGAATGAGAGATGCAACATGGGAAGATTTTCCAAATTCATTGCTTTCTTCTGTTTAGGCATGTGATGTATTGCACTTCCTTTCTTCCTTCTGAATTTAATAATGAACAGGTAACTAGATTTTTTAAAAAATGAATTTTCAATGGATGTTATATGTGCTGTTTGGGCTGCTGTAACAAAATACTCTAAACTGTGTAACTAATACATAATATAATTTATTTCTCATAGTTCTGGAGATTGAGAGCTGCAAGTACAGTTTTCATTATTTCGTAGTAACCGGTGAAGGCTTGCCTTCTCACTCATGGAGGCTGTGTTTCCATATGGTGGAAAAGGGGAGACCATAATCCCTTTGCTATGTTTTACCAGAGGATTAACCCCATCCATGAGGTTAAACCACCTCCCAAAGGTTGCACTTTTGGAATATCATCTTCTCTGGAGCAGGATATCAACATATTAATGTTAGGAAGACACATTCAGTTCATATCAGAAATGATATTCATTAATTTCCTGTGCCTTAGGAGGCACTGGTTGAGTGTCAGATTCTGGTCCTATGTAGGCAATAAACAGATTATGATCAAGGGAGCAATGATTAACAAAATGCTTCAATCAACCCAGGGCACTGATTTCTTTCATGAGCACAATAGACACTTACATGTTTTATACCGTTAGATTTGCGGTGATATTTATTACAAAGCAATGTTGCTCATTATTTATTTATTTATTTTTAATTTATTTGACAGGTAGAGTTAGACAGTGAGAGAGAGAGAGAGAGGTCTTCCTTTCGTTGGTTCACCCCCCAAATGGCCGCCACAGCCAGAGCTACGACGATCTGAAGCCAGGAGCCAGGTGCTTCTTCCTGGTCTCCCACACAAGTGCAGGCACCCAAGCACTCGGGCCATCCTCCACTGCCTTCCTGGGCCACAGCAGAGAGCTGGACTGGAAGAGGAGCAGCCAAGACAAGAACCTGGCACCCATATGGGATGCCGGTGCCACAGGTGGAGGATTAGGCAAGTGAGCCACGGTGCCGGCCTGCCCATAATTTATTATATTATAGATATATACATTGGAAAAACAGCCTTTAAGAAATATTAAAATCCTCTATGCCTATGTATTTTGAAAATCGATCATTTAATTTTTTTAATGTAGTAGGGACTTCTGAAAAGAAAAAAGAACTATAATGAAAAAATTATATGCACAAATATCCAGCTATTCATATATTTGAATGAAAGTAAATATATAAATTGTTATTCTAAATATAAAACATACTTTAATGCAGCTACAACTATTTTGGTGACAGCATGATTTTAAACCAGATTAACTCTGCCAGAAGTATTTTTATGAATATTATAATATATAGAGTTATTTGCAGCAATAATCCGATAATCCTCACTATTTTAAGTAATAATATTATCTGTATATCTGACATATTTCTCAACCAAGAAAATTACTTTGAATCCATTCAATAAGGTTTGTTCAAGTTTTATTTATTACTTACTTTAATATATTCCTTGGGCATTCTTCGAAAAACAAATGACAGGGGCAAGTGGCATTTTGACATAATGCATAAAGCTACTGCTTGCAACACTGGCTACTATGTGGGCACAGGTTCAGCCCCCAGCAGTTCCATTTCCAATCCAGCTCCCTGCTAACATGGCAGGAAAGCAGAGGAAAATGGCACAAGTACTTGGTCCCCTGGAGCCATGTGGGAGAACCAGATGAAGTACGCGTCTCCTGCCTTTGATCTGGCTCAGCCCTGACTGTTTGCAGGGATTTGGAGAGTCTCTATTTGTGTCTATCCCTCTCTCTCTAATGCTTTCAAATGAGTAAAATAAATGTTTATTAAAGAAAAAAGAAAGACAAATAACAAAAACCTCTCTCCTTTTTCCTCTAGAATTTAGATTAGAAATTATAATTTTCAGGTTGCTAATTTTCAATAAATTACAAACATAATCTATCATCTGTCTATGTGCTAGATCTATCAATCTATTGATCTTTGTGTATGCTTTTATGTGCATATGTTAAAGATTTAAACAACATCACAGATAGGAGTGCCTAGAATGAAATCTTCTCTGCTTATGATCCAGTTTCTTGGTCATGTGCACCCTGGGAAGCAGTAGATCACAACTTAAGTGTTTGAGTTTCTGGCACCCATGTGAGAGACTTGGGAAGAGTTCCTGGCTCTTGCCTTTCCCCTACCAGCCTCTGCACCGCCTCCCTCCCCTGGACTGTTGAGGGAATTCAGATAGTGTACTAGTGAATGGAAGCTCTCTATCTTTCTCTCTGTCATTATTCCTTTCAAATAAATAGAAATAGGTGAATCAGTTTATCTAAAAAAAAAAAAAAACAAAAACAAAAAAACAAACCTCTTCTAACTACTACTTTTTTTGACAAAACTAATGGAATTTTAATACAAACATTTCATTTATACAGATAGTATTACAACGAGAACAAAAGTCATGCGTGTCAAATTTACTATGAAATATATAAGCAAATATTCTAAATAAATTATTAAGAAGTGGAACACAGTACATAAAAAGATTGCTTCACACAAGAAGTGAGTTCCAAGAATGTTTTAATGATTCAATATCAAAAAACATTTCAATACAACCTTTGAAACTTTCACTGTTCTACACTCAATATTATACTGTGTATATAGGAACCCTGTGTCCAACTACCCAAATCTTCCATAGCTCTGTGCTTCAGCACAGGATTATTGAAAATCATTAGTTTAACTCTATGCCTAAAATTAAAATGAATAAGAAAAATGTGCTGCAGGAAATGCTGTATTTGAAAAATACCAATTACAATTATCAAGGCTATGTTTTAACAAGGCTATGTAATAAACTGTAACATGGAAGGGAAGGAAGGTGGATAATTTTTGGCTTTTAGACTTCCTTTAAAGTAAGGACTCATACAAAGATTATTTTCCATTTATGCTTCAATCCTCATAAAATTATGAGGAAAAGTTAATAGGAAAACAAGATCCTGAATTCCACCAAAAGTTATAATATTCAGAGTATGTTGAAATTAGAAATAAAAATATTTGGTAACATGTTGTCTAGAATAGTCTTTAGTACTGAAGATACTTGGGTTTCTAAAAGCAACAATTTTAGACACATTTCCATCCTGTTGTCACAATATCTTTCCTTAGAAAGTTGAATCATTAGCATCCTTTTTCAGAAGTGAGTTATAATGAGCACCCACTGAATCAGCTGTCTTTGGACTCCCAGTTGAAGTCGCATGTAATCAAGCTGTTTTGCATCTGTGAATAGATTCTGGAGTTTTTGCACAGCCACAGTTCTTTGTTTGTCAAATAATCATTTCCAATAATAAGGGAGCAGAGTGTAAACATGCGTTTCAATAATTTATCTTCGAGGATCTGATTATTTCATAGGATGAACATAAAATTCTGATGAGTTTTGTAACTGCACACTGTGTTTCCAACTAGATATTTAATGAAAGAAAAGTGAAGCCTATGGTAATATATTGTGAAATATTGATTTGACCAGCTTTCTGATGCATTTCCTTGTTTTTGACATTTCACTAAAGGGGATTTAATTCTATCCTATCTACAAAAATTACAGTTTCCATCAATTGCTACCTCATGGATGCTGTATATAGATGTAACCTAAGTATTTCTTTGATCTAAAACCTCTTGTCACTCTTTTAGAAGAGTACATTACGTTATATTACTCCGGACTTATAAAGTCCTAATAAGCTTCTCTTAATAAATAAAATAATATAAAATCAGGAAATAAACCAAATCCAAGATCTTGCCATGGTCTTCACTGTCCTGCATGGTTCAAATCTTTTCTCCCCAACTTCATCCCCCTCCTTTCATCATTGCCCTCTAGGTTTCCATCCCATTGGCCTCTGCAGATGCTGCTTGCTCTGCCTGAAATGTCCTCATTTTTTGAAATTCATTGTTTGCCTATTTCTGCATGACTTTCTCATTTATGTCATTTGGGATTAAACTGTAAGACTCTATCACTTGTGGGAAAATGCTCATCCACCTGTAATCTATAAAATTTTCCAATTTACCCCCAACTCTTTTTGATTTTTCTTCTTAGCATGGGTCAAGAGCTAAATTGTGTATATCAAAAAAATATATCTTGACCGTATTTGGAGATGGGCTGGTGAAGAGATAAATTGAAGCCATCGGTGTAGGCCTTAGTTCAGTATGACTAATGTGATTTTTTTGAGAATAGGACACACACATCCAGAGGAATGCTCATGTGAAGGCAAGAAGAGCAGATGGCCACCTCCAAGACAAGGGAGACAAGAGGTGCTTTTAATAACAAACTAAAACATTTAATTGATATTATTAAATACTATCTTCTGTATCGATTACATAGATGGAATATTTAGTATATTTGATTTTGAGAATGCACAACATTTTTATTAGGTGGGTATTCTTACAGTAAAATATAAGGCTGTTCAATTTTTAATTTGTGCTATTAGTCAACTATCTATATGAAAATAAATATCCTTTACCAATAGTATTTACTCTTTGAAGTAAACTCTTTTTTTAGAAAACTTTTATTTAATAAATATAAATTTTGAAAGTACAACTTTTGGATTAGAGTGGTTTTTTTCCCCCCATCACCACCCCCCTACCCACAAACCATCCTACTCCCTCTCCCATCCTATTCTTCATTAAGATTCATATATTTTTATTTTTTATTTTTTTGCCAGGCAGAGTTAGACAGTGAGAGACAGAGAGAAAGGTCTTCTTTCCGTTGGTTCACTCCCCTAATGGCCGCTTCGGCCAACACTGCATGGATTCGAAACCAGGAGCTGGGTACTTCCTCCCAGTCTCCCATGTGAGTGCAGGGACCCAAGCACTTGGGCCATCCTCCGTTGCCCTCCTGGGCCACAGCAGAGAGCTGGACTTGAAGAGGAGCAACCAGAACTAGTACCCAGCGCCCCAACTGGGACTAGAACCTGGGGTGCCGGCGCCGCAGGCGGAGGATTAGCCAAGTGAGCCATGGCACCGGCCAAGATTTATTTTTAATTATCTTTATATAGAGAAGATCAACGTAGTATATATTAAGTAAAGATTTAAACACTGGACCAACAACAAGGAATTCCAGGAAACAGGCATTTTTATCTGTATTTTAGTATGCAATAATTTAATAATAGGCCTCATTGGAGACTCAGACACTGAGTGATATCTCAGAAAATGTTCCATTAATTGTAATTGTAAATGTGTAATGTTCCATTACACAATTTCATAAAGGAATATACTTGAAACTGTGACACTACATAAGAAAACTATTTTGCATATAGTGATTAAGTGATTACATATATACATATATGTGTGTATATATATATATATATATGTAGATATATATATATATATATATGGTGTAGAGGAAACACTCTATAATGGAAAAAAAGGGACTCTGAAGACATTCTATCACACTCAGTGTTGACTGAACCTCACTCTGAGCTTTACCATGGGGTTAATATTAGAAAGCTGGCAGAGAATAAGGAAGATATCTTCCTGGACTAGAGCCAGAAGTACTGAATACTTTCATGTCAGCTAATAAATGCATGCATTTTATAAAGATAATATTCTATTTTAGTCTCAATTTTCTATGAAATAATAATGTTTATGAAATTGCTATTATAATTATCTTTGGAATGAAAATATGTGCAACAATAAACTTCAAACTGCAAAATACTATGCAAATATGAAGTGTACATATGTTAGCAAATTTTTAGATGGTGAACCAGCTCTGAAGAATGATTTATTTTAATTTTTTAAAGATTAATTTATTTTATTTGAAATGCAGAGGCAGAGAGAGAGAGAGAGAGAGAGAGAAACAGAGAGAGAGGGAGAGGGGTCTTTCTTCCACTGGTTCATTCCCCATAAGGCCACATGGCCGGAGCTGTGCTGATCTGAAGCCAGGAACCAGGAGCTTCTTCCACGTCTCCCACGTGGGTGCAGGGCCCAAGCATTTGGGCCATCTTCTACTGCTTTCCCAGGCGATAGCAGAGAGCTGGATCAGAAGAAGAGCAGCCAGGACTTGAACCAGTGCCAATAGGGATGCCGGAACTGCAGGCGGTGGCTTTACCCACTACGCCCCGAAGAATGATTTAGAGGCATAATTTTTAGCCAAATTTTTAAATGTTACATTCAATTTTAGTAAAATATGTAAACTTGTTTGTATATATGCATATTAATTCAAAGGATTATTTATAATTTCATAGTAAATGCATTACATTAAACTTTTAAAACTGTTTTCTGAGTAAAGTAAGGAAGATAATGAAAAAATGAAACATTGAAAAAAACAGACAACATAGCAATTATGAATATACTTTTAGAAATTATCAAAGGGAAGGGCTTTAAAAAAGAAATATCTCAGTTCATTACCCCATTTTTATCTCCTTAGAATGTGTGAACAGAAACTTATTTTGTTGGTAAATTGTAATTGAGTATCTGAACTACAACAGATTACATATCCATAATCAATGCAGATTACTGTTTTTGTGACCTTGAACAGTTCATTTGACTCACTGTAGCTATTTCTCTTGAACTGGAAAATTAAGTAGAACCTTGTTGCCAAACAGATGCTACCTTTGGCTTGAATTGTCTTGGGTAACTTATAAAATAATAATTAATAACTAAGAGTCAGTGCCCAGAAATTATGCAGGCATATCCATTACCTCTGTACATAAACAAGATCAATTTTCATTAAATATGTTAATTCTGGATAGCATCACTATCAAAGCTTTGCCAATGCCTGAGTAGGAATTATGCCTTATTTTCTAAATCAAGCAAAACAATTTTTCATTATTTGTTTTGATTATCTTCAATATGGACTATCCTAATTGTGTTGAGAACAGGTGCATGTGTTGCTAACGAAACCAAAATAACAGTCTGAATATGAAGCTTTTATATGCCATGTGGTGCAATTATTTCATAAAGATACATGGTGGGAAGTATTCTACTGATAGCACTCTCAATGTAATTACAGGCCAAATGGGGAACAAAAAGGGAACAGAGAATTATAAATCATAATTTTCAACAACATCTTCCAGCTAAATAAATGGATGTTAACACTTGTGGATATTTGAGAATTTAGAATAAGACCATATATTACTATTTTTACTTCATGATTCTAGTTTTAGGTAAAGTATAATTTTAAGGAATATTTTAATGTCAATCTTTAGTCAATTATGGTGACATATTCTATGTAAATATTTACATAATAAAGCAGGAAAGCTGAATAACTAAACAAATAAATTGAAAGAGATTTTCAGTACTTGTTAATTAGATGAAGGAATTCTACTTAAAAACATCTAAGCATCACTCACTACTATTATTAATATATTCTGTGATTTGCATCTTAAAAAAATCCTCGTCAAATAATAAATTAAAATTCTATCATATTTACATGTTAAAAATGAGGAAACCAAAGCTTATCCAAGCCGAATGACTTGTCCAAAGCAAAATAGTAATATAGTGGAAAAGAATTCAACAATCTTTTCAAATCAGCTAAATCTGAGCTCTAGATTTTGTACATGCATATTCTTCAGAATTGAATAACATTGCATACCATTAAATATTGTGTGTCATTCAGCAAATAAACATGCCTAGAGCAGATGTGCATGTTCTCATAAATGTTACTTTCAATTTCTTAGGTATCTTAGCATTTATAAATTATTTTTAACTGGAAATGCTAATGACAAAATATATTTTACACTGCAATAAATTATTAGTACAATAATAAGAAAATGTATTCACATATTATTTATGTATGATATATGGAGACAAAAAGGGTCTTGTAACAAAAAAGAATGGACATTTGAAATGCCCATCGTAACATCTGTTTTAAATCCTTATCTTCCACAAGTGGTATATTTGCATTTTATATAATTTATTTTATTTTCTAATTCAAAATTGGAACTGATGGCATCTGATCTGTTTGATACACGTGTTTACTTAAGGAATGAAGGGTCCATCTGTGACAAATACATGTGGTCAGCTTGGAAACAAATGCCTTTCACTTAAGACAGAAAGAAGATAAAACCTTTTTTCCTCTATCGATCTGAAATATTGACATTAGCCATTGGTGACATGAATGCAAATTGGTTTAAATATTATATATTAAATTTAAATGCTCTAGAATGTAGTTACTATTACAAAAATATTTTTTGAATTTGCTTCATATAATTTCTGTTTTTCTTGATTTTTTCATAAATATTATCTAGTGAAAATATCGTTATCAAATATGGTCCACTAATCATCATTAGGTAAAATAAAAATGTGCTCCTGGTATTCTTCAAATAACTAAAGATTATTACAGAAACCACACACATTGACATTGTATGATAGAATTCATGTTCCATTTTACATGTGAATTCATATAATATCCATTTTCTAAGTGTAGAATGAAGTTCGCAAACTATATATTTGAACATTAATGCTTCAGAAAAGGTATCATATTCTTATGTCCACTAATGTAATATATGTACAATACTAGTAATTGACATTTATTATTTAATATGAATCAGACGATATCTTAAGCTTTTGATGTAATTTGAAAGTCAGGGTTAGAGTAAGAGACAGAGAGAGAGATCTTTCATCAGCTGGTTCATTCCCTAGATGGTCTCTTCCAAATTTCAAACATGGGTGTTCAGAGGCCAGGTACTTCTGCCATTATTCCCTACATTCCCAGGTAGGGAGGCCGGATCTGAGGTGGAGCAGCCAGGACACAAACTGAAGCCTGTGTGGGATGCCGATGTCAAGGGCAATTTTATTGCTACTCCGCAATGCTGGTCCCATGAGTAAATTTTCTAATTGTTCGTTACTCTTGGTCAGCATAACACAATAAAACCACAACTTACTTTAGAATAGACTGTAGTGTTTGAACATATTTGTATGTATTCCATTTGAGAAAGATAAACTTATCTCATAAAGGTATATTGGGGGACCAGCGTTGTGGCCTGATAGTTTGATAAGCCTGTGCCTGCTCTACAGGCATTCCGTTTGGGCACAGGTTCATGTTCCAGCTGCTCCACATCCAATCCAGCTCTCTGCTGATGGCCTGGGAAAGCAGTGAAAGATCGCCCAAGTGCTTGGACCCCTGCACCCAAGTGGGAGACCCTGATGGAGGTCCTTGCTCCTGGTTTCTGATTGACCTAGCTCCAGCCATTGTAGCCATGTGGGGAGTGAACCAGCAGATAAAAACTTCTCTTTGCTTCTCCCTTCTTGTCTGTAACTCCCCTGTAAATAAATAAATAAATCATTTTAAAAATCAAACAGGTATATTGCCATCGGATCAGCGTGGTGCGCCAGTTGCAGCGCGCCAACCGCGGCGGCCATTGGAGGGTGAACCAACGGCAAAAGGAAGACCTTTCTCTCTGTCTCTCTCTCTCACTGTCCACTCTGCCTGTCCAAAAAAAAAAAAAAAAATCAAACAGGTATATTGGGACGTTAGAATCTCTTAAGTTTTCACGGTCTACATTAACAAAAATCTATTTTCCTTGAAAACAGTACTCCTTTAAAGTCATTGTATTCTTTCTCAATGTAATTATTTTGTTTTCACTATTCAGCTAAGGAATTTGTAAAATATATGTTTTAATTGTATTTAGAATGAATTTTGCTCATCATAAATTTCAGACAATATTGCAAAAATATGCAAACTTATCAACTATCTAAAATTTGGAATAATGATAGCATATTTTCACTTTAAAATGTTTAAGAATTAGATATTCAGCAGTTACCAGAGTATGGAACATTTATTCAGAAAAAAGATATCAGGATTAAAAAATAGAATTTGAAAGGTCAGAAATCAAAAATGAAATAATTGGAAATGTAAGACTTGGCAATTTAGCAATGGATCCTTTAGCAAAATGAATTGATCTGCTTGTGACAAGTACAAGGAAGCAACAGTCTCTAGGGTGATTCTCAATAAGGACACACAAAGAAAGCTGGGAAACAGCATATAGAAAAATTGCAATTTGATTCGTAACCATTTTAAGAGGGAAACAGCAATCACTTGAGAATTAAAGGCTGGTGGATTCATATTGGAGTGTTAGTAGTGAATAATTGGGAATACATGGGTCAGTAAAAACCCCTTTCTCTTAAGCACTTATTTATGTGTCTCCATAATCTGTTATTGCTTTCATCATTCAAGATTACTAATTAAACAAATACTCAACTCAAAGGATGTTGCTAAGCACTGGATTCAGTAAGACATAGAATTGATTATATACTTTATGAAGATTATTGTCTGGGAATACAGCCAAGAAACAAATGATGACACATGCTTATGAGATTACTGGTGCTATGAAATGAAGTATAAGTCTAAGTGATCATTTGATAGCAATAATAATTAAGGAGTTAAGAAAGCAACCTAAAGATATTTACCATTAAGCAGAAACATGGATTAGGTGTAGAAATTGTCAATCAAACAAAAAGTATCTCCAGTAGTTGGAGGCACATGTACAAAATCCAAGGAACCAGGACAGAGAGCATGCCTGCTAGAATCCCATACGGCTATGTAAGAATTTATAGGTTAATGAGATACATTTAAGGCAGAGAGCTGCGGGGGCCAAATCAATGAAGACCATATAGTTGGCTTTGTTACAGAATGTATTTAGTGGAGGGAAACAAGTGACTGACATTACCGAAATGTGACTTTCATCAAACACTTCTGCTGCGTTGGACTTTATATTGTATGCGTGCAAAATTGATAGTGATCAAACCATGTAGCAGAGTATTTCCTCCCCCTCTCTAGAGGCATTTCACAGAGTAGCCATGATGGTGAAATAGATCTCATATCTCAGATGACAGAAAGCAAATTACAGAAAGTGATTTAGTATAAGGAAATAGCTAATTGTGCTTGTTACAGCTATTTACTGTGGCCGGGAGATCTGTGACGCTTCAGAGTTCAAGTAAAAGTAACTGGAAACAATTAACAAGTAAAGTAGGCAACAGAAAGAGAGAAAAGAAGACATACTCAAGAGATACCTAGGAGATAGTAATTCAATATCAAAATTCTCAATTCAAAATGTTGAATTTTCTAAATTGAGAAACATGAGGAAGGACCTTATTTCCTCCCACACTGTGTTCACTATTTGCATCGAACATTTGGAAAATCATCTGCCACATTTTAAATACTCAGTAATAAATATTTGTTGAATATTTAAATAATTAAGTAATGAGTGGATTATAGTTTGTTCAGATTGTAAACAGCATATATGAACATGTACTGTCTTTTCACATATTATGTTTATAATGTTACATAAAGTTAAAATGTAGTCTGATGAAAAGACTATATGTTGATAAGTTGAATATAGAACAACTGATATAAAGGCAATAAGGAGGATGTAAGGAGGTAATCTTTCAGCATTTCTCAAAATTTTTATTCTCAAGTTTTACCTCCATACAAACTTAAAACTATTGTGATAATTCATTTGCCATGTCAATAAATCTGAGTCACAGTATATAGATATTTTGCCTAACAATTTGTGCCAGTGGTTTTGGATGCAATTTAATACTTTTAATACTTTTAAAAATCCTGTTTTCTTAAGGCAGTGTTGATAAATTGTGTATGTTGACAGTGTGATGTTTATATGTGTATGTGTAATGAAATGATAAATCTCATTAATATATCCATCACCACTAATTTATAATTTTTTAATTTAGTCTTCTAATATCCAAGCAATATTCAAGTATACAATAAATTATTATTATATAATATTGATTTCATTTATTTGAAAGAGTTACAGAGAGAGGTAGAGACAGAGAGAGAGGTCTTCCATCTGCTAGATCACTCCCCACATGGGATGCTGGCTTTTCAGACCAGGGTGTTAACTCACTGCACCACAGTGCTGGCCCCGAACTATTTGATTTTTAAATTTTTTTTCTATTTATTTGATTTCAGTTACAGACATTGAGAGTTATTTGCTTATAGTTATAGACATTGAGAGTTACAAACATTGAGAGGGAGAGACAAAGAGAAAGGTCTTCCATCTGCTGGTTCACTCTTCAAACGGTTGCAACGTCTGGAACTGGGCCAATCCAAAGCCAGGAGTCAGGAGCTTCTTCCAGTCTCCCATGTGGGTGCAGGGACCCAAGCATTTGGGCCATCTTCTACTGCTTTCCCAGGCCATAGCAGAGCTGGATTGGAAGAGGAGCAGCCAGGACTAGAACTGGTGCCCATATGGGATGCCGGCACCTCAGCAGAGGATTAACCTACTGCACCACCTCACTGGCTCCCATGAACTATTTGAAACACTTTTGATGAATTTCAAAAGATTTTATACCAAAAACAAATTTATCTTTTTCAAAAAATATATTTAATTTTGCAAGTCAGAGTTAAATGCAGAGACGGATTGAGAGACACCCCCCCCCCACACACACACACACATAGAGCAAGAGAGAGGGAGATTTCACATCCACTGATTCACTCCCCAGATGGTCACAATGGCTAGCTCTGGGTCAGGCTGGAGCCAGGAGCCAGGAGTTTCATCTGGGTCTCCCACTTGGGAGCCAGGGGATCAGGTGCTTGGGCCATCTTCTACAGCTTTTTCAAGCCATAGCATAGGGCTGGCTTGGAAGAGGAACAGCTGGGGCTTGAACTGGGGTCCACAAGGGATGACAGAATTGCAGGCTTAGGCTTTACCTGCTACACCACAAGGGCAGCCCAAAATTTATCTTTCAATTCCATTTCCCATAGACTTTTTGAAGTAGCCTCAAACATATGTGTGTGTGTGCGTGCACATACTCAATTCGTATTAAGATACTTTGAGAGGATTAAAAAATAATATAAGGCTTCTCAGATCATGGAGTTCAATGAGATCAAAACCTGGTGGGGGATGATTGACATATTAGACTCAGGGAAGAGTTGCTGTTCAAGTCAAAGGCACTTGAAGAATTTCTGGTTGCATGGGCAAAGTCAGCCTTTCTTTTTTTAAAGATGTACTTTATTTATTTGAAAGACAGAGTTACAGAGAGAGGTAGAGAGAGAGAGAGAGGTAGAGAGAGAGAGAGAGAGTTCTTCCATCCTCTGGTTCACTCCCCAGATGGCCGCAACAGCCGTAGCTGTGCCAATCCGAAGCCAGGAGCCAGGAGCTTCTTCCGGGTCTCCCTCTTGGGTGCAGGAGCCGAAGGACTTGGGCCATCCTCCACTGCTACCCCAGGCCATAGCAGGGAGCTGGATTGGAAGAGGAGCAGCTGGGATTAGAACCGGTGCCCGTATGGGATGCTGGCGCTTCAAGCCAGGGCTTCAATCCGCTGGGCCACAGCACCAGCCCCCAAAGTCAGCCTTTTGTTCTATTTAGGCCTTCAACTGACTGGACGGATTTTACTTACATAATGGAGGGCAGTTGGCTTTACTCCAAAGGCTCACCAACCTAAATGTGATACTCCATATCTTTATATCTTGACTATTATAAATAATTTGGTATTGAGCGTGGGAATGGAGATATCTTTCTGATATACTGATACACTGTGTGTTTGTATACACACACACGCAAGTGTTACTTCTGGAATATATGGTAGTTATCTTGTTTATTTTTCTAAGGATCTTTATATTGTTTTCCTTGGTGGCTGTATTAACTTGAATTTCCAACAGTGTACAGGCATTCTCTTTTCTTCACATTACCACCAATATACTAACCTTGTGTTTTTTTGTTTTTTTAATTTATTTATTTATTTGACAGGCAGAGTTACAGAGAGGCAGAGATAGAGAGAGAGGTCTTCTATCCACTGGTTCATTCCCCAAATGGTTACAATGGCCGGAGCTGGGCTGATCCGAAGCCAGGAGCCAGGAGCTTGCTCTGGGTCTGCCGTGAGGGTGCAGGAGCCCAAGGACTTGGTCCATCTTCTGCTTTCCCAGATCATAGCAGAGAGATGGATGGAGGTGGAGCAGTCAGGACTCGAACCAGCGTCCATATGGGATGCCGGCACTGTCGGCGGCCGCTTCATCAGCTGTGCCAAAGCACTAGCTCCAAACTTGTATTTTTTGATAACCATTCTATAAGCTATAAAGTCATGTCTCATCTTGGTTTAAATTTTAATTTCCCTGAAAAGTAAGAAGTTAGCAACTATTCAGATGTTCTTTGCCCATTTGTGTTTTTGTTTTGACTAAGTGCCTGCCTATTCAAACCCTATCCATTTATTAGACTGGTCGATCATTTCTTCTATTGGGTTTTGGGTGTCATTTATGTATTTGAGATATAAATCCCTTATCAGACATATGTTTTGCAATTATTTCCTCTCATTCCATAGGCTATCTCTTCATTCTATTGATTTCTTCCTTTGCTTTGCAGAAGCTTTGTAGTTTGGTGCCTTCCTATTTGTCTACTTTTGTTTTTATTGTTGTGCTTTTGGGGTTACAGCAAAAAATCAAAAACAAAAAAGCAAAAACAAAACAAACAAAAAACTTAACACCTCGGCCAGTGTCAAGAAGATCTTTTCCTAATTTTTTCTATTACATCTGCAATTTAATCAACTGGTCATTTTTCAAAGTAGAAGATAGTAGTCTGAAACTCTATTTAAAAAAAAAAAAATACACACACTAGGGGCCAGAGTTGTAGGAAATGTGGTTAAGTTGAGACTTGCAATGCCTGCATCACATATCCAGAGCATTGGGTAGAGTTCTTCAGCTTCTGATCCAGCTCTTTACTCTTATGCAGGGGAAAGCAACAAAAGAGCATCCAGTCCTCAAACCCCAGCCACCCACGTGGGAGACCCAGATAGAAATCCGAAATTCTGGCTTCCATCTGACCCAGCCCTGCTTTTTTGCTGTTGCTGCCATCTGGGGAGTGAATCAGTGGAGTGAAGATCATCTCTCTCTCTCTCTCTCTCTCTCTCTCTCTTTCACCATTTTATCACTCAGTATTTCAAATAAATTTTAAAAAAAATTAAATAAAACCCACTAGCATAAACTACCTTTTCTTATAGCAAAGTATGCATTCTTATCTACTCTGCTATGTTTATTTTACCAACTGGTTTCTTCAAAAAAGATACACTTGCTAATTCAACAGATAAATACTTACAAATGACATATCTGAAATACAAAGTACTATAATTTAAAACATAAAAATATAAAACTGTCATATTGTCAATAAAGATTTGATCAACTGAGTACAAAGTAGTACATTTCAAGGTTAGCAAAATTTGCATGTTTGAATATAGTGTGTAGAAAAATGTCTTTGACAGTGAATATAAAATACTACATGGAAGGAATCAATATATAGCCCTCTATTTCCACCTTAGATGACCTCCAAGTAATTTTCAGGATTGGATTGGCATTTGTTTATCAACAATTTAATAAACTATTTTATATTTGAGTAATTATCTGAAATAAGAGTAGTATAAGAGTGTTTTTAGAACAAAACAAAGCAACTAAAGTCTAGTAAGAGTTAAGTTGGGGTGGTTGGGGAAAATTTAATTTCAGTCAAAATTAAAATCACAAAAGCAGGACAATATACTTTATATGCATAGGAGTCAGTGCAAGATGATTGTGGAGCTGACCTGTGACAGATTAGCAATGTGTCAACTTTCAACAATTCCATTTTATTTATGTTTCCCATTAGGATCAGCCAAAGAGAGATCCCTGTGATCCCTGTGGTATTTGCAGGACAAAAAGAAGTTGGCACAAGTGGTTGCAGATTTGGTGATTTAGCTCATTGAATTGAAGCAGCATTAAACGTACTTCCAGCTGAATCCTCTGTCTTTTGCAATTATTGTACCTGGGGCATTCTTCCATCATCTTCTCTGACCTCTGTTCCAGGTATATGTTGCCAGCTCCTTGAAAATGGGTAAAATGCTTCCGCAGGTTACACTGACCACAAAGGTCAGAGGCAAAAAGGATTGACACCATTTTCAGTCCATTGCAGCAGGTCTCCCTGTCATGTTTTTGTGTTCCAATCTGCTCATATATTTTCCTTCCTATATCTGTGACATCAGTATCCAGTGGCAGACAACTGTACAGACATCTTAACCAGTTTCACATTGTGTAAGCCCATTCCTGGTTAAAAAAATCTTTGAATATAAGCTGGGTCCTCTACTCTGTTGTAGTCTAACTGATACTAGAAATTTCTATCAGAAAAGCCTTGAAAATCAGGTCTGGTACAGAATATATGGAGCTTATTGGCATATCAAAGATTCTGGCCATTTAATATTTTAAAACTCTGGAGAGGAATAAAGACCATGATCAAGTCTGTAGTGTTAAGACCATTCTACTTGAGGTATAAAAGTGATTATGAGAAGAGCAAGGTTAATGTGGACAGAAACATTTGGACTGTTAAGGAAGTCAGGCAACAAATTATGATAACTTTTTAGAGGGAGAAGGTTGGGAAGAAATAGTTCTATAGAAATAATACCTTCAAATGGGTAAATGTTAATGAGATATTGTATTGAGTATTGAAAGACAAGGAGATATAAAGAATAAAACAGAATTATTGCCTATTTGAAATGAGTTTATTTAATTAATGATATCTTTGGGATGGGGGCATGTGAGTATCAATTTTCCATATTGAATAAGGTGGTTTTGAAATATCAGAAATGTCAATAAAATGTATTGAAACACTATTTTGAAATCATTTTCATTATGTAATATTTAACAAAAAATCATTGCACATATATGTGTTATTAAAGATGAAAAGGAATATAATATATGAATTGTTAGATATGGCAGAGAACCAAGGAATCTTGGGAGGCAAAATACCAGTCTATGTCAGGATCGTAAAAAACAAAATCCTGAGGAAATACAATGAAGATTAAACCGACACTGGTGTTATAAAGTCTTCTTCCCACACACACACAAAAAAAACCACAAATAACATAGCTTGCAATCATACTATATTGTGACATTCAGGAATCCTTTCACAAAAGCCCATCATCAATCCTCACTGACCTCCTCTCCTGGTACCCTAAGGGTGACCTTGGGAGGTGAGTATATCTAAGACGTTTTATTTTGTATACATCACAATCTAAGTCTCCTTTTGCAGTGTGAAAGTCATTGAACTGTGGTTTACTTATGTTGTACTCTGGTGTATTTTACTCTAGGAAAGTCTGCAATAATTCATATTTTTGTTTTTTTCTAAGCCCCAAGGTGCTGTGCAGTGCTTTGCAATGGACTGTATAGCTCCACTATTGCAATGAACATCAATCAAAAATTGCACACAAAATACGCACTTTTCCTTTACATCTGGTCAAACTTCAGACTGCAAATAAAAAATGGCAAATAAAAAGTATGCTTTTAGGTTGATAAAAATTTAAGCAATCGATTAGTCTATGAATGTAATTTGATGACTCATTCTTTATCTTCTTTTTTCTCCTCCATCTCCTTTTCATATTTGAAATTTTCATACAGTAATTCACTTCAGTTTGAATTGGATTTAAGTTTGAAATTAGATTTAAATGATTCAAATAAATCCTCATGGAGCTAAACTCAACTAATATAGGGAAATGCTATAGATATATGCAAAGGTGTTGTAATAAGTTCATGTAAAAACTAAAAACCAGTAACATATATATACACAAAACATGCCATGGCTGAGAAAGAACTTGTAATATCAGTACTATTACCAAAAAATTAAATATCTTGGAATAAATTTAACTAATAACTTGAAAGATCTCCACAATGAATGTTATAAAACAATAAGGATAGATATAGAAAAGGATACTATGAAATGGAAAAAGATTCCATGTTCGTGGATTGCGAGAATTAATATCATCAGACATTCATACTATCCAAAGCAATTTACAGATTCAATGTAATCCAAATCAAAATGCCAAGGGGTTGGGGCCGGCACCGTGGCTTAATGGGTAAAGCTGCCACTTGTAGTGCCAGCATCCCATATGGGCACCGGTTTGAGCCCTGGCTGCTCCTATTCCAATTCAGCTTTCTTCCATGTCTTGGGAAAGCAGTAGAAGTTGACCAAAGTGCTTGGGTTCCTGTGTCCACGTGGAAAGACACGGAAGAAGCTCCTGGCTCCCAGCTATTGCAGCCATTGAGGGGAGTGAACCAGTGGATTGAAGACCTCCGTCTCTCTCTTCCTCTCTCTCTCTACCTCTGCCTCACTGTAACTCTCCATTTCAAGTAAATAAATAAATATTTAAAAAAAATACCAAGGGCATTCTTAACAGATCTTGAAAAAAAAATCCTAAAGCTCATATGGAAACACAAGAGACCCTAGACAGCAAACTTAAACAACAAAAACAAAGCCAGAAGCACCATGATACCAAATTTCAAGACATGGTATGGTGTACTGGCACAAAAATAGACAGACCAGTGGAAAAGAATAGAAACTCTAGAGTTTAATTCACACCTCTACAACCAGCTAATCTTTGACAAATGAACTAAAAATCACTCCCTGGAGAAAGAACAGTCTCTTCAACTAATAGTCTTAAGAAAATTGGATCTCTGCAAAAGTATGAAAGAAATTAATCATTTAAATGAAAATACCTTTGCACTTCTTCAGAAACTAGATGAAATTGATCCTGAAGGCAACCATATTCATAATTTAAAAGCATGAAACAAGACCCCTACTTTACACCTTATACAAACATCAATTCACTACAGGTCCAGGATCTAAATATCTGGCCTGATATCATCAAATTACTGGAGGAAATCATTGGGGAAACTTTGCAAGTCATCAGCATAGGCAAAGACTACTTGAATAACTCCCTAGAAGCACAGACAATAAACAGAAAAATAGACACGTGGGGTAATGTCAAGCTGAGAAGCTTCTGCACACAAAGGAAATGATCAACAAACTGAAGAGGCAACCAACAGAATGGGAGAAAACATTGGCAAAACACGAAACTGTTAAAGGTTTAATATGCATAAAGGTTTAATTATACATAAAGAGTTCAAAAAACTCAACAACCAGAAAACAAACAATAGTTAACAAATGAAGAAAGGAATGAACAGGCATTTTTCAAAGGGGGAAACACAAATAGCCAAGAGACACATGAAAAAGAGCTTAGGATCACTGGCCATAACAGAATGCAAATAAAAACCACAATGAGTTATCACCTCACCCCAGTTAGAAAGGCTATCATTCAAAAATCAAAAAAATAATAAATGCTGGCATGGATGTGAAGGAAAAGGAACCCTAATGCACTATTGGTGGGAAGGTAAACTAGTTCAACCATTGCAGAAGACAGTATGGAGTTTCCTCAGAAAACTGAAAATAGATCTACCATATGACACAGCCATCCTGTTCCTGGGAATTGACCCATAGAAAATGAAACCATCATGTGAAAGATTTATTTGTATCCCCCATGTTTATAAAAGCTAAGATATGGAATGAACCCAGATGTCCATGAACTGATAACTGGATAAAGAGAATGAGGAATGTGATGGTTTACTACTCAGCCATACAAAAGAATGAGATGTTGTCTTTTGGAACAAAACGAATCCAACTAGAAGCCATTATGCTTAGTGAAGTAAGTCGCTCTCCAAAACACAAATAATCATGTATTTTTTCTGTTTTATGGTAGTTAATATAGAATACAAAAAATGTATCAGATTATTAGATCATTATTTATAGCCCTTTTCTATATCCCTGTGGAACAGTGGTGTTTCTATTTTTAATTTGATGAACATTAAGGTTAGTGGTGCCTTAAGCTTGATATTGCAAATCAAATTAAAATATGTATTGCAAAAATTAAAAGAAAAAAGAAGGAAGGAGAGATGAAGGGAGGGAAGTATGGTTTTCTTCCTAGAACTATGTCCATGAAATACATGAATTTGGTTCGGTTTATATTGTTTAAATTAACAGTTTTTTAAATTAGAAATATAACTAGAAACAGCACTTTTATTGTTGCTTCAAAAAGCTAAACACACATAGAAATAAAAGACTTATTAAGATACAAATATTGGGGGGGTGGTTGCTGGTAGCGGAGTGGGTTAAGCCTCCACCTGTGATGGAGCATCCTATATGGGCACCAATCCAAATTCAACTGCACCACTTCTGATTTAGCTCCCTGCTAATGCTCCTGGGAAATGAGCAGTTGATGGCCCAAGTGTTTGGACCCCCTGCACCCACGTAGGGGACCTGGAATAAACTATTGGCTCCTGACTTTGGACTGATTCAGCCCTGGCTATTGTGATTATTTGGGCAGTGAAGAAGGAGATGAAAGATCAGTTTCTCTCACTCTCTCTCTGTAATTCCACCTTAAAAATAAATACATGTTTTTTGTTTTATTTTGTTTTGTTTTTTTGCCAGGCAGAGTTAGACAGTGAGAGAGAGAGACTGAAAGAGAGTTATAGACAGTGAGAGAGAGACAGAGAGAAAGGTCTTTCTTCCGTTGGTTCACCCCCCTAATGACTGCAAGGGCCAGAGCTGCACCGATCTGAAGCCAGGAGCCAGGTGTTTCTTCCTGGTCTCCCATGCGGGTGCAGGGACCCAAGCACTTGGGCCATCCTCACTGCCTTCCTGGGCCACAGTAGAAAGCTGGACTGGAAGAGGACCACCGGGACTAGAACTAGGTGCCTGTGCTGCAGGCGGAGGATTAGCCAAGTGACCAAGGCGCCGGCCATTACATGTTTTCAAAAAGGGGATTCAAATCCTGAATTAGTAAGCCTCGGGTTATACAACAAATTCTGAATTTTTTGAAAAAAAATATTTATTCATTTATTTATGCATAAAGAGAGAGAAAAGAGAGAGGGGGGAGAAAGAGAAAGAGGAAGAGAGAAAGATAAACCATCAGCTGGTTAATTATCCAAGTGACCACAACAGCTTGGCTAGGCCAGGCTGGAATAGAATATCTGAGGCTCAGATAGGCACTTTCTGATGGGATGTGAACATGTCAAGCAGGGGCTTAACCCACTATCACACAGTGCCTGCTCCCCCACAACCACTAATTCAGAACCTTTAATAGGCTTCTCATTGTTAATGTTCACAAACCACTTTGTGAATAGCAAAGAGATACACTGCAGTGGTGTGAATCCATAATGCAATATAACAATACTGCTTGGCATGTGAAACGAATATACCCTATACATTCATGAGACTCTGTCATGTATGAAGCATTGATTAACAAAATTATACATGTTAAGTCACAAGAGCTCTCAAAGATAGGTACAATTATAAATTCCATCTCCACATGAAAGAAGCTATACACAGAGGTAGTCATAATACAATGAACTTCCAAAGCTCTACTTTTAGTGTCTATGTCATTTGAAGAATTATATTCTCTATTCTCAGTAGGGTATTGCTATTACAGTTTACCAGAGTTCCTACAATATTTACTAAAGTAAAATGAATTATTACTGAAAAATGATTTTGATCTTGATGAAAATTTTTCACCATTATAAAATACTATAACACATATTGTTTTAATATTTAAACCACATTAACTATCTGAATTTGAATTTAAACTCACAAACTCACATGATGCACACTAAAGTATATAATAATCATAAATCCATAAATAATTTAGTAGTTCATTGAGGTAATGCAATCAAGTTCTAAATTCCTGAGGCAAAAATCTGAATTTTGCATAACACTGATATTAGTGAGATCAAACTAAGGGCATAACTTACACTTGATTGCTCGTGATATTAAAAAATCCTATCTTCTAATTTTTGTTTTCAATTATTTGTTTATTTATTTAGAGAGGAAGAGAGACAAAACTTCCATTTGATAGTCCATTCCCTAAATTCCCACAAAAGCTAGGGTTTGGCTAGGCTAAATCTATAACCTAAAAGCTCAATCCAGGTCTCCCACATGAGTGGCTGGACTCAATCACATGAACAATTATCACTGTCTTCCAAGGTGTGCATTCGCAGGAAGCTGGGATGAGAATGGTGCTTAGACTCAAACTCAAGCTCTCCAATATAAGATGTGGGTGTGGTTTCTTAACCACTAAGCCAATTACTCACCCCAAGTAGTAATTTTTGGTGAAACAGTGTCAATGAGACTACAATAAAGAATTGAGCACTGAAAGTCAAGAGCCTCTTACTACCTCCATTGTAAGTGAGAGTATCTTTCCTCCTTACTGAAGATATCATGATGGGGGAGCAAGCTTCTAATGTGGTATCTTTAACTCATTCTTTTGTGACAAGGGTCACAGTTGTATAATCAGAAATGATTAGCTCTACAATCTGCACTTCCTTACATATAGTATTGAATGAAGCAATTTGCTATCTGAGTGAAATCTTATATTAAGATAAGAGATAATCATATTGGGCAAAGATGTGGAAGAATTAAAAGTAATGGAGCTATACCTCTGATATGAAGCAAGAGTTATAGAATACTTGCATTTCTGTGAAACTAGCTATAATCAATGGTAAATATCAAATATTTGCAAAAGATTTTTGAAATTATGAAAATTGAAAAACTAGGAGTATTAACAATGTGAAGATATGTCTTTTCTGAAATTGAATAGCTTATTCTTGCTAAATAAATAAATCATAATTAGGGGCCCATGCTGTGGTGTAGCGGGTAAAGCCACTGTCTGAAGTGCAGGCATCCCATATGGGTGCTAGTTTGAGTCCCAGCTGCTCCACTTTCTATCCCGCTCACTGCTGTGGCCTGGAAAAGCAGGGAAGATGGCCTAAGTCCTTGGGCTCCTGCATCTGAGCGGGAGACTGGCTGGTTCCTGGCTTTGGATCAGTGCAGCTCTGCTGTTGTGGCCAATTGGGGAGTGAACCAGCAGATGGAAGACCTCTCTCTCTCTCTGCCTCTCCTCTCTCTGTGTAACTCTGACTTTCAAATAAATAAATAAATAAATCTTTTTTAAAAAAGCTATGTGTGTTGTGAAGGAATATTGCTATTATAAATTAATGATTGAGAAGTATACAAAAATGAGAGAAAGAGAGAGGGAGGAGAGAAATATGTATATGAGCTATTAAATACTGAATAATTGTGAACAAACACAAAAGGCCCCAAATCGAGTCATAGTCATAGCTTTTATTTAAGTGATAAAATAATTATATGCCAACAGTTGTTGGTATTTGGGATGTCCTAACAATTTGTGTAGGCATACCTTATATCTAAAGGTAAACTTTACACAACTGAGAACACATACTGAAAAAGAAAAATATAGACCATTAGCCCACCTTGTCTTGATTGTTTTTATATCCAGTGGTTTTAACCAAACAGGAAAGGAAATGTAGGCTTGAGTATCCTGAAGTAAGCTATTATTTTTTTTGTATGGTTTCTTCATAACTTTTAGACCTGAAAAATAAAAATTTCCATGAGTTAAGCTATTATAATCTATACAAAATATAATCTGTTTTGTATTTAGGAGTATATTAGTAATATACTTTTAAAGTATTCAACTTTGTATCTTGACTAAAAACATATTTCATCTTATTAATATTTTAAGATTTCAACAGTCTTCCTTTTTTTTTTTTTAGTTTTAGTTTTCATACAATACAAGGAATTATGCATGACTTTTTGGAAGTGCTTTTGAACTTACTCTATAAGCCCCAAATTTGCAATATTAAAATCTATATCTTAACCAAATGATAATAAAAGAACATAGTCTTGTGCAGTTTCTAAGTTCTTCTGTGTTTTAATAATGCAAAATAACATAATACTCCTAAGTAAATCATAAAAGCACACTTATTTTATAATTGTTTTGCTTGCCATCATCTTCTTTCACACATTCCAAAGCATTTATTATTGACATAAAGCTTTGATTTTGTTCAGGGATCCGTCTTTTAAACTTTACAATATCTGAAAGAAAGATGATATACAAGTATGTTATCAAAATTTTTCACTCTATTCTTTTTTTCCTCTCAATCGTAAGAGTTGCTTCTTGTGTAAAATCTTAATTGTAAATGGTAAATTAGATAAATATTATTTTGGTGTAAGCAATCATGAGAAATTTTCTGTTTCTTGATCATATCTTAATTTTAAACTATAGTGAGACCTTCATAGATCTCTGGAGAAAGTCTGTATCCATTGTTATCCTGTTTATACAAATTATTCACTGTGTCACTTTGGGAAAACTACATAAAATTTTTTCAGCCTAAAATAATAGTAATATATACTTTGTTGTGTCATGGTGAAAATTATGTGTCCATACATACAAGTTTTTGCCAGTGAGTCTAAAGCATTGGCAATACAATTATTACAATCCCTTTATGATTTATGTCCCATCATACTGAAATTATTAACATTTATATAATGTCATTATTTTGCACATTTTATACTCAGTGAATACTATTGCCTTTGACTAGAAGACATTCTCCTTTTCTATCTTCCCCTGGACAACAAATTCTAAAACTACTTCTCTTGTAATTCTCAGCTATAAATAACTGCAAACATTGCATCTACAAAAAAATCAAAAAACAAAAACCAAAAAACACCTCCATATTTGTATTTCAGCGGGGAATGAGCCTATTTATACTCGAGATAGGTCCTCTGCTCGGGATCTCAGAGGGGCACTACTAAAGTGTTGTCGAGTTTGATTTTATCTGGAGCCTAGAAACCTCATCTAAGTATGTTCAAGTTGTAGATACAATATTAGGTTTGTGTGTGTGTGTGTGTGTGCCAGCAGGACTGACACCCTTGACATCTAAAGACATGTCCATTTGCTTCTTCAAGGACACAGTAGAATCTCTCTGACTTCTGAGTTCCTTTTTAAAGGATAACCCAGGTTAACTTCCATTCTAATTACTCAGTGGCAATTTATTAAAGGGTTTAAAAATTCTCTACATGTGACAAGTTCTCCCAAAATTCAAAGGGTGAGGATCATCCAGAAGTACATACCAGGGAACTGAAAGCTAAGAGACTATTTTAGAATTACATTCTGGGTACCATAGTCCACTTTCTAGCCCTGATGTTTTTATTTCCCTCTTGCCTTCAGAACATAGTCATCTTCATAAGACATTCCCAAGAGTTTTACATGTTTATAGTAGCAGCTAAAATCCAAAATCTTATTTAATAAGCTAAAAACAGGTCATAGTGCACAATTACTCTGCATCTAAGGACGAATCTAAAGGTCTCCCAAATGACCAATGTACAACAGTGAGGCAGGCATAGAGTAACAAGTATAGACATTTTGTTCAAAAACATTGAAAACGGAAGAGACAAATATGTCAATTTACCCTGAGAGTTCTGAAACCCATGAAAAATGTTGTATTTTCCTTGATTATTTTCAAAGTCAATTAATCTTCCATGATTTTTGGCTCCACCACGGAGACCTTAGTTCTAACCTGTGAGTCATTATTCCTTTTTTTTTTTTTTTTTCTTTCCATGAAAGGTAAAGTGTGTTTGCAGCTGCATAGCATCAGGGTCCTTCCTGTCAAAAGAATTTTATGAGACGGCCTTAGTTCATTTAATACTCTTTCTGTCCCATTCAGTATAAACTGACAATAGTTTTGTTGAAACAATTTGCTCAGTAACTCTGTGAGCCTTCATGAAATTCTAAGGGATTTAACTCATTGAATAAGTACCACAGCTATGAATTGTTTTTGAGATACTCTCACATTTGCCTCTAGCTGAGAGAACTGAAAGACAGCACCCTTCAGCTTCATGGTGATCCTCTGGCCCATTGAGGCCCTCCTTAAGCTCTTCAAGGCCCTCTGTTACTGTGTATTCTGACTTTTTGATCTTTCAACAGTTCTAGTGAAAGGTCCTACCTGTGCTATGCTTTTGGCAACCATGTCCAATTTTTAATAAGCTGAGTTTTCAAAAATCACACAATCCAGTTTCATTTACTTTTAATAGTTCTTTCTCCATTTTATCTCTATTCTTTCATGTTATGGCAACTAGCAAGAAGGAAACAGGCAAAACTTTCAACATTTTGCTTGGGAAGCTCCTTAGGTACATCCAAGCTGTACCTAAAGTTCTGTTTACAAGTTTCTCATATCATTTAACTGCAGAACTCAATTATGTTTCATTTTTGTCTAATATACAGCACACATCCAATGTCTAATTCATTAATAGCATTTTTCTCATTTCTTTCTAATTATTCAGCATATTAGTATCTAAACTTATGCAATTTGTCAAATTGATTTATTCAATCTCTTTCATACTCTCCCAAATTCTTCTTGTGTGGCCGGGAACCATAGTTTCTCTCACATTTAAGGTATTTGTTGTAGAACCTCCTCATTTATCCTACCAGAATTAGATTTTTAAAATCATTTGTAGCTAATTATGGGTAATTTAGATTTTTTAATAAAAGACCTATTTCTGGTGTTTCTATTCTGTTCCATTGGTCTATCCAGGTTTACACAGAGATACCAACAAGAAGTTTTCCAGGCTTCATTTTCATTTTCAGCTAAGAATCTTCTTTCAAGTTTATCCAGATTCCAGGCAGAATTTAATTTATTGAGCTTGTATGTTAGCAACCCTCAAATCTATAAACTGCCTCTTCTTCATAAGAAGTTCATAACATCAGAAGCATCTCTATCAGTTTTATAGGAACCAAATGATTACATTAGTTCTGCTCAGAAAAATAGATTTTTGACAAATTCACAATCAACGCATTAGGATCCTTAATAGAATCTTTAAGACATTTGTTCTCCTTTTCACATAAAATGGTCAAAAGTTCAATCATCACTTAGGAGTAGTGGATTACACAGGGAGTTGAAATCCTGGGGTCCATTTACATCAGCAGACTATTACTTCTCACTTTCAATCACTCTATGTCCTCCAAAAGTACCCTGACATCTCAATATCTGAAATTCCTGGGAATTCGCTATTTAACGACTTTGCTAGTTTTTGTGATACTTTCCACATATCTTAGTTAGCACTCTTGAATTGCAGTTTCTTAGTTAGCACTCTTGAATTGTAGTTTCTTCCGCCAGTTGTAGATAATACAAATATTTTGAAGCTTTTAATGATGGACTTCAATAAAAATACTCTCATAACTTTACCAAATGAATGTTGATATCATCACTGTTCAGAATAAACCCAAGGTGGAAATGACATATGTATTGAACAGTAAAATGAATAAGTGTTGTGTAGTATATTTACATGATATAAAATGTAGCAATAAGTATAAATAATCTATAATTAAACTAAAAAAATACAGGAACCTCGTATGTAGTATATTCAGGGAAAAAGTCAAACAATGTTGTATAAATAGTAACATTGCACTTTATATGAAGTGCATAATAAGCTAAGATAATTTATAATTTTTAAAATGAATATAATGCTTAGGAAAGATTGATAGTGATTAAAAAGAAAATTCTGTGATATCTTGATATTGTTTTATAAGCTGGTTCAAATCATGAAAATCCATTGAGCTGTGTAGTTATAACTGTATAATTTACTACATGTAATCTATATTTCACTAAAATCTTCAAAAATATATAAAACATGTGTAAAAGAACATGTTTAATATCCTCAAAACAACAAAATTTAATTATTATCACCTATATTAAGATGGTATGTTACATGATTAAGTTTTAAATGACTTACTCTACATACCTAAAGCTTTTGAACTTGAATTATTTTACAAATGAAATCAGATTACAGTTCATAATTATTTAGCAAATCTCACATATTGGAATATGAGCACATTCGTTGGAATAAAGCTGTCTCTTCTATTTCCCACAGATCAGGTAGAAGTGGAAGTTCTGCCCTGAGGCATTTTGTGCTGTCACTTTCATTTTAACAGAGAGTTTTAGGTTTATTATGGTAGAATTGCTATGTACCCTGTAGCACATAAGCATATTTTAGTCAGTGGATTTTGTACCTGTCATTATTAAAGTGCAAAATTATTGAAGTAAAAGACTATTCAAAATATATAACCCTGTATTTCATTTCCAATGACTTGTTTACACATAACAAATTTTATGAAATACTCTATATAAGTAAGAATAGTCTCAAAGGTTTTTGCAAATGTCATTTAATTAGTTGATTGAATAGATATAATTAATACAGATGTATGATTAGGTTTGAATTTTAATTATGATACATTTTAGAATTTTAACATAAAATCTTCATTTCGCATCTGATCCTGTGAAATCATGATTGATATAACACTTTTCTTATTTTGTGCACTGTGATAGATTTCTATGGGTAATAGATTACATAACTTCCATTATAGCTTTTTTTTGTTGGGACAAATTAAATATAAGGTAATTTAAACAAATATTCTAAGAAGTCTGCTCAAATGTTTACCGTTAATATATTTTCTTTGTTGTCCTTCTTGGTTCAGTCCTCAATTTTGCTACTTTCTCTTTTCTTGCATCTTCCCTAGGTAATCTCATCTATTTACATTCTTTAAATAACCTGTCTACAATCTTGACATAGAATTATTTGAACTTTAGGCCAGTGCATCTAACAATCTGCTATAGAGTAGCTGGATGTCCACAGGATGTTCAGAAACAGTTTGTAAAACCTGAATAACTTTACTACTCCTCTCCTTTTTTTTAAAGATTTATTTATTTATTTGAAAGTCCGAGTTACACAGAGAGAGGAGAGGCAGAGAGAGAGGGGTCTTCCATCCGATGGTTCACTCCTCAATTAGCCGCAACAGCCGGAGCAGCGCCGATCCGAAGCGAGGAACGAGGAGCTTCTTCTGGGTCTCCCATGCAGGTGCAGGGGCCCAAGGACTTGAGCCATCTTCTATAGCTTTCCCAGGCTATATCAGAGAGCTGGATTGGAACTGCAGCAGCTAGGTCTTGAACCAGCGCCCATAGCGGATGCTGGCGCTTCAGGGCAGGACGATAACCCACTGTGCCACAGCGCTAGCCCCACATATTTTACTTTATTATGTTTTAAAATATTTTACTTATTTATTTTAAAGGCAGAGTTACAGACACACACACACACACACACACAGAGAGAGAGAGAGAGAGAGAGAGAGAGAGAGGGAGGGAGAGGAAAAGGGAGAGAGGGAGAGAGGGAGGGAGGGAGATAGGGAGGGAGGGAGGGAGAGACGGAGAGAGAGAGAAAAAAAGAGAGAGAGATCCTTCATCCATTGGTTCACTCCCCAAATGACTGCAAAGCCTGGAGCTGGACAAGGCAACAACCAGGAGTCAGAAATTCCATTTATATCTCCCATATAGGTGACAGAGGCTCAAGTATTTGAGCCATCCGCTGCTGCTTTCCAAGGTGCATTAGCAGAGAGCTGGATCAGAAGGGAAGCACCCAGCACTGGAACTGGTATTCCTATGGGATGCTGGCATGGTAGGTAGTGGCTTGAGTAGCTGTACAAAACACTGTCCCCAAGACATATATTTTTCTTGTTGATATCTAGAAGTTCTATAAGTTATTTGTATAAATTGCGAATTTCTATTTTATTTCAATTGTATCAGGCTACTTTTACTCCTCTTTAAGCTTTGTTACATACACAGAAATATTCTGTTATATTTCAGATACAGTTAATCAATTCTTGACAATTGGCTAATGCACATATATTTATTAATCAATTTTCACATTAGTATTTTCATATTCTTGAATAACTTTTATCCATAGTAATATATAACTCCGCAAAATGCTGTAACATATTGATTGTGCAGAACTGGTTTGACTTTAAGTGCTATTATATTTTTAAATTTATTACTTCTGTTTTCAAAATTTGGTACTGTAATTCATTTTTCATCATGAAATTTGCTTCTTCTTTAAGTCCCTTGGATAAATTAATTTCTACTATCAATTTAGTTATATGTCTCTTATATGAAGCACTTTTATTACTTTTCAGTTATAAGAGCCTAATGTCCATAGTTATGTTACACTTCAGTCTTTGTATTATTTAAGAATCTTTTACTTTCTTTTAGTCCCCATACATAAAGAATTTTCCAATTATCTATGATTTCTACTTTTTGATTATATATTTTGTTAATTGTATTTCTGCACAATATCATTGTTTAGCTGCTGAGACTGTTACTAGTATAATAAATATTTGGTTTTATAATTTTAAAGAATGTTTTCAGAATTCTACCATTTGCAGTAAAATGGATGCAACTGGGGGACATCATGTTGAGTGAAATAAGACAGATCCAGAAAGACAAGTACCACATGTCTTTTCTTATATGTGAGAGATAAAATCTAAGAAACAAACAAAAAAAGAGAAAAGGAAGAAGAAAGATAAAACAAAAAAGTCTGTGAGTATCAGTATTGCTGCAAATATAGTTTTGTAAAACTTTGTTTTAACCTTTGTAAAACGATTGTTTAAAAATGTTATACTAATATACTTTTAATGATCTGTAATTACTTTACATTTTACTCTTCATGGGCGAAATGGTCATTTTTCCATTCTATTATAGTTTATACCCATTGAATATTCCCACTAGAGTCATTTGCTTTTTACTTGTTAGACTTCTTATTGTGCAAAGTATTAAGCCTTTTTAACTCCAGTGTAAACTTAAATTATCTCAAAGACTACAAGGAAGGAAGGACTACTAAGGAAGGAAGAAGGTAGATGGATGAGAGGGAGGACAGGAATACCATTATATTCTTAGACTTGTATCTACAAAGCATATTGAATCAGAATAATTAAAAACTGAAATTAATTATATAAAAAAGTGCTTTCAGAATATATGTATATATTAAATTAATTTGATTACATTGCTAAAATAGTATCTAGTTTTCTAATTTTAAATATTCTTCCTTTTTTCCTCATAGAATTTGCCTAAAGTTCTTCCCAGGTAAGGCAACTTTCAATTTTTTTCCCTTTTTTCTCCTTGTGGTAATTATACCATCATCATCCCTCAGTATTTTTGACAATTATTTATTTTTTAGGTATTTATAATAGCAAATATGCTTCTTTGGTTATTTTTTGCAAGAAATATATGATTTCTTTTTACATTAAAACATTGAATTATATTTGAGATGTTATTGTTTTAGTGATATATTAATTTGGCTTTATTTATTGAAATAAGGAGTATCTAGTTCAAAAGTTCCATTTGTTTATATTTATTTAGCATTTTATTATATTTTGATACATTATGGTTACTTCTGTAAAAACATTTTTGTGAAATATTGATTCTCTGGGATGAATGTCTGGCATAGCGGTTAAGATAGCACTTTGGAGGGCAAGATCCAATACCAACCTTGGGTTTGAGGTCCATCTGTATTCTGATTCCAATTTCCTGCTAATGTGGGTCCTGGAAGGTAAAAGGGGATGATTCAATTAGTAGGGTACCTGCTGCTCACTTGGGAGACATTGATGGAGTTCCTGGCTTCCACCCAGCACAGCCCCATTTGCTGTTTTAGGCATTTGGGGAGTGAACAGAAATTCTCTCTGGCTTTGTCTGCTTGTCCTTCTGTCTCTCTTTCAATATGCATAGAAATATATATATATATATATATATATATATATATATATAGTATACACACAAGCATATATATATGTGTGTGTGTATATATATATATATATATATATATATATATATATAACCTTAAAACTCTGATGGTCATTTCTGTGTGTGTGTGTGTGTGTGTGTGTGAGAGAGAGAGAGAGAGAGAGAGGATATGTAGGTCCAGATTACATCCATGTGTTATAATTTAATTATAGCTTAAATGAAAGCAGAAAACTATACACACTTGATGTCTACATCCAAATTCCGTATCTGAAAACGCTTTCTATAAATCATTGACACATGTGTGAAACTTAGGCATAGATCTTTATTTTTATTCCTTCCTTCCTCCCTTCCTAGCTTGCTTCCTTCCTTCCTTCAATTCTTGTTTCCTGCTTCCTTCTTTTCTTGTTATTCCTTAGTTGTATGTATTCTTACACTTCACCATCGTTCAGAGAAATAATTTTACACAAATATTTTTACTTCCCCTTGTTTGTAAAGGCAGTTCTTCCCTTTTATATGAATTGTATTTATACTTTAAAATGATTCTTCTAAAAATAGTAAGAAAATCAATTAAGATAAAGAATTCAAAAGTTTTTTAAATCTGATCTCTTTAGTAACATCTCTGTAGAGTTAATTGTTATCTAGCCTCTATTTGATATTTTTCTTCATTTCACTGCTTTAACAAAACATCAACAATAGTATCTTTTTGTCTTCTAAATAAGCTTACCATTTGTGTGCAAAATCTTCACTGTTGCACTTCCTTTGGAAACAAATGTGAACTTGCCATTGTTAACAAATACCATGTACATTCAACTGTACCTGAATTCCTATTTTCTGTATATTATGATTTTCTTCTTAATTATCATACCAAATGTAGCTCTACTAAGTAAAATAATTTGGTTCAAGTATTTTGAAAACATTTAACTTTGCTTACGTGAATGGTAAACTTTCTGAACTAAAAATAGAAGTATTCAGAGATTCATTCCTGAATTGAGATCTGAAGAAGATATTTTTCTGAATTCCTTTTAGTGTTTTCAGAACCAATTTTCTTTCAGAACTATTGCATGTATGGCTTGGGGGAACAACAGAAGAAGGGAAAAAAGGAAGTGGTTTCTCACCATGACTTATCTTTATGTTATCTTTTGCAATTTCACTGTCTTAAATAACCAATCAGAATGTGATTTTGTGGTTAAGTTGATTTTCTGCTAATAAGGTTGTAGTTCTTCATAAAATGCATGAGGCTTAATTGAACACATGGTCTGCAACTATGAGTAATCCATTGCTTTGGAAAATTACTTAACTACTTTATTCCATAGAATCCTGGAAGTTGAAATAATGTGTTATTATATGCAAAATACGTTGTGCAAAACATCCATTGAAAAATTATAGCAATATAATTATTATTTACTTACTTTTATACATGGGGATGAGAGTTTCTTGATCAGCATTTTACAAAACAGAAAATTGTATTAGTGTGATTAAATTAACTAGGCTCTCCATAAAAGTGATTAGTCAAAGCTTGGCTTAAGCATAGATTCAGTTCATCTGCATTCTTTTCATTTTCATATTAAATGGAACCATAATTTCCATGTTAAATATACTGTTTTGAATATCCAAAATGTCCTATAAGGTTTCACAAAGGTTCATAAAACATATTAAATACTTCATTAAAATAACTATTTTATAGTTCTAATCCCCAAAACCAACTAATGCTTTTTGTTTTGTTTTCACTGTTATTTTGTATTTTTATTTTATTTAACAGTTAAATTGATTTCCTACCAATATCTGTGTTCAAGATTAGAAATCAGTGTTTGTTTGAGATACTCACACCTAATTCATCTTGATGGATTCATGTCTCTTTAGGACTGTCTTTGCTCTTAATAGTCTTTCTGCACAGAAATGCTGCTGGTAAAATATTTGTCATTTTCAAGACCTATTTAATTGCTTAGACTCATCAATGAAGGCTTCCCTTAGATATCTTAATTAATTCTTTCCTTAATAGAATGGAACTTCACTATTTGCCACATGTCAGGCACTGGCAAGGTCTTTAAATAAAAGAGACAACATGACTCATTGCAAGTGACATTGCAATTAATTGTATCAGAGTATCTGCGTGGGTTGCAATTTTACTCTAGAATAAATACAAAAATACAAAATATTAAAGGTTCCACTAAAGAATCTACATGAAGATTATATGTATATAATATGCATTATAAAAGGTGTGTAACAAGAATTTGTTTATGTATTAGTATGTTAATGGAGCTGCAAAATATGGACCAAAATAGCCTTATGGAGATTTGAATTCGGACAGAAGCTTGGACAATGATAAGGCATTATTCAGATAGATAAAAGAAAAGTTTACAGTAAGCAGATAAACCAAGGGGACCACATAGAACACAGTTTAGTGGTAGGTGTTGTGACTTATTTGGGATACCTGCATCCCATATTAGAATGCCTTGGATCAAGCTTTACCTCCACTCTGATCAAGCTTTCTGCTCATGTGCACCCTGGGAGGCAACAACGATAACTCAAGTACGTGGGTCCCTGGGCACCCATGTAAGAGACATTTGTAGAGTTTCTGGCTCCTGGCTTTAGTTTGGCCCTATCCTGGCTATTGCAAGAGTTTGGGGAGTAAATCATCAGTTAGAAGACCTCTCCCCCCAAACCCCTTCAAAGAAATTAAAATGAACTTTTAGAGGAAGATGTTTGTTTGTTTTAAATTTATCTATTTGAAAAGCAGAGTTACATAGAGGCAGAGGCAGAGAAAGAGGTCTTCCATCCACTGGTCACTCGCCAGATGACCACAATGGCTGGAGCTGGGCTGATTTGAAGCCAGGAGCCAGGAGCTTCTTCCGGGTCTCCCACATGGATGCAGAGGCCCAAGGACTTGGGCCATTGTCTACTCCCTTTTGAGGCCATAGCAAAGAGCTGGATCAGAAGTGGAGCAGCTGGGACTCGAATCTGTACCCATATGGGATGCTGACACTACTATGCCACCCCCAATAGTGTGGTTTTAAACAGTTTTGCACCTTGAATTAAATGGAAAAATAGACAAATCATTTAGAATAAATGATGGGCATATACAGTGTGATGGGAGCTGTATTTAAAGGATCACTAATGGAGAAATCATCCACCAATCATGCTGGCTGTTGTGAATTCAAACACGTTTGTTTATTTCCAATCATAATTACCAGTTGTTTCCCAGGTCCCAGCAAATCTTATATACTCTGGTTTGCTATGCTGACAATAAGATTAGGTGGGCTACATTTCGTCTTTGCTGGCAGAATTTATGAAAGACTATTCCAACAGGGGTCCCAGACTGAATCTAGAAGACAAGACAAAGAATTTGGGATTGATATCCCCTATGTATTTCCCTGAGTTTTTTTGTGGGGTTCCTCATTCTTTGGGCAGCTGCCAGAAATGCTTCTTCATCTGAGTAAAAACAAGTTGTTTCTGTAGAAATTGCTGAATTATCTTCAGCTGTTCTGGTGTTGCACAACCAACAGCCATGTGTCCCATCTTGCTTGATGGTCTCTGAGGCTGCTCCATGGGTGTGTGTTGTGGGCGGGGGTGGAGTTTTCATTCAGTTCAAAGACATCACCTATGCTTCAGAAGTCTACTTTTCAGCTCCATTGCCCCTTCTGGAAGTTTCAATGTTTGAGTTATTGCATACTTTTCCCTTTATTCCCTTAGCACTAGAGTGGGCAGTACTTTTTTGCATCTGATACTTCTATGCTAACATAGTTCTCTTTTTACTTTCCAGTTATCTAGATGACTACTTCTAGATGACTACTTTGGTGAACAATTCATTACATTGGATATCTGTTTTTCAAAAGATTACAGTTGTGTCTATTTTTTTCTTTTTTTAACCTTGTTTTATTTTTAATAGGTTCAAAATAGTTCATAGATACAGTTCTGAGAATATTATGGTACTCCCCTTCTCCCTACCTCCCTCCCCTTATCTCCCTCCCAACCTCCCTCCATTTCCCTTTCCCTCTCTCTCTTTTTTTTTTTTTTTTGACAGGCAGAGTTAGACCGTGAGAGAGAGAGAGAGAGACAGAGAAAGGTCTTCCTTTTTCCATTGGTTCACCCCCCAAAATGGCCGCCACGGCCGGCACACTGCACTGATCCGAAGCCAGGAGCCAGGTGCATCCTCCTGGCCTCCCATGCGGGTGAAGGGCCCAAGCACTTGGGCCATCCTCCACTGCCTTCCTGGGCCACAGCAGAGAGCTGGACTGGAAAAGGAGCAACCGGGACAGAATCCAGCGCCCAACAGGGACTAGAACCCAGGGT